>NW_026562385.1:9155000-9517500 GCF_027474105.1 Poeciliopsis prolifica | reverse complement strand
GGGTCGTCTTTGCTGCATTACCCTCTATTCTGGTTTCAACATCTGTTGATGGGGCAGGGCAAGTGGAAACTGCCTCCTGCCCCCCTGTTTCATCACACCCTGGAACAAAACAAAATCTTAGCAAGTATCACTCTGGTTTCTAGAGCAAATGTTCTGCACTCAAAATGAGACCAAACTAACTTATAAGCAACGTTGAGTAAATTCTCCTCAGGTGTGTGTGTGTGTGTGTGTGTGTGTGTGTGTGTGTGGTGGTGGAGGGGGCGTGTGCGTGCGCATGCGTGCGTGCGTGTGTGCGTGCGTGTGTGTGTGTGTGTGTGTGTGTGTGTGTGTGTGTGTGTGTGTGTGTGAGTGAGTGTATGTGTTGCCCTCCAGTGAACTGGCTACCTGTCCAGTTGACATCTGGAGGGAAAACTATATAAATGTTTTTTTTTTTTTTTTTTATTAATATGTGAGCATTTAATTTTTGGTGAAAATGAAACTGGAACAACTACTGCTATTGATTTGTCCAACTTATGAAGTTGTTAAATAAAATAACTCCTGTAGTCTTTCTATACATTTATAATAAAGTTATATAATAGATTAATGTTATAGAATTACTTTGCCATGTTTTTTTTAACCTTAAATGAAATAATTACCTTAATATTTATTTTTGATCATATTCAATAAATTTGAATATTACTTTAAAAAGAGCTGCGCAGTTGGCAGCACTGTTGCCTTGCAGCAATAAGATCCTGGGTTCGATTCCCGGCCCGGGGAATCGAACCCGGGCCAGGTACCCACCATGCACATGTTCTCCCTGTGCATGGTGGGTTCTCTCCAGGTCCTCCAGCTTCCTCCCACAGTCCAAAAACATGACTGTTAGGCTAATTGATACAGTAACTACATTTAATTTAGTAACTTTTTTGTAAAAATACATAATTTTAGGAGTGTCTTTACTATTAGCCTGTTTTAAGTCAATAACTTTATTTTGCTGACAAAGGTATTGTATTATTATATCGTGGAAATAATGTCTCATTATAAGTCAAATAATCCACCAGTGGAACTAGTAAGTTTTTAATCAATATGAAGGAATTATTGCTTTAAAACAAGCTCCTTTATCTTGCTGAAAAGCTACTTTTAATTGGTTTCGTCTTATTTAAAGTTTGCTGAGACATTTGCAGTAGAAAGTAGACCAAAAATACTTCAGTGTAGCGCAAAGAGCAAAGTCAAGAGAGACCATCCATCACACAGAAAGTCCGTTGAAATCTGCATGTTCTTGCTGACGAAAGCAGCAGGCAGCATCTCCCATGTGAGCAGCTGCAGCAGCTGCAGCAGCCCTCAGAGGTCCGAACCCGCCACCAAGGTTTTGTGCTCTGTGTTATAAATATGGCAATATGATCGCGGGCTTAATTCAATAATCTGGAAACAACTTAAAAGTGGGCAGAGGAGGCTCCAGTCACGACAGTTTCGTTTTGTTCCCGCTGAATAGGGTTTTCTTTTTGTTCCTCTGCACACGGGGAAAGCAGGAATGCAGATAAACGCATTACCTCGTTTAGCTGCTGTGAAAACGCGACATTGTTCAGACCACTGGCCGAGGCGAGGGAGTGTTTATAGTAATTTATTGAAAGTTAAAAGTCTTGATCTCCAATAAAAATCTGAAATATTTCGTTTGCAATTTTTATTTAAACCTCTTCTTTTTATTTAAACACAGAGTACAGATGAGAGTCCAGCATCGGTTGTATTCATTCATCCTATTTGTATACGTCACTGTCTAATACAGTTTAAAAGCAGAAAAGTACTGCAGAACCTGGTCATTGAATATGTTAACAGATTATCATTCAGAGTGGGATTATGCTCCTCTTGCTATGATACAAGGTTCATATCAGATCTCAGTGTGTACATCTGGATATTTTGTTTTTAGAAAATTACAGCCGGTTTTTGTGTTTGTTCTTTTTGAATGTTCATATATCCTGTATCTGTCTGTTATTTTTGTGTTAATGAAAAAAACTACAAACTTAGAATAACATGGCCGCCCACATAGCCTTGACAGGCCATACCAGGACATGCACAAACTTCACAAGAGGTTGAGTAGTACGAGGCAAAGCTATGAAGTAAACGAGAGACAAAACTGTACAAATACTCCTCATTTATTTTTATCTAGGTGTTGCAGAGGATTCGGTCCAGGAGGTTCTGAAGAAAACAGAACCAGCAGTCGAGTTTCATTCGCCCCCATCGGAGAGAAACCTTCAGGGAGCCGCAGATGGCTCCTGTCGCCCGACGCGCCAGCCGAACCCAAAATGTGAGGACGACTTCAGCGTTTGCAGGGAGCGCGGCGTCAACGACCACAGAGTCCCACTTCCTGCCACCGAGCTGGGCGGCACCGTGCTAGTCACGGCCAAAACCGTGTAGAGTTGTGAGGTGAATCTGTCTTTGTCTACTTATGATGTTTTATAGATCAACATAAAGTTGTTTTTCATTCCTGGACAAAAACCAAGAACTCCAGGATGCTGTTTAGTTTTCCCCAATTAATCGAAGACTGAAATTGTATCATTCATGTTTAATTAATTGTTATTATTCATAAATCTGTAGAGTTTTTGGAGATAATCTGAATTACCTATCAATTTCCATATCTCTACTAGGGTTGTAAAATGTCTTTCTATGTCTCAAAACTGCAGCAGTTTGTACAGAAAATGCAAGTTTAAAAAAAATTTGAACATAAAACACAAAATACTTAAAATGTTTTGTTCCACACTGAAAATCTTTATTTAATAAAACACAAAAATCATCACAAAGATATTTCAGCTGTTTTGAAAACAAGGTGGCATCCGTGTGCCAAGACAGAAAAAATGGACGTGAGTTCACTTGGCGAAAGCTGGCGGCAGCTTCAACCATAAAAGCCCCCCGGTCGCCATCTTTGTAGTATTCAAGAGAAATTTGTTAGCTTTATGCTATCTTGCAGAGAGTGAGTGTTTTTTATAATAACATCATTTAGTTCCAGTCAGACATTTACATATCCTCCTCATGGAGGCCATTTTGATTTTGGCCGTTCACTGATGCCTCCAAAGGTGCTTTGGATCCATCATCAGTGATTTGGAAAGAAATAGATGCATCCATTTATTTTTGTGTTTGTGTGTAAATTTTCTTAAAACCACACACTGACAAAAACTATAAATACAGGTTCAAATGTGCATAGATGCCTGCTGATATTTGAATAAATGTCCTTTAACATACTTTTCATTGCCATCAGTTATGTAGAGTAAAAAGTGCCATTTTACAATAAATTACTTTGCCATAATTATTTAAATGTGTGTTGAACATGTCCAACACAGTGAAATTGTTGATTTCAGTCATAAACTTGGAAAAAAAAAACATTAAATATTGTAGTTGTCTCTATATTTAAAAAAATATTTGGGTATTTATTTTGTGTTTCAAAGCAGTTAATGACATAAGTTATTTAGTTTTTGTAATTTGGCACTCTTCACCTCTTCATAACCAGCGAACTCCTAACATAAATCTGTCTGAATATTTCACCATTATTTTTTGGATAGTGTTCATGTAAACTAGTTGTGGAACAAAGGAAACCAGCATGAACCATCTGGAGTGACTTTGACGTCACTTCTATTGAAAATCTGTGGACTTTGCTTAAAAACTGAGACGGAGCCAAAAAAACCCCAACAAACAATTATTTTAAATATAATCTGGAGGTCAAAGATCTAGCCAGAATTATTCCAGAAGCTTGCAAAAACTGGGGGGCGTTCATGCTGAGTTTAATGTCTGTCTGGATCTTCGACTTCTCCAAGTGTAGCTACTAAGTTAGCAAGAGAATGTAGATCCACTGTCGTTTGCAGCAGATAAAGTTTATTTACATGGTAAATAATTTGTCATACTTTGCGATAAACCCTGCAGACAACAAAAAGTAAGAACACTTTAAAAGTGAACAAAGACACTTTCCCCTCGTCTTTCGTCTCTTTTTCTTGGAGAAAAATGTCTGTAGTTTCAGATTACACGAAGCTCAAGCTAAAAATCTAGATAATAATTATGTTATGAATCGAGTGCAAAGTATTGGCTCAGAAGAAAAAAACGAAGACTGCAAAATTTTGTACCAATCAGTTTGGCAGATGCATTCTGTGGAGTGAAATATATCCCTGTGCTTGAAGTAATCGCCACGAGAAGCTGCTGCTCTCTCAACGGTGAAGGACTGTGACCTGGGCAGAGAGCCCATGATGTCACCGTTGACCCACCTGCTGCATCTGCACCGTCTCACTGACTCAGCAGAACGGTCCCAACAGATGTTTAGTCCCAAACACTGGGCTCAACAAAGTCTTTCCTGTAAATCTCCTCTGCGCTTCGTCACAGGAACGTGCTGGGATTGTCGGTGACGGCCAGGTGGAAGTACTCCGGCGGGCTGTCCTTCCTCAGGCTGCCGGTGGCGTCTTTCCAGCGGACTCTGGTGGACAAGGTCTTCCTCTTTTCGAAGCTGTCTCTTCCGGCTCGGTGCTTCTCCAGGCTGGACACGATCATGTCCGCCAGGTCCTGCTGGAGCCTCTGGAAGTTTTCCCTGAGACAAACACGGATGGATTATTACGGTTCATGATCCTCGTACTCAACATATCTGAATGTTTGGCGTAAACGTAGAGGCTTGACTCACGCCGTCGGTGGTGTGGGCAGGTTGTAGGTTCTTCCTTTTACACCTGTTAGCCAGTAGGTCATTTCCTTCCCTTTTCCCTGAGAGTCAGGAAAACACAGACGAGCTTACATGCAACGTTTGTACATGTGTGGACGCAAGGTAGTCAAATTATCTCACCTTCAGGTACGTCTCTCCTCTTTTTTCAAACTCAAACTGACAGTCTGTCCTCCCCAGGATGTTGATTGTGGACTGGCTCGCATGAATCCTCAGAGCTGGAAGAGAAAGTGGAAATCGCTTGTCAGATGTCGAGATCTGTTTCTTTCCAACAGTCTTTTTCCGGATTAGTGGATGTTCCCTTACGCAGGCCCGTGGACTCCATCCGAGACGCCGTGTTCACCGTGTCTCCAAAGAGACAGTAGCGAGGCATCTTGTTTCCCACGACGCCGGCCGCACACGGACCTGGACGTAGATCAGGGATGAGCAACATGGACTTAAAGTTTATCACAATATCTGGGGGAACTTTTTTAGGTGACCAGAGGCCGTGACTGCATGGTGCAGCACTCGCAGCCCAACAAACAGATGATGCTCTTGAGAAACATTCCTATTTGTAAAACATCTCTTTAGGACACAAAAAATAGTTTTTTCAAACGCATTGATATTTGTTGGTGCTTTTGTGAGTAATCAGAAATATTTGGTACCTGAATGCACTCCAATACGAATCCACAGAGGAATCCCCGGCAGGTGCTGCAACTCAAAAGTCCCAACAAACGACAGGAGGTCGAGGGCCATGTGGGCGATGTCCACCGCATGTCTGTCGCCGTTTCGCTTGGGTAACCCTGACGCAACCATATAGGCGTCTCCTATCGTCTCCACCTGGAGGCAAAGGGAAAAAATAACTAAAACAACAGCTAGAAAAACAAAATCAGGCTTTTTTACTAGTTTAATTTTGACCGTATCGCTCCACAAATGTGGGATTAATAAATAACCGAGCAGATGCAGCAGATACCCTAGAATGGGACAGCTGCCTGCGCCGTAACACTGAGCTACCTTGTAGACGTCATGGTGATCCAGGATGCTGTCAAAGTTCTTGTAGATCTCGTTCAGCATGTCCACCACCTCCATGGGGGTGCTGTAGTGGCAGAGGGAGGTGAAGCCCACGATGTCACTGAAATAGATGGTGACCTCCTCAAACAGCTCGGGCTCCACTCTTCCTGTCTCCTTTAGCGAGCGCACCACAGGCCTAGGCAAACGCAGGGAGGGGAACGCATCATTTTCAGTTTATATGTGAAGATTTGTAACATGTAGACACTTTGTGTGTCCATGTCATCGGTCAATAAAGACAGTCAGTTGTAATACTGTAGATATATTTAGTTTTTAGGAGTGAATATAGCGACTTTATGTTGTCTCCAGGCGTCATAAAACAAAGGTTGCTGAAATCATTTTGTACAGCTATGGATCTCCTTTGCTTTCACTCATCTGTTCCGGGGTTGTTCAGTAAATGGCCGTACCCAGGCAGCAGCATGAAGTTGAGGCGATCCGCTCTGTCCCGCTCGGCTTTGTACAGAGCCGTCCTCTCCTCCACCAAACACTCCAGAGTCCTGGAGTACATCTGCAGGCGGCGGATCAGGTTGTCCATGTACGTCTCAGTGGCCTGGTTGTGTAAGTTACTGTGGAAATAAAAGCAAAAAATTAAAAAACTGGCCTTAAAACGTCACCTTCAGCCATATTTGATGTCGACGTACCTGAAAATCTTTCGCAGCGATAACTCTATCCTCTTGAAGTCCGGCCTTCGCTCAGGGTCTTCGTCCCAGCAGCTCTTTATCAGCATGTAGAGCTGCGTTCACAAGCACACGGGAGGCAGAACAACGGCTCGTTTATTCAGCTGGAACTGATAAAGACGGTCTATTTTTATAACGTTCACCGTGCATGGCAAGATTTTGGACACTCCTTGAACTTTTTACTCTTTGTCACGTTGCAATCACAAGCCTCTTTATGGATTTCGCTGGGATTTTATAAGATAGACAGACCAACTATTTTGAAGTGGAATGGTTTATGTTGCTTTGATAGCTCTAAATAAAATCTAATCTGGAACTAAATGTCTTCAAAGGTCACTTAACTAGTCAGTGAAGTCTCACTAGTATAAATAGTTGTTCTTTAAAGACTACCCTCGGATGGGGAGATCTTTAATCAGATTTATTCAACAACAATCATTATTTGAATTTGAAAAAATAAACTTTGTAGCTATCCATTGATTTGTTTTGGTCTTTATCATGAAATCCAAATAATGTGAGATCATTTTAAAAAGTTTAAGGTGTATTCGTAATGTTTCCATGCTATGGATAGTCCCTGTTTTGTGATAACAGCTTGTTAATGTGATATTTACCTCGATTTCTCTGTCTGATACGCCTTCAAAGTAAAGGTCCGGTCTGAAGAAGCCGTTTCCTCTGGGATGCTGAACCCTGTGCAGCTTTTCTGAGAGATTGCAGAAGAGCAACGTCAAAACTAATAGGAGCTTGATCACACACACAAAACAAGCTGATTTAAATCTTTTAACTAAAATAGACAAGCAGAGAGTCTTTGCAGCGACGTGCCTGCAGTGTTAAAGCAGGAGCGGGTGTAGAACGGCGTCTGCCTCAGAACGATCTCGTGTGCGATGATGCCGTAGCTGTAGACGTCGCCTTTCTGCGACACGCCGTCTTTGCGCAGATGCTCCGGAGCCGTCCACAGATCTGAAAGGGAGCGACGGAGAGAGGCTGAGTGTCCAGAAATCTCAGGTCCAGGATGAAGGACCAGAAGGCGACAGTCACCTCTGCCTGGCATCAGGATGGTGTGGCAGCCAAAGTCTGTGATCTTGACAACCATGCGGTTGTCGACCACGCAGTTGGTGGACTTGAGGCGACCGTGGACTGGAATGCTACTCGAGTGCAGGTACGACATGCCCTGTAAGGAAGGGGGTGGAAAAGATCACATTTGATGTTTTGCAGAACTTTGCAGCAAGCATTAACAAACTTTTGTTCACATTTTGCTGCCTGAGGAGCCACAAACCTCGTTGCTTTAGCTGGATTTTATGCAACAAACCAACATGAAGCAGTGTGAAATTATAAAGTGGAATGAAAGAGTTTACAAGGTTTATTCCCTCAAAATAAAACCTGGAAGATGCATTTTATTCTGTCCTCTTAACTCTGACACCCCTAAATGAAGCCCAGAGAAACCAATTTCTTCAAAAGTCACCTAATTAGAAAATCCACCTGTGAGTAATTGAGTCATGATTTCAACAATACTAAAACTGACAGCGCAGATGACCTTTAATGCAACTTTCCTACGAGTAAACATGGTGTTGGCAGTATCATGCTGTGGGCAGGCTTTTCATCAGAGTTGATCCACAGGAAGCTGGATGAAGCTGCTTCTCCACTTCGTGTTTTAAATCAAATTCCAATGAGAAACATTGAAGTTTGTGGTTGAAATGAGACAAAATGTAAAAAAAACCCAGTTTTTAGCATTTCCTCCGAGATGTCACGTTGTGTTAATATTCGTCAAATATTTTATGATAAATTTACGCTGGAAACGGTTGAAGGTGCTGCGTCATCAAGTACGCGACAAAAATGCTCATTTGTTGACATCCGAAACGAATATTTTCAACGTGACACCAGATAAGATCAATAATGATAATATCAATACCTTGGCGATGTCGTACATGACGGATATTTTAAACTCCATGTCCATGAAGGTCTCATCTGGGTAGGATATCCTGTCGCTCAGGATGTACTGCAAGAGGGAAAAATAATATTAACAAGAGTAGAGAGAATACTTTTTTTTTTGGCTCTTATCACTCAGCTCACAGCCTCTGGTAGGTGAATGGAAAAAAGTGATACACTTAATAGACCTGTGTGTGTGTAAACCTCAGATAGTGTGTATTCACACACACACCATTAGCGATGAGGACACAGAGTGTCATAAATCATAAAGAAGGCAATAAGGTAATTAGGGGCGGCGTGGAAATAAGGCCACTGAGTAACAGGATGTGTGTCAGGTTCCAGGAAGTGAGATCAGAGCAACGGGGACAGAAATGGCTGCCGCTGCAGATTTTAGGCAACATCAAAAGTAGGATAAACTTTTAATTCCTGAGTGGCTCAAACATGAACAGTAGCGGCTACATTTAATGACGCTGTGGTGGAAAAATTACAATAAGGTCACGTCTGCTTGTCGTAAAGTTACATGTTTTTTATTATTTCTTCTATGGTCCCACCAAGATAAAGCTGTTTGGGTTACATGTACAAGGTTGGAAGTTGTTTCTCACAGCTGCATGGGAACCAGAGCGTTTATTTTTTACTGTACAGCATAATCTCACATTAGGACATTTTTGAAAAAGAAAAACGGATTTAAAAAAAAACAATTTTTAAGTTCTATATATTTTGTGATTAAAAAAATAAATCTTTTTTTTTATTAACAAAATGTTTCCCTAGTCTTTTAAAAATATATAAATATCATTTTGCACATTTCCTTCAGTCTCAGCAAGCTACTTTTAATAACTTTGCAGTTTTATTTTTGTTGTGTTGCAAATTATCCGTCAGGTGTTAAACTCGCGGCTCGGGGGCCAAATCGGGCTCGCCGTACGTGTTCATGTGGCCGTCTGGACTCTAAACTCACATAACCAGAACTTTAAGATAACAGTTGTGAGCTTAAATGCTATTCTATCAGTCAAAACACATCAGATTTAATTTGTGTACTGACAAATTACATCAATGTAAAAAAAAGTTGTATTATCTTCTTTAGTTCTTTTTTTTATGTTTAATCTTGTGTGAATCTGCCAGCTTTAATTTGCCGGTCAGTTTGCACAGACAATAAGGGACATTATTATTATCTTCTATTATTCCAAAATTATATTAGATTCAAGAATCAATAGCAGCTGTTAATACTTTGCACTATCACCTTTTACCTTCAGGGCGCTTTGTGATTAAAAGCAACTATTTCTTATTATGCCCTTTAATTTCTCACTCAAATTAAAGGGCAGACTTATCTGAATCACTGTGAGAATATGTCACTACAATAGCAAACAAAAGATTAATTTCAAAGCGTTCTACACATTTTTTCCATCGTTTTATGAACCTAAAATCCGTCTTTCTTCCATCCAGTTTTGCTGAGCACACCGAATGACACTGATTGTATTTTCAAAATACAATTAAGGAATTTATAGAGTGATTAAACACAGAAGAAGGTGGGAAATGAAAGTGAAGCCAGAGACATGATGGGCTCTGATCTTACCCTGAGGGATCCCCGCTGGCAGAGCTCAAACACCCCGAAGACGCCGTACTCGAACTTCACTGTGCCGTAAAACTTGGCCAGGTTGTAGTAATCGATCCGCAGCAGCTGCAGCGCAAACACACATAATGTCAGATTATGTAGCGTAGACGTACATCTGTACTGTGTGTTTTAGTAAATAAAACTCAAAGGATCTCACAGTGTTGAGCTCAATTTTCTGCTCCTCTGTGAAATCTCCTTCTGCATGCTTCAGCTCTTTCAGGATCACGGGCTGGGAAGGACGTTCAACAAACATGCATCACTGTTCGTTTACAATCCGGTTGTGGATTTTCGGAAGCGGGAATAAAATTACCTTCTTGTCGTAGCAGCCTCGCTGTCTGAAGTATGTGCTGTCCTTCCTCTTGTCGTCGTCGATCTGTTCCAAAAACAACAACCACGGATTTTTAAATCAATAGATTATTATGAAAGGACTCCCAGTCATTAATTTAATAGATGCTCCACAAGCCGGAAAGAAAAACAAGCCACATAAACCAATGTTTACCCATTCAAGTCAATTGGATTAGGGTCTGAACTTTGACTGGACCATTCTAACTCATGGAGGTTATTCGAACAATTCTACAGAACACTGAAAAAGAGTGTATATAAAGTTCAGTGAATTTGTTATGAGTAATTGAATTAAATCTGTCCAAGTGAACATATTTAGTTTAGCTAGTTTTTGTGTTAAGCAAATGTAAATAAATTAAGTTTGACAAACTTAATTTGGTTAGGTGGAACAGATTAACTAAATTTTTTCTTTAACATGGATCACTACAGAAAAATGATTTTACTAATGCAAATGGACAGATGGACGGACAGACGGCTACATCAATAGGTAGTCTTCATGTTCCCAAAGAAATCTACTATAAATGTATCATTTTCAATTATGTAAATATTGTTTTAGATAAGAGACAGTGTTTTAATATGCAAAAATAAATAAAATAAAATAAAATAAAAATGTTTGGGCCACATACACATAATACACACTAAATGCTCTTACACATCTTACACAATAATGATTATTATTGTTGGTGTAACAATAAAATATTATTATTTTGTTATTTGTTGTAAAATAATCGCTGATCTCTTCCCATTCTTCGCCTTTAGCAGATGATAAGATATCAAACTTGTTCTGGTTTACTGTAAATTTTTATTTTCAAATAGTTGAGATAATGCGACACGCTTAACTATCACTCTGCATTTCAAGATCCAAATGATTCTTTTTTGACTTTGTTTCTCCTGCAAGGCTAAAGTCGGTGGCCGTAATAACGCCGACGTGATGTAAGCTAATAACAAATGATGCTAACGGTAGCAGGCATGTAACAGCAATGCAGCAGGAAAGATGAAGCATCTAGTATATGTGGAGGGGGGGGGGCTAATGAAATTCTGCCTAGGGCCGCGGAAAAGTCTGGACCGGCCGTGTTGGACCCAATAAAGTTTCGTTACGTTTCTATTCACTTGGCTTTGTTTCATTTGGTACCAGCTTAACGGTTCAGTTTGCTGCTGGTCGACGGTCCTGACCTTCAGAGAGACTTCCTTCTCATCAAGAGGACCAATCAGGTGCGGACTGATGTGTGACCACTTCTTCTGCATCAGACGCTCCTTCCTGTTCTGCCTGGCGGCGTCCACAGACAGACAGTGGGGTCAGTCACAAAATATCTTCTCTTTTTTTCCAGTTTATCTCTGCAGTCACTCACGAAAGGAGAGCAGGGGGCCGTTTGCATTTACAGACGTGAAAGGTTTCCAGCGTTTACCTGTAGAAGATGAGAGCGATGGCGGTCACTACGACAACGCTGACGCCCAAAACGATCACGATCACGCCCTGTGTACCCAAGTCTGAAGAAAAAAACACACGTTAGCGAAACAAAATGTGGATCTTTAACAGCTGTTGAAATAATCCTGTAGTGCGACATCATATCATCCAGGTTTTTATGTCTCTGTTAAACGACACTGTGAGAAATAATTTACAACTTCTCTTGATGTGATGTGACGCTGCAAAAAATCCAAAATCTCACCAAGCATGTTTGTCCAGCTTCTAGAGCAAATATCTTAGAACACGTGGAATCGGACGACACTAAGATCCAAGTAAATTTCATTTAGAGGATTAGAAAAACGTCTTGCTATCAGTAAACCCGACGTTTCTCGTCAATATAAAGGATGTGACTTAAAACAAGCTCCAGCGTCGAGACAAAATGTCATTTGTCTTATTTCGAATGGGCTCAGATATTTGCTCTAGAAACATTAACGCTCGTTACCTTCTGGATTTTCAGGTTCATCATCGGGAAGTTGGCCTCTCCAGACAAGAGCCGGGTTCGGGTGCTTTTCAATGGTTCTGTTTTGCGACGAATCAAACACGAGCAGAGTTTCATACTGTGGGAGCAGAGAAAATGAAATCAAAACACATGCTGCTGTTGCTCTGGCTGCGCCGGCTGGTACACTGACTGTGAGCTCACCTTCCCGGTTTTCACTGACGTGTAAATAAAGGAGAAGTTCACGTCTCTGTCTCCGTGCTCATCGAGCACAACTTGTCCTCCAAGGCCTGGAGGACAACACACACGTCATTAAACTGCAGTAAATACAGCACACCTCTGAACAGTTTGAAAAAGGTCTCTGCAATGGCCTAGTCAAAGTCGGCATTTAAATCTGCTACAGGAAGCTTTGGATGCTCTGAATGAAAATGAATATTAAGTCACAGGGTTTAAAAAAAGGCTTTTTTTCAAACACTTGATCTCAATTGTCGCCAGCGTTTGGTTTAGAGGGTGATCACCGTTTCCCAGTTTGGTTCGTTCAGCTTTTGTCTTTAAGACAAATTAAACCCTTCGTCCGACACCAACATTTGTTTGACGATCTGAAACGTTCACGTGGAAAAAATCACGGAATTTGTCAGAAATGTCTAAAATATTCTTAGACGGTTTATTGCCTGACTGGTAAAAGCAACTTATTTCACGACTGCAGAAGCTTTTTGAGGAGAATAAAGAGATTTAAATGTGCCTCACGATTGTTGGCTCACAATCTCATGTGAAAAAGTAGAGCGATGAACTTCAGTATGGATCATAAACTGGAACAGATTAAGTCAATGATGTTTTTGTAAAGGGTCAAAGGTCAGATTACACTTTCATTCATAAGCCACGCCCACTTTACAAGTCACTGCCTCAGGAAAAAACTCTGGGTGAATGAATGGATTGATTCATTGATTGATTCATTGATTAATGAATGGCCACAAAATTCAATCCAAAATCTCATCAGATTGCAATCATAAACAGTTTGGAATAACTTTTATCATTATTAGAATAATCAATAGTGTTTTATATACATGTACAGGTCAAATGGAGCCTGAACTCTCATTTATTGAACCGTTCAAAGACTCAATAAATTTATGGCTTTAATTGTGCGAGTCACAGTGTCTAAGCTGATCTCAGTATTCGTTCCACTTCTGACTCTCTATCCCACCTATTACAGCCTCTGAGGTAAAAGATTTGCACTAAAGTCGACCATAAAGTCCTTTGTCATTCACCCTCTAAAAGACTGAGATCCAGATAGTTATTGGTATTTAATTTGTTGCCTGGTTATCAATAGTTTCTTCAGTCAGCTGTGTTTAGTTTAGAGTTAGTATTCTGTTGTCCTGAAATTTCTTCTTATACGTCTGACGTCCCGCCACGCTGACAGTGCGCCTCACCCTCCATAGTCACGTTTGCAAACGGGTTGTCGTTGACGTCTTCAGAGCTCTTGCCGAGCTTTTCTCTCAGCAACCAATCTCTCAGCACTTGTCCAAAGAGCAGAGCTCCGTCATAATATCCAGCCACGTAGTCATTTATCTGCCCGTTGTAAAAAAAGACAAAAAGAAATCAAACAATATCTTCAAACAGGTTCCACTGTCCGGTCTTCGTTGGACGTTGGCTCACCAAATCGTTGTGCGACGAGTTGGAGTCGTAGCTGTAGTTCCTCTGCGGCAGAGTGACGACCAGGACGTCTTGCATCCAACCGTGGGCCGTTTTGTTGACGTAATATTCGGGGCTGGATTGAGAGGAAATGTCTTACTTTTTTTAATTGTGCAGAGAGTGAAACTGAGAGTGGACTTACTTGTAAAGATCAAGAAGAATGAACAAGGTGTCTGGGTGAATCTGGTCCACATCGTCCTTTATTAAAGAAATTTCTTCAGGGCCGCCACACAAAATAATAACTGGAAGAAAAGAGAATGTTTTTTTCTTTCAGTGTGAGTCAAAAAGTCTAAAAACACTCGCCAGGAGCACGGCGGCCATATTGAGTTTGGGCCTTCATGAAAGCATTGGAGCGAAAAAAACCCCAGAGCAAACCTTGATGTTGACGTTAACCTGCTGCATCCAACATGGATGGCAACACATTTTAAAATAGATACATAACTTTATAACATGCCATCAACAAATGCGTCCAGAAATAAGAGCTTTCCCTAATTTATTTGATCGTACTGTGTGACGAAAATCGATATTTGGTTCTGATATTTGGTTCTGTATTGATCGAACTGTCTGAGATCTTTGCACCAGCACTTCTTGAGTTTTTGTTGTGGTCTTTGGTGATTGTTCACCATCTGCTTATTCACCTGCCTGACAAGAACAACGCAGCAAATTCACTCTAAAATAAAATAAAACAAAATAAAATAAAAGTCACTCACAAAATCCGCAAGAAAATGGTTCAGCTCAGAAGGATCAGGCAAAAAAACACTCTAAAATTTCAAAAAATTTCCTTTTTTTAAAAATTGTTCTTAACTTTTTCTGTTTCGTGATAGATTAATAGTGTTAAAAAAAAACAAAGCAATAATAATAATGATAATAAACTCACTGTTGCTGTGGCGATTCGAGGTCTTCATGATCCTCTGCAGGTCCTTCTTTTCCCGCACCATCACCCTGTGCGTTTGCGACGCAAACCTCGCAGACGGCGCCTCCAGCGCGTTGATGTACCTTTTCGGAAAAGCAGAGGAAAAAAAAAAAAACAAGACGACGTCTTCGGTTATCCGAGGACAGGAGTGCAAGTGAAGTCGAACTTCCCAGCGGCTCACCAGAAGCAGTCTTCGGTTGCATTGTTCACTTGCTTCTTGTACACGTAGAACTTATCCCACTCGGGCTTAAAGCCCAGCTCCTCGGTCTTGAAGTTCAGGAACAGGTCCATGATTTTTCGAGCCGGCGGCAAGGTGCGCGTCAGTTTGGGCTTGTGGTCGCAGGAGAGGCCGAAGCTGCCAGCAGAGATGATGGGGATGCTCAGGGTCAAGCCGATCTCCTCGCTGCGAAGGAGGTGCGAGAGTTAAGCCGGACCGAGAAGACGCGCCTGGTTCGAGAAAACTTTCAGCTGCACTTACTCCACTAACTGGAAGGTGGCGAAAGTACATGAAGGTCCCAGCATGACGCATCCGACTTCGTTGTTGCGCTGCAACACATCATCACAGCACAAGATGATTGGATATTGATCACAAATGGGTTTGAAAGTTTGTCGATCACTGGATGATTCACTCCCTAAAAGAAAACCGTTTCACTGCAAAGACTCTGAATGTTACCAGACATTTTTGTTTTAGTTCCTAGTAGATATCTTAGTGAACTTGAAGTAAGACAAAACTAAATAACAAATAACTTTTTATATTAAGTCAACAATTACTTCATGTTTAGCTGTTCTTACACAAAGTAGTGCAGAGCAGAGAAGTGACCCCTGGTTTTTCACACTTTTTACTGATAATTACCAGAACAAGTTCAGCCCCCAACTCTCTGATGCTCCTAAATAAAATCCAGTGAAACCAATTGCATTTAAAGAGAAAAGGCTTTTTTAAAACGCAGAAAACTGTGTGCCGTATTGTTTGTCATTTATCGCGATAAATTCCAGTTAATGTGTAAAACAAGAAACACTGATTTCTGCACTGTTTGTTCAATCGAGGAAGATAAATGAAGCTGATGATGTGATTAAATGCTGTTGTGTGCAGCTCAGTGACAGAAAATGACACTTCTTCATGCGACAGGCGTCCCGATGAGGCGCATCACAAATGGGATTGCTTTTAAGAGCAGCATTTATGTTTATGGGATGTGATCGCTGTGCCAAAAAAACAAACAAAAACTTCTTATTGTTATCAAAAAAATATTGTGATAAAGCCTTTAAGTCCACATCGCCCAACCCTGGTATCACATTTCTGACTTTCTCTCCCTGTGCTGACCTTTCACAATAAAATACAAAGGTGATTTGTCCGAGATGTGCAAAGATCCTAAAGATTTACTGATATTTTTGGACTCTTTGCATCTCCATAGGCTGCATGCAAATCGCAACAGACAGGCAGGTTGAAGTTTGCCACAAAAAATAGAGACGTTACATGAATTATTATTTTCTAAAAGGTTTCTGATAAACATGACCCGTATCTTCATTTACACATGAAAAAGACCCAGTTTTATATTAACATTGCAGGTCTTTTTGTTGCATTGTGATCACTACAAAAAACCAAAAAGGTCAAATAAAGACGGAGACGTGGAGTTCGTCTTTGTTGTCTTTACGTCTTTATTTCTGGTGGTTTCAAATAACCAACAGGAAAACCCAACAAATTAAAACTCCAAATCTGAAATGGGCTCATGACATAACACAGCGGCGTTTCTCTGCTTCACTCTGAAACATCCAGATTTCACTGTGAACCTCACGTGAAGCGGTGAAGGAGAAACAGGTTTTATTGGCCTGCTGCGCCATGAGGCTGCGCCATATATATGCGGCTGCGCCAGGTCGCTGATCTTTGACTGTGCGCCGCGGGCGCCACGGCACCGTGTTTTTTTTTTGTTGTTGTTGTTTTTTTTGTTTTTTTTTGCTCTGGCAGCGGCGGCAGATATACAGCCAAAGGCCAATCCGGCTGTCATAAAATCAAAACGCAAAAGGGGAACTCGTAGCTCGGATCCTGTCACTGGTGATGGTCCCCAAATGAAACACGAGCATCAGCGGTCCGACGGTTCCGCCTCACGGTCTTGGGGAACCCTGACCAGTCCACCGCGTTAAACAAAACAAAACAAAAAGTTAATTTCCTCTGAACACGTTTGACCAAACTTACGTCCAGCGTCTTGAGGATTGAGACTCCTTCGCAGGTGCTGCTGCCGCAGCCCTGCCTGTTGTACACGGTGGTGTTGAACCCGTTGTAGGTCGCCGTCAAAACGAGGTCCAGGCCTTGAGTCATGGAAAACAGATAAGAGGCATTAATATTGCATTTCTTTTATTGATCTCCCTGGGTTATTAAAGATTAGATTAGACCGACTTTTACCACCCAGCAATTAGCTTTCTGTCTGCGATTCCTCTCTGAAAGTATGCCACCGATCAGTCGTTATCGACAGTCAAAGAAGCGCTGGACATTATGAGAAATCTGCTTGATGAACCGCTGACTCAGGCCGTTACAGCAGGACGGCGAGGAAACCAGGACACCAGCTACTGACTCTCCGAAATCTATTATCAGAGTTCACACTGGTTGTAGCTTTTTCATGGAACATATTAGTTCCATCCCGTCTCTGCATGTTGGAGCATTTGAGTTCACCAGGAGATGCAATAAATGCTATTAAAGGTTGACCTATTAAGGGCTATAGAGCCACCATATTGCATGTTATGCAATTACGCGGCAGTAAAATAGAATTTACCCCAACGCTACTCCAACGTTGCAGCAATAATCCAAAAATAGAATGGATCTAATCTCGTGCTGCACTGTGCAGAGGCTCTGTCTGCGCTAATGAAGGTTCTCTTGTTGTAGCCAAATCAGAATGCCTGAGCAGCATGAGATATATTTATGGGATAATTAATATTTGCACCCAGCCTCACTGATAAATGAAATGAAGCGCTGACGAAAGCAACTCGCTCTGTGCTGACGCAGCAGGACACCGCGAGCTGAGACTTGAACTATACAAAATGGGCAACATAATGAGCAAGAGAATCAACAAAATGTGCTTAATGGCTTCGAGTTAAACCCCCATAAAGCCTGATCTTAGATACGCTTGCATATACTAGAAGATAAGAAACACCATCAGCAGCTTTGATCTGGGCTTCGATATGATGAATAATCGTTAACCTGAAAATTAATACGACGACGACAGTAATGTGTGGCACGGCTGTCAAAACGCTATTAAAACCAAGAGGTTCGACCAATAAGTGCCACATTTGTTTGTTCTGAGCGGGCCAATGCGTTTAATCGCTGAATTCTGGGAAAAGTTTCAGGAACTCTGCTACCCTGAACAGAATTAATCGGTGAACAAATACATGGATATGTGAGCTGAAGGATGTGTTTCCCAGCCTGCAACGCTTCCCCTTTTGGTACCATCATGCCAACTCGTCATGACTCATGAGGACATACAGCTGAACAGATGCGATTAATCGCTTTGAAAACACAAACAAATAGAGACAAACGTTAATCGACTCCAAATTTTACAAAGTAATTGAGTCCGGGTGGAAAAATTAAACCGATCCCTTTATTTTAATCTGAATGCTCTCGTCCTAATCATTTTAAAATGTACTTATTGTGTCAATTATCAGATAATCTTCAATAAATAAAAAATACTTGGAGGAAATTATATAAAATACTTTTGTTTTAAAAAAACATTTTCTTTCTTTTATTCAGTATATTTTACACAAATAAAAAAAATAAAGCAACCAGCTTTCATGTTTTTGATGGACATGTGTAAGTTAAATCTTGTTGAAATATTATTTATTATAAATGACGAAAATTTAGAAAGAAATAAAAAGATTTCCTAGCAGAAAAAGCGTGAACATTAAAATAGGTTTTTAAATGTTTGCTGATCTTTTGAGGGAAGGTGAATCTCTCCAATTCAACTAAATGCAAAAAAATAATAAAAAAAAAACACCAATTCATGATCAGCTATTTTGACTGTCAGGTTTAACAGTTTGCAGCTCATCTCACATGGCTAATTCTTGTTTGTCAAATAATTAACAAACATATGTCACCATTCTTGGTTTCGCCAGCTACTGGGAACCAGTCGGTTCGGGGTTTTCTGTACCATTGTCGATGTTTTTCTGCCTGTCCTGCTCGATGGCTCGCTCCACGGCCCCCTGCACGAAGGTCCGGCTCCACTCGTAGTTGTTGTCCTCCAGAAGGACGACGTTCATCTTGTACTTGCGTTTTGATGCCAAGCAGTCCTCCAGCATTTTGTGGCCAGACACCAGCGCGCCCAGTGCGCCCAGGTACAGGAAACAGTCCCAGCTGCCGCGCATTATCGATCAAGGGAGAGTTTCCTCAGGTCCTCACCGCTCCGGGGCTCTTCCAGCTTTCGGGTGTCACAATAAATAAAGAAATAAATAGATAAACACGAGCCGGTTCGGGTGGAACTGGAGGCCTTTCCGCGCGTCGGAGCCGAGCCTCTCCGCTGGCGGCGAAGATCCGAAAGCAGAAGTAAGAAGGTGACGAAGCAGAAGTTCTCCTGATTTACAATCCGGCATCAAGATAAGAGAAGAAAACGAGATTTTCTTTAAGATGTCGCTTCCCCCCCTAACCTACTGACCCCTAAACTTTTTCGGAGAACAAACGAATAATACCAAGATTGTGGAGCTAAAGTGTCTCCCGCCTGTGCGCCTTGTAGCTGGAGTCTAAGATCCGCTCCGCTCCGTGTTGATGGAGGCGAGTCTGTCTGTCTTCTGTCGGTTAATGAACAACCACAGAGCGACAATCAGTGCACGGCCGAGAGGGAGGGCAGAGTGGGAAAAACTCCCACACTCCATCCACACAAACATCCCACATTAAGAGAAATCGCAGGCCTAAAAGAAAATCGATGTTCGAATTGCGACTCGTCGATTTTACGTGGTTTGAAGTATTAATGCGGGAATCCTCTGCAGGAAAACCAGCGGACAATGAAAGAAAAGCAAACCAGAATGTTGTGAACATGTGCGTGGCCTGTTTGCTTTCTGACCCAACGCCCCCTGTTCATTCTTCAAGAAGCAGAGGAAGCCTTTTATGGTGGTGAAGGGGCAAAGGTCACCGGAGGCCC
The DNA here is from genome assembly GCF_027474105.1 of Poeciliopsis prolifica. Classification (NCBI taxonomy): domain Eukaryota; kingdom Metazoa; phylum Chordata; class Actinopteri; order Cyprinodontiformes; family Poeciliidae; genus Poeciliopsis; species Poeciliopsis prolifica. The sequence goes on along the minus strand of NW_026562385.1, from coordinate 9,497,634 downwards.
ATAAAGCCAAGCAGATAAATATTGTTGGCTATAAAAGCGAGGTGGATTTAGACAATAAAAACCTGCTCGTAAACCATCGTCACCAACAGGCCGTCCTTACCCAATCGGACGCACAAATCAAATTAGCTGCTGGCATCGCTGAAGGCCACCGGCTTTACCGCTCAGAGCGTCGCAATGTTGTGTGCGGAAACAGCTTGAGGTCTTTGTGTTCGGAAGCATCGTTTGCGTGTTTGTTTCCTCTTCCCCGATCACGCTCGGGTTTTGTGTGGCAGCACTACGGCCGTAACTGAGGAGGCTGTAATCTAACAGCTCTGAGTTTCTGTCGTTTAATGAATGCCGTCCTCTTTAAGACGATGAGGTGATTTTCAAAATGCTTCAGTTTCGCCTAATTCCACTGTGTTTCTGTTATATGTCAAGTGTTATATAAATGTAGAACCTCATGTGACACCAAGCATTTGATACATCAGCACTGAATTTCACCAGGTGGTTGGAGTGGCTCCAACTGATGGCAGCCTGACCTATTTTTTGAGCATTTCATTAATGAATCGTGTGGAGTTACTCTTTCCCTGTTCAAAGCACTGAGCTTGAAACAGATGGAAGACAGTGACAACATAGCAAAGTGAAATGCACATTTTATGATCTTTTAATCGCAACATGAAGTTGTACAAAACTACAGAACTACTTCGCAATAAATTTGAAAATAGACCCGTCTGTTTTCTATGCAGACGTATAAAACTTGCGGACATCAAGGCCTTTAGAGAACCTCGATGGACGTGTTACAAGTTCTGAGTAGTTTGAGAGAATCGATCTATGAATTGAGTGTTCATGTTCGTTTGCATAATAAAAGTCTAACAAAGGCCTTAGTGTTTTAGCAGGAAGACTTTCAAGTTTGAAACGCACAATTTAGTGTGAGGGAGCAGAGAAAGAGGAAAAAAGTTCCCCAGAGGGCTCTGCAGAGGCGGTTCTAGATATATTCACATCGGGTTTGGGTTGGGGACAGTTTTGTTTTTTTTCATGAGTGCAGAAGAAATTATTACTATAAGCAAAAAGTCCAACACTTTACTTTTTAATTCATTGTTAAAGTAAAACTGCAAGGGTAGGTGGACATTATTATTATTATTTCAGTCTGCCATGCTGTTGCTAATTTTAAAAAGTTCATGTCTCGTTTTTCCTCCTTCCATAAAGCAAATCATCCACTAATACAGTCCACATGATCCAGGCTGTGCAATCGTGTCACTAAACCAATAAAACCAACAAACACATTTAGGCTCCTGCTCCATACTTCCTGCACATCACACTCCATCCTGTCCGGTTGCCACCTCGTTGACATCTCGAGCGAACACGGAACGACCATTTAGCACCTTTACATTTCCACATGAAGAGGCTTTCCAGCCACTTCAACCTGGCAAAGGAAGCGACAGCGTGTCTCTGTGTCTCCTGGGTTGTTAAACAGCAGATGGTCGGCGGCAATTTGTGGCGTTCCCGTCGGAACGACGCAACCAGCCAGGAGTGCTTTCCATCACGCATTTATTACATTCATTCATCTCACAGCAACAGAGTGATTTCCATCTGTGTTTGAGGAACGCCACTAAAAGCAAAAAAAGTGAATAAATACAAGATGAATCCTTTAAAACATCAGCGCGTTGCAAAAACAGTACAAACCAACAGTGTTAATATAAAGATTGAGTAAATGCATAAATTGCATTTACTCAATCTAAATGTGTTTTCTAGATAATCTATTGACAGTGTAAACTAAAAGCTGAAAAAAGCAGAACATTCAAATTCAGTACATAATCACGACCAATCACTGAATTTATGTTGACAGCACTTTTTTGCTAATAATTAGTCATTTTGACTTCATGGAAACAAATATGGAGGTTATCTCAAGTTTTAAAGTTAACAGGAATCACGTCTTCTTCCTCAATGAAATATGTTTCTTTTTAAGAACCTACATTTAAAAGTTTCTTCAAAGAACCCTGGTCTGGATTTCATCATTCAGTTTTTTATTTCTGGCATATTTTTGGGACATCAGAGTTGAATCAAGAGTCACTCATAAGGAAATCTTTGGGAACCACTGCTTTAGCTTTAACTATTTGATGGTTATTAAAGCCAAAACAGAAACTTTTGTCATTGTATGTGATAACTTTAATCACAGTGTGTAGAAATGACAATGTCATCTGCATACCCTACAATTTCAACATCTTCGCACGCTTGCAGGAGGCAATTAGGGCTCAAATTGATGACCGGGAGCCTTGGCACAGCATCTCCACTGTATAGCATGGCGATAGCAACAAGTTGCTGTGTGGATGTTTTATTACCAGCAACGGGAAAGTTGGTCAAAGTTATGGGAAGATGGATGAATCAATGTCTGGTTCACATTAAGCTGTTGCTTGCTGCATGTATGAGGGATTGCTGCAAAGCTAACAACTCAAGTGACTGCTCAGTGCTGCTACGTCCTCGTTCAGCTACAACTTAGTCATTCGATGCCACCTGCTGGGTTTCCTTGGATAAACTTTTTATCTAGTTTAATAAGATGAACTTCACTGCTCTGTTTGGTGCAATGAGGAACAATTTAGAAAGTGTTTGACTTTTTTCTTCTGGGTTTGCTTATTAATTAGGAAATTAAAATGCATTAAATGGACTTGGCTACGAAGAACAAATTATTCTTTGGGAGTGGGAAGACTGGATAATTTTCAGAGAAAAAAATATCGAAAATCTCAGGACTGGAAGACTGAAATCTATCAGAGAACTCAGTTTGTTTTGATGCCATGAAAAGAAAAGAACCTGAATAATCAGTGCACAGAATTAATTTTGATATTGCCTACATAAAGCAGACTTTTGTCCTGTTTAACCTTTGGGTTTATGACTAGAGAGGAAAAGAAGAAGCATGAAAAACTTTTAATTTCACATTTAAAACACCAGGGGTCAGTGTAGAAGCACAAACAGCTTAGCTCTGTATAAACTCAAATTGATTATTAGATTATTTTTGAAGTTTCTAAACACAGACATATTTTTTTGCAGTACTCAAGCTGCACTTGTCAAAACAACATCCACAGAAAAGAAGAAAGCAGCAGCGATCGTTTGGATTTCTGTCTAAGGCTTGAGTGAGACACTAAGAGGGAAGCATATTGAAAAAAAAAAACATAATTCTTGCTCTTTTTCTAGGCTTTGTGCGACACGCTGACAACATGAAACAGGCTAAAATACCTCAAAAGGCAACACATGAAACCCCGAGACTGAGGAAATTCAAGAACAGATGAAAACGGCATGACTATCAGTTTGTAAAGGTTAAAAGGTCATTGTGAAACTCTAGCAAAATACACACAGGATCTTTATGCACAAAACATGGAATCTCTCATGAAACAAAATTTAACATTTCCTCACTTGCCTCAGTTAATGTCAGTGTTCATGAGTCAAGAGTAAGAAAAGAAAAAGAGAGTTTTTCTGTTCTTGCGACTGAAATGAACATAAACTCCAAAGCCCAGGTTGAGATGTGTCCAAAAATCTCTGGGTGATCCACAACAGCTTTTGGAAAGATAAACCTGAAGTTACATTTTTGAACATCTATTAACAAACTAAAGCCTTTGAGAAGAGAAAATATTTACATTGTAAGTATATAATTCTTGCTTTACATTTTGCATTTAAAATGCAAAAAAATAATAATATAACATAACACATCATAATATAATATAATATAATATAATATAATATAATATAATATAATATAATATAATATAATATAATATAATATAATATAATATCCTTTCTCCTTTGTTGTTTACTATCTCACTTGAACTCATCTTTACAGGTGAAAGGTCAGCCGCCTGTTGCCCCGCCCACGTTCTACGTCACCGCCTGACTTGAATGGGCTCCGCTGTCTTAGGGCGCAGCGGAGGAAACAGGCACGTACCGCACGCCTCGCTGTCACACCGAGCCGTACGGACTCGAACCAGAACCGACGGACCGGGACGCGGCTTCCAGCTCGGACAGGAGGACGAACATCTCCTTTAAACCCCCAGCTGGAGTCTGTTTGTTCAGGGAGCCTCTTGGACACCAGGATGTAGTTTAGCAGCCCGAAGCTCCCGCTTTTCAACCTGCAGAAGAAAACAGCGAGGAAATGGAGACTTTAAGCGGCTTTTCCTCCCAGCGAAACACCCTGTGTCTGTTTGACGTGGACGGCACGCTGACCCCACCGAGAGAGGTAAGCCCACATCCCTCCGACCAGCAGGAGCAGCAGCAGCAGCTCAGTCCTCCTCTGCATCCTTTGCCTCCCACTCTGAGGAGAACACACTGTGTCCTCATCATGCAGCCTGGAGACATTTTTAATTCTGTCTCCTCATAAACCGGAGCCAACACAAAAATGCAAATATCGTCACTTCATGCGACTCTTTGTTTGTTTGAATGCATGTGTGCAGATTCAGTAAAGTGCTGGTTGTTGTGCTGTGGCTGACCTGGAGTCTGTTGCCTCATGTCTGCACAGTTCACACGTCACAGCATGAAACCAGCCTTTACAGTCATGTTATCACACTGTAATGACTTTAATGACTAAGATGTTCCTCCCAGCAGTGTACACGCCGAGACACGCGCGTTATCAGACGACAGGTGTATAAAAACACTCAAAGTTGTCTTGTGATCTGCAGAAAATCGACCCGAAGCTGGACGAGTTCCTCCAGACTCTGAGGAGGAAGGTGAAGATCGGCATCGTGGGAGGGTCCGACTACCCGAAGATAGCCGAGCAGCTCGGGGAAGGAGACGACGGTGAGCAGGCCGGCATCCTGCCTTAACCACATTTTGTTCTTGCAGGTTTCTTTGTAAGGCTTGGAGTCGGTCTGCAGAGACAAGACTGAGAACGGTGAAGGAAAATGACCCGAAACCCAGAGAAACTGAGACAAATCAATTAGAGCAGATTAAAAAAATGTTTTTTGCCATTTATTTACAAAATACTGTTATTTATGCTGCTTGTCATTAAAGATTTGAACATCTTGTGTCATAAGTTCTGCAGGCAAACGAGCTACAGTTACCAGGACTGTAATGTTTTTTGTGGAAATGTGTCAACATTATATAACATTATTATTGAACGTAGTTGCATCCAGACATTAGACATTAATTACCTCATAATAACTGATATTGCACAGTAATTATAGTCTAAAGTCCAAAAAGAGCAAACAAGATTCTCAAAGTATTTCACGTGGAGGACAGATTGCAGAATTTATGACTCCAGCCTCTTCTGATAATAGTAATAATAATAATAATACATTTGATTTGAGTGAAAGCACTCAAGCTCATCGAACAAGAAATGGAGACAACAAAAACGGTGAAACTATGAAAGGCGTTTGTCAATATATCAGCACACAATTAAAGAAAGGAACAACATGAAGCAGAATAAGCAAGAAGTCATTTTAACCAGCCACGTATCATTTGAGCTGTCTGACGGCTTTCTAACAGCTTGAGGTCAGAAAGCTGGAACCGCTCGGTGTTCCTGTTTTCGATGCCGAGCAACTTTTCCACTCCCCAGCTTGTCCGATTCATGAGCTTCCATTCTGAAATGCAACGCAACAGCCGCACCTCAGAGTCGCATGCCACTCAGTTCTGGCCCCACATGCTTCGGTTTGGCTCACTTTCCCAACTCGTGACTCCTCGAATGACTCTTGTTTCCAAAGCACACCGTCACGCCGAGCAGGGAACACGTAGCTGCACCGGACAGCTGATAGCTTGTCTATCTGTAAATATTAGCCGACAGCTGGAATGCAGATGCATTGTGCCGAGTGGGAACACAATGCGGCTCCACGTCCAAGTGTGTTAAAGGTGAAGCTGCTCTTGGCGCTCGGTTGCAGCTGATGTCCTCTCTACCCACAAAAAAAGACCAAGGTGGTGCATTTGGGTGCATATTTGAAACGCTAAAAGCTAAGACAACCAATGCGAGGCTTCGTCTGCTCTACACGTTTGAGTGTTTTGGGTGTCCAGATGTTGTTTATGCACAATCACCTGCAGAGAGTCGTGTGTATGTAGTGCAAACAGTGAGGTGGTTTGATGTTTTGCAGGCTCTACCTGGAAACAGGTTGTCTTAGCGGCTGCGTGTTTTGGTCTGAAGCTAGAAAATCTTATATTTTTTGGGTGTTATTGTTACATCTTCTTGGCTGTTTGACTTTTCAACGCAGAGAAGATGGAAGTTTGCTGACAAGTGTAGCAAACTTTCCACATAACATGAGCTCTTTCCTCTTTGCTTCACTCTGTGCCTGACTGTTTTTCAGTTCAGGTTTTTAATCTCGAAATATTTAGCAAATTTTGCACTCTGTGCCAGTAGTACACCACTGCATATATCCTCAGGAAGAACTACAGTCTTTAAGTAGTTCTGAAATATTTTATACTGTTTCTATTCTTATCTACACTGTTAAAAGTTTTTATTAGATATATTTTTACCTTGCTACTTGGAGCCTAAATGAATTAATAACTGTCTTAAACTGTTTTCCAACAGCGTTTGCAGGAATCTTCTATCTGATTTCAGGGTTTTTTTTTAGTTTATATGGATTAAATCGGTTCCTAAAGTAAACCAAACCGTTGATAACTCAGACTAAAGGAAGAAGAGAGATATGACTGATCAAAACTCTTCCAGCCTTTTTTTTTAATGGGGTATAATCAGCAACTAGTCTAACAACAGCGTCGAATCCTACTTTGTTTTCCTATTCTTGCTATTCTCAATTAAAAAATCGATCGCATTTAGCCTCGTTTTGTGTGTTGTCTCCCTTTCAGTGATTCACAAGTTTGACTACGTGTTTGCTGAAAACGGGACGGTTCAATATAAAGACGGGAAACTCCTCTCGAAGCACGTAAGTGACTTCATATTTTCTGTGAGAACAAAGCCTGAAATCCCCAGTTTATAATGCTGGAAAGAAATTTCCTTTAGTAATAATGGTAATCTCCATTTAGCGCGATTGCACTGAAGCCAGTTTAAATGTGTTTTTTTTTGCTCCTGCAGGCGATCCAGAACCATCTGGGAGAGGAGCTGCTGCAGGATCTGATTAACTTCTGCCTGCGGTACATGGGGCTCATTAAGCTGCCAAAGAAAAGGTTCGTCACGCAAATCTTTCTGAAAACGATCACCGGGTTTCTTCAATTCAAATGGACGGGTTTATTCCTTTGCACTTCTCTAACAGAAGAGTGAGAGCCAGATTTCTGTCTCTCTCTCTAAGACGTGACCTCGTTAAATTAAAAGCATCCAATCACGCTCCTTTTCTTCCCGCAGGGGAACGTTTATTGAGTTCAGGAACGGGATGATTAACATTTCGCCCATCGGTCGCAGCTGCACCCAGGAGGAGAGGATCGAATTTTCCGAAATAGACAAGGTAAATACCGTTCGCCTGGAAAAGACAGAAAGTTGCTAAATCGACACGACAAGAGAATGATTCGATCTGAAGGCCGACAGGATGGGGCGAAGCAAACTCTCTTGTCTGTCTCCCTCTCTAAGGCGTGACCTCGTTGGACAGGAAACAAAGGTCAAACGTTGACCTGTTGACACAGTCTAGCAGATTGAACGCTGTCGGTTGACAGTCTGGCTAAATAAATGAAGTAAACATCAGCAGAGGAGAAGTTTAGCCGTTCCTCTGTAATCTTCCTCTATTTTCAGAAAGAGAAAGTGAAGCTGCATTGAAATCAGTTTGACATGTTTTTGATGTGTATTTCAGCTATTGGGAAAAAAAAAAAAAACTAGAGGAACAACATTAAAGCAGGCAGATTATTAAACTTCACTTCTCTTCCATCAATGTTCGTGAAATATTAAGCTCGTATATCGTGCTGTAAAGTCAGTGTAGGTTAGTTGTCTTTTATTTCAAGTACACCGGGTTATATTAGGTCGTTTCAGAAGTTTTTTAAGTGGCATCAGAGTAAAGGGGGTTTATAACAAAAAACAAGCCACTGTCCCTGTCTGTATTGTTTTAGGTCTTCAGAAGCTAAACCCCGTTTGCTTCTCGTTTCTCAGAGGGAGAAGATCCGGGAGAAATTTGTTGCTGCCCTGAAAAAGGAGTTTGCCGGAAAGGGGCTTCGCTTCACCAAAGGTGAGAGAGTCCAACGTGGCGAATCCTGTCCCCGTCGCCTCGGGTCTGTCCCTGCGCCCGCGCAGGAAGGGCAAACAGAGCGGCACCGTGAGCAGATGGAACATCTTGTTTCTGGCGACGCTCTCAGGAAGAAAAACAACAACCTGTTTACGACGGTTCGGCTCTGCGCCAAACCACTTTTACAGCGTTTCCGTCTGCTTGTTGCTCCTTATCTGTTGATAAAAGACAACTGAACCCCAACCACCCTCCCTCCGCCGGCCCACCTTTGGCTCATGCTGAACCTTTGTGCTGGTTAACTATTACACACTCGCTGTTCCTTCTCGCTCTGTTGACGACACACCGCAGCAGAAGGTGCTGGGTGTTTGTTTACGTGCCTTGCCGCGCCGCTGACGACGCGTTAGGCCCGTTCGGTTTCCTCGAAAGCCCGTCTGCTGAATGTCGGGGCTTTCGTGGTCGCCGTGGAAAAACGCCACAGCCCAAACCTTTACGACATTGACTCTCAAACGCGGTGAAAACGCCTTGGCGGGTCCGGAAGGTTTATTTGTTTGCTTTTTCCTAAAGTTTCTCTACGCCCTCATCAGCTGATATAACTCGACGCAGCCCAGTCAGTGTGTCCAGGTATCAGCTTCCTCCTCTGGAAGGATTCTGCATTAAATGATTCAGGTCGGCCAACAACCTGGGCTTTTAGCGTTTTTAAAACGTGCAGGCTCAAAGTGAAGGTTGGGGCCGGAGCTCTGAGTTGTTGTTTATCTTCTGGGCGTGGAGGTGTTTGTGACAGACCCGGGACGAGGGCGTGTGAGAACAGAGCCTCCCAATTGGCCGGTTCCCGGAGGCAAGACGGGTTAATGGGTTAACCTGACCGCCTGCTTTGTTTTCCTCCGCGCTCGTCTCATGTGAGTTGAAGCTCAGCGGAGACGGATCGTTGCAGCTTTTTTCACTGCAGTCTGGTTTTACGTTGAGGCTTTAATTACAGGAAATGTTCTGCAGGCTTGGTGAAAACAAAATATCACAACCCAGTGGTGTTTTGTTGATTTTGTCCGATTTTCTCTCAAACAATGTAACTCTTGAAAGTATAGATCAATAGCAGTATCTATGGTGATCAACACTTGATTCATATCAATAAACAGAATATTCAAAATATGGAATAGTCAGTGAACTCCAATCCAGAACCGCATGGCATTCTGGGAGATGTAGGCACAGGAAAGGTTTTATCTGCTGCTCACACCACCAGCTCATCAAGGTTGGTGGCATCAACTAACTCCCTCACTCTTTGGTTGCCTAGCAACAACCTGTTGTGAATTGGCCTGGAGCCATTGACACGTTGCCATGGTGACGTGTCCACGCTCGTCTCGTTTCAGGTGGGCTCATCAGTTTCGATGTTTTCCCTGAGGGCTGGGACAAGCGGCTCTGCTTAGACCTGCTGGAGAACGAAGGCCTGGACGCCATCTACTTCTTTGGCAACGAAACCTCAGACGTAAGATCACGTCCTTTACCGACGTCAACACAGAACGCCGGAGTTTACAACCAGCAGGAGGGCAAAATAAAAGGAGTGATCCTCCGTCACTCTTCTGAAAACAGACCAGGTTCCTTATTAATGATGTTTAAGAGTCTACCTCCGTTTCTTCAATTGTTGCTCCAAAAGCCACCTTAACACCAATCAACCTGGTTCAGGAAGCTGCAATGCCAAAACAACTCGCAACGATTTATCACTTAGTTCTGGAAACAAGCTTGAACCAGTGAATAAAATCCCAGGAAGGTTGCTGAACTGCCAGTCTAGCGTTAGCATGTCTCCTCTCTGCTATGTGAAAACGAAACTTAAGGACCAAGCTGCTCCGCTGCCTGATGAACGTACCGTTCCGGTTTGAACGTCGTAAAATTTACGAGCGGCGTTTCAGCTGCTCTCTGCGCGCCGCTCCCAGGAAGGCTGAATATACGAGCGCAGAGCCGGTGACCTGGCACTGCAGCAGCAAAGAGTTTCGTTTTCATCAAAACACTTAAATTGACTCACCAAAGTTCATATTATTTGTTACCTTGGAAACTCACGCAGAGCTTCCTCCACGCTTCAAATTGCACGTAGCCACGGATAGCTACACCTCTGACTTTAAGTGGTTTGTTGCTCTGCTTCAGATGGGCTGAGATTTGAAGGCGGTGCTCGGTCCCTGCGGGCGTTTTGTACAGCTGAACTGCTGCCATGAAGATTAAAGGATTTCTCATGCAGGCATATGCAGGCGATGTGTTCATAAGAAGCTAATTTTACATGACGCTGCCCCTTTAAGAATAACCAAAACCTTTCGAGAGCCGTGTAAACAAACAGCTTCTCTTTGGTTTTCACTGTGATGGTTTGCTGGGGGGTGAAAAGCTCAGACTCAGAGAATAAAGCCTTCATTTGTTCTTGGATGTTTGACCTGGTTGCTGGTTTTAGTCATGATGTGACGCGTTTATGACGCCGCTGCTCCTGTCTCCAGGGAGGAAACGACTACGAAATCTTCAACGACCCGCGGACGATCGGCTTCACCGTCTACTCGCCAGAGCACACTGCCCGGCTCTGCCGCGAACTTTTCTTCGACCCGTCGCCGCGCCGCATCGCCATCCCTCCAGCCAAAAGCCCCTCCGAACTGGACGGCAGCAGGAGTATCGAGCGCAGGCTTTTGATGAAGTGCTGAGTGGCCCGGCTGCTGACGCCTCCTTGATAATGATGTTAGTTTCATGTATGAGTGGAAGGCAGGAGGTGGGTTTTATTTAAAGAAACAGGCAGCAGATGTTGTTGTTTAAGTACTGTGCCAAAAACTAAGTTTGACTGCTGTAACCTTGAAATGAACCATAAATGAACAGGGATATTTATCTTCCAGATCACTTTGGGTAGGAAGTGATATTTTGCACTAATAACTGCATCATGTAGTTAATGACAAACTCACCGCAGTCAGGGAGCGGGACGGAGGAGACTCAGACTGCAACAGGATTTCTGTTTTGTTTTTGGTGATTATCTTCTTCTACACTCTAGTTAAAGTGTAGGACGTACCAAAGGGACACAACATTCCAGGTGCTGTGATTTTTTAACTGGATCCGTTTTAATACGTCAGCTGTTTAACTATCTGGTGTCAAATATTTACATCAACTTCTCGAGTGTCCTGAAGGAACTATGAACTCCTTTTCAATGCACTTAAGGGAACAATCAATCAATCAATCAAATTTTTTTTGTATAGCACATTTCAGCTACAAGGCATTTCAAAGTGCTTTACATCATAAACACAAAACACAAAGGGATGCAACATAGAATAAATACCAAGTTTTTTTTTTTTTTCCCTCTGCTTTCCCTTTCTTCCCCCTTCCCTTTGACACGGAATTTAAGCGCCTGTTACCGCCGGACTCCGCCGTCCGTTTAACCACAGGTATTCGCCGGGCCCCGTTGCCCACAACAGGAAAAAAAATAAATAATAAAAAATAAAAAAATTACATACATATCCACAAAATCAAATCCATACATTTCAAATGCAACTCTAAACAGGTGCGTTTTTACTTGAGATTTGAAGGAAGTCAGGGTTTCCGCTGTTTTACAGTTTTCTGGAAGTTTGTTCCAAATTTTTGGTCCATAGATGCTGAAAGCTGCTTCTCCTCTTTTGGTTCTGGTTCTGGAGATGCAGAGCAGACCAGAACCAGAAGACCTGAAAGGTCTGGAAGGTTGATACAACAACAGCAGATCTTTGATGTATTGTGGTGCTAAACCGTTCAGTGATTTATAAACTAACAACAGTATTTTAAAATCTATTCTTTGAGCTACAGGGAGTCAGTGGAGGGACTTTAAAACTGGTGTTATGTCTCTATCTTCCTGGTTCTAGTGAGAACGCGAGCAGCAGCATTCTGGATCAGTTGCAGCTGTTTGATTGATTTGTTGGACAGGCCTGTGAAGACGCTGTTACAATAATCAATGCGACTAAAGACAAACGCATGAATGAGTTTCTCTAGATCTGGCTGAGACATTAGTCCTCTAATCCTGGAGATGTTCTTCAGGTGATAGAAGGCCGATTTTGTTACTGTCTTTATGTGGCTCTGGAGGTTCAAGTCCGAGTCCATCACTACTCCCAGGTTTCGGGCCTGATCGCTAGGTTTTAGTTGTAATAACTACTAGATGTCAGCAGATTTAAAAGGGAGGATTCTAATTTTCTTTAATCAGAGTTCACAGAATGAAGACAAGGGTACGTTTTTTTCAAACTTGTCAAACTTACATATTTTCAGGATGTTTTTCTCCTTTATTTTGCTGGCAGAACCAACCATGTAATTCAGCTTCTAACCACTAGATGTCGCCTTTTCCCTCTTTTCCCTTCGTATGTTAAGTCAATATCTTAACATATCTTTTTTTTTTTTATCGCTCAAGCAGTGAAAGGAATGAAGGCCGACCAGAAACTTTACAGCAGCTTTTAGATTCCTGATCACTTTAAAGCTGCAGTCTGTCACTTATATAAATAGAAAGTATTAAGTCAATATCTTAACATACGAAGGGAAAAGAGGGAAAAGGCGACATCTAGTGGTTAGAAGCTGAATTACATGGTTGGTCAATATCTTAATATACGAAATGAAATTTTCACATTTTTTGGAGTTGATTTGATTTTGATGTTCATCCATAGTTATTCACATTCGTCTAGACGTTAGCAAAAACGAAAATGTAGGTGCTGTCTGCAGCATGTAAGACGATTACTGCTCGTAGTCGCTCAACAGAACCCCCTCTCAACTTTCACCTTTTCAAGTACCGTCCAAAATATATTCAGCCTTTATGTATCTCAGTTGCATGCTGCATTGCAGGTTCCTGGTTTTATTTGAATCTTTTTTAACGGTTTTGAGTCGTTCATTAAGAAAGCTGAAGGTTGAAAACATTCCAGAAACATGTTTGTGTATCAGGCCAAAACTTCTGCACCGTGTCTGCACACATTTGCCTGAATAACTGAAATAGATTTGAAAAACAAAACAAAAAATCCTGGAAGACGCTAAAACTAATTTATTCTGTGACCATCTGATGACTTTTGCACAGACTGGATGTTTAGAAATGAAAGTGGGAATTCATCTCAACCAGTGAATTGAGCTTTTGAGACCAGCAAGATGCTTTCTGATTGGTTCACCTTGCTGCAGGTAAAATCTCCGTCCCATTAAAGCCTCAAAATTTCTGAGCTTGAGAACATTTTATGAAATGTATGCTCGCTTTCCGCCACTGTTTTAAGTGATTTTAACCAGATTTTGAATGTACATGCCTTGTGTTTTATGGTTTGGGGACAAACAAACACCCATACAAATAAAAACAAATCAAAATCCGACTATAAACACTCCTTCAAGCTGAAGGGCTACAGCGGACTTTAAATGCAAAGCTGACAGTCGCTTTATAACGTTTCTGTGGCAGTAACTGGAAGATATAACATGTTGGTTTCTCAACCACTTGTGGAGGCGGAAAAAACTATTTAACGTAATAAATCTCTTTTTAAAACCTTGCTGCCTTTTGGTGTTTATTTGTTGTATTTTCAGGATGTTTTCCTCCTGTGTTTCGCTGTCCAAACCAACCATGTAATTCAGCTTCTAACCACTAGATGTCGCCTTTTCCCTCTAATGACTTTTTGGAGGGTTTTCTCGTGGCTGCAGTTCATCTTCATGCTTTCTTCAACATTTAACTCTTAATTTGAGTTGTAGAGTGATCAGACTCAGAAGAAGCACACCTTCCCTTCAAATCATAAATCACACTTTAATGTTTTTTTGTTTTTTTCCAAGGCTCAGTTGAAGTGATAAAAGCACCCTTTCAGGCAACAACACGGACACACGTGACGGAGGGAAACTTGCAGTCGAAAACGAGGTGTGTTGTCCCGTTTAGCCTGAGAAGCTGCGATGTGAGGAGTTCCTTTAACAATGTGACCGAAAGGATAAGGTGACTCAGGCCTTCACATTTCCCCAAACACACAATTTTCACTCACCGGCAGTAAAAGCCACAGCCGTGACATTTCTGATGCAAAGTCGCAGGTCAAAATGCAAAGCGTGTGATAATCTGACGAAAAAATATATCGATTCACACACAAATGAAGGGATATCCACACAGGGGACGGTGAAGTAAATTCACTTTTATGGATATGTGTGCAGTGTATTTCTATTTTTATGTGGACGACGTGGCTCTCTGCCCTCGGGGTCATTCCATCCGGGGGCAGCCCAGGTACTCAAAAACATAAACAAAAACATAAAAGTATCGTTGACATTTCTGCTGCTGAGTGGTTTTCTGTTGTCCATACATTTACATTGTGAAATGTAAAAGAAAAACGTTGCACTGACTCGCAGATTCCTATTCTGCACTCAACTAAAGGACAATTACAACATGTTTTGACAACTTGTTCAGAATCTAAAACGTTTCGACAGCTCAACCTGGAGCTGGATTAGCCTTCACTGATCTGGGATTCCTTGAGAATTTTTAAACTTTTACTTTATTTTCAAAAAGGCCTTTTCTTTTCTTCTCCTCAAAAAATATAGCTAAAAATGTCTTCCCCTTGTAACATCTTCTTTTGTTTCCTGTCCTATACCCAATTTCAGATTCATGTGTATAAAGGAATCACTACTGACTTGGAAATGTTTCTTTTCACTGTTGATAAAAAGGCAGTAGTTTGTCTGCTCAAGGTCAAATGAACCCTTCCTGCGTCTGTCACATGATACTTTGTGGGGGGTTTTTTTAATAATGATGTGAAACCAGTAAGCAGACATGAGAGGAGAAGTAAGAAGTCCTCACGGCTTCCCTGGCTTTCCCCTGACTAACCCGTCTTACTCCTGAACGTCGCCTCCTTTTGCATCAGCTGTTGTCTGAGTTTCATACAATCCACCTTTAAATTTGCACGTTTGACGTGGCGACAGCGCAGACTGGGTGGGATGAGTCCCACGGCAAAACCCTCGCAGCAAACATGTGACCCTGGAAACTTTGATGCAGTACAGCTGCAAAGAGGGGAAGTAAAACTGAAAACACACCGTGTCCTCACACACACGCACACACACACACGTGCGCGCTGCAGTCCTCGCTACAGACATGATTAATGTTGTTCCCAGTATCTTTTTTTTTTTTTTACACCAACTGTGAACAAACTAACACAAACAAAAAAAAAGCCCCTCCTCCCACTTGTTCATTTTTGGTCCCCGCTTCAATTTAAACATAAATAACACAAAGAGGATTTGTTGCAGTAGCTTAACCAGAACCTATCAGTACCTGCCTGCAACAGTAACGATTTCATATCAGCTCCGACTGACACAGAGCAGAGTAACATATATTTCTAAAAGATGACGTTTGTTTTTTTTTTTGTTGTTGTTGTTTTAAACGAAGCAAAGAGTCCAGGAGCGCCGCCGACACGAGCCGGAGCGTCGCCGTCCTCCGGCAGCGGATCTCGGCGACTACGAGCTGATGATCTGTCCGGACCAGGTCTCGTGTTTTGTCCCCGGGTTGAGGTGGATGATCTTCACCTCCACCGCCTGCACCTTAATGTTCTTAGGGGGAACTCGGCACACCTTGTACGTGACCTCGTCTCCCTCGACGGGGACGTACTCGCCCTCGATGCTGCAACGCAGACAAACAGAAGCGGTTCCGTTTTTCTTTGAGAAAAAGAAACAAGCGGAAACGTTGCGCTTGTTTCTTTTTAAAACGAATCAAAACGGGGGATTTGAACTGGGAAGTCTGATTTACTTATTTGATTTTTTTTGTTTGTTTTAGATCCAAGTCAAGAAAATTTAATAGAAAAGCTCCTGAAGTTCACAGTTTTTAGCTGAGAGGTCAAAAGTCTCCAATTGCTGCACCTATAATTATGGGGAAAACACTTAACACTTAATTTGGACCTGTGATGTTTGTTTTTTTAAGCTCAATAAAAACCCATGGTCCCGTCTTAATGCTGCTAAATCTCTTTGCATGGGTATACACAAAATTTTACCAAGTATTTTTTTTTTTATCTAGTTTTAATGCAAGTACACTTGAAAGAAGACAAAACTAACTCCCATGTATTTTTTTTTTCCTGGCCTTAAAATAA
This sequence comes from Poeciliopsis prolifica, assembly GCF_027474105.1. NCBI lineage: Eukaryota > Metazoa > Chordata > Actinopteri > Cyprinodontiformes > Poeciliidae > Poeciliopsis > Poeciliopsis prolifica. The sequence goes on along the minus strand of NW_026562385.1, from coordinate 9,481,562 downwards.
GATGCTTCGACTCAGCACAATGAGCAACTCTGTGATTTTGGGAAAGCGAGAGGACAGAGTGCAGAGTGTGCAGAATTTGCTCTGCCTGTTCCAACATCAGACGCTCTCCTTGGCATAAAGAGAAAGGCTATTTCCAGATCCGGACGCCACAGGTGAGGCGGCACCCGCAATTTATTTAGCGCAGCGCGTCTGCTCGCCGTTTCTAACTTACTCTGAGATGTGAACGAAGATGTCTTCTCCGCCGTGCATCGGCTGGATGAAGCCGTGGCCTTGTGATCTGGAGAAGTTCTTGCAAGTGCCCTTGAAAACTGGACCTGAGTGAGCGCGGACCGTGCTGCGGACAAAAGGGTGACATTAAATCACAGAGAGAAGCACAAAATTAGTTAGGATAAGTCACTTTTTTCGGTGTTATTGAAAGAAATTCAACAACAGAGCTTCACGGCACGCAATAGAAATCACTTTCTCCCTTTACATGACAGATTAAAAGGACATTCATCTCAGGGTTTTTCCCTCCATTGTAGTATAAGCCTGGCGGCCCACCAGGCTTTACAAATGCTCCACCAGGCTTAGCATTGCTTACTTATTTACTTTTTTTTTTTAATGCTTACATTTTTTAAGACTTTATAGTTGGTTTCCAGAAATTAATCTTCCAAACTTCCAGCAACACATAATTATCAAGTGATATTTTCACATTTCCTGTCAACTTTGAACATTTTTTTGACTGAAAACCACAACAGATCACTGGATGAGTGACTGCTCAGCGCCCAACCACCGGGCTTAGCAAGTTTTCTAGGGGAAACCTTGTATCTGCCTTTGTAATGCAACTGTTACAATGTTACACAACGTATTCCTGAAGTATTCACACGTTTTTCCATTTTTCACTACTCAAGCATGAATGTCAGTGTTTTTTAAAAGCCTTTTAATGTGAAAGGCAGGCCCAGAATCAGTTTTGGTGGCCTATCCAGTGAGGTAGGAGGTAGGTACATATAATTTATGATGCTGTTCCAACAGATTTATTTGAATGTAAAACACTTTGTAACACTTAAAAAGGTGCTATACACAAAAAGTATTACTGTAACTCCATAATTTTCAAACACTTGATTAGTGTTTACATTACAAAATATCCTGAAATAATACAACTCAGATGATTTGGGCGTTTTATATAAAGTAAAATGTTTGCTAAACACATATTCATTTAAAAAAATAGGAAAGAAAAATATGTTGGATCACCTCTTAAATTAAAAATTGTGACCTTGGTCTACTGCCCCTTTATGCCCATTCTGGTGTCGGACCCAATGCGTTTTTCTGACAACGTTGAAATCCCATCTATTCTCATTGCCAAAAATAATAATAATAATAATGGAGGGAAAGCCCTTCTAAATCAGTAAACGTTCAAAGTTTTGCTTTTCTGCACAGTAAATCAGGAAAAACAGAGTATGTGAGAAAAAAATGATTAAACTGTGACTTTTAACCAGAAGTGGAAGTTACTGGAACACTGTGCCTCAACGTAGGAAAAGAGTCGCTCATCCACAGACAGGTTGGCTCCTGCTAGGATTGTAAAATGTACGAATGCGCAGTGGAATAAAAAGTTTTTACAAAGCTTTATTTCATAGAAAATCCTCCCTGATGAATAACAAAAATGATTCACCTCCAAACCAAATGGGGCTTTTAAATAGAAGACAAAGATTGTTGCCACTTTTTCTAATGCAGTCTAGATAGCTAAAGACACGAGTAAAGCTGCAGCTAAAGCTACTTTACCTTAAGCTAACCTAGGTGAAGTAGCTTTAGCTGCAGGGAGCTGTAGCTTTTTTATTAGCTATGGTGAAGTAGCTTTAGCCATAGCTAGCTGTAGGTTAGCGTTGGTGAAGTAGCTTCAGCTATAGCTAGCTGTAGGTTAGCTTTGGTGAAGTAGTTTCAGCCATAGCTAGCTGTAGGTTAGCTTTGGTGAAGTAGCTTTAGCTATAGCTAGCCGTAGGTTAGCTTTGGTGAAGTGGCTTTAGCCATAGCTAGCTGTAGGTTAGCTGTGGTGAAGTGGCTTTAGCCATAGCTAGCTGTAGGTTAGCTATGGTGGGGTGTTATTAATAAACTCCACGACGGAGGAAAGCTTCTACTTCTCTGACGTACGCCGAGTAGGTGCGGTTCCGTTTGGTCGGCAGCGGGCTGGGCAGGTCGCGGGGAAGCGGGGGTTCCCTCCCTTCCTGCCACGCCCTGTTCCCGTCCCGCGGGAACGGGAAGGAGAGGTTAAGCGGGGCGTGGGGGGAGCGTATGGGCGTTCGGGAGGGAGACGTGATGCTGGGGTCCGCCATGTCAGACGAGATGAAGGAGGGTTGAGGAAGACGACGTGATCAACCTGGTCTGTCCTCTGTGAGTGAGACGCCCACCTCACACCGTGGGTCAGCGCCGCCGATTGAGCTCCGTCAACAACACTTACTGGAAAGACAAAACATAAGAGACATTAAGGGGATGTGGTGCAGGGCCGGTCCAAGCCTTTTTGGGGCCGAAAGCAGATTTTCATTTGGCGCCACTGTCAACATGTCAACACCAGATGTTTTATCCTTCTAAGTGTGTAACAAAACTATTATTAGTTTACCAATATATTTTATTATGGCAATTGATTTTAATCTTCCAGATGTCTGAATTTTAAAATGCAGAGGGGTATTTAATTCTGCAATGTTTCGAAAATAACATCAGCTGATAAACAGTAAATTTACAGTAAACCAATTAGCAAGTTTAACATCTTATATTTTCCAAACAGTGACAGCCAACAGCCAGAAGAGATTAACCTATTATATATAATAGGTTAATCTATGTTGACAGATTATTTCCCTTATTTTTCCCTTGTAATAAATTAATGTATCTGCCAATGGTACAAATACTTTTTCTGCAATATTAAGGAATTAAAACAAGCCACTATATATTGCTGGAAAAAAAAAAAACTATATATATATATATATATATATATAGTCTGTAAGTAAAGAGTCCTGTTTATTCAAGTAAGAAATTCTTTCATTATCAGTAAAAACCGTAAGGAAACACTTCAAGGAAGAAGAGTTGGCTTCAATAAACAACTACTGTTAGGAACAACTACTTTTGTTCCTAACAGTAGTTATAGAGACTTTGTCAGTCTTTGCTGATCATACTGTGTGTGTGTGTGTGTGTGTGTGTGTGTGTGTGTGTGTGTGTGTGTGTGTGTGTGTGTGTGTGTGTGTGTGTGTGTGTGTGTGTGTGCGTGTGTGTGCGTGTGTGTGTGTCAGCTTCACGTTGGGAACACTATCCACCTGTCTGACTGGTGGATAGAGAGAAAAAAAGTATCAGATATTCCACAAATAATCAAAAATGCACTAAAGGAATTATATATTTTTGTAGCTTAGACAACAAATATTTATCTAAAGTGAATTGTTTGTTTTCATCATTTAATTTATTTCTCCTATAGTAGATTAAAAAAACAGAGAAAAAAAAAGGATGAAGTGGGTAAATACAAAAATCTGCCTATCTTCCCCGATCGATCACCAGAACAATCAACAGAATAATCGATTACTAAAACAATATACTGCCGCGGGTCTCCACGTCACCTCGCAGCTCCTCCAAACGCCGCTTGTGACTCGCCTTATGACGCATCGCTTCACCCCGTCATGAGTCTGGAGGACGAGCAGCTGACGCGTTGCGCTCATTTTTACGTCCACCCCGCTTTCTGTCCTCCTGCGATGACGCCGGCAGGCGGCGTGACGTCAGAGCAGCTGCAGAGTGGGGCGTTCGTGACGTCAGAGACCCGTTTCCATATGACAGGCTGCATATGTCTCACTGCCCCTGCAGGACTGCATCACGAGGATCGCGACCACGATATATGTATGTATATACATATATAAACTCTTGCGATACAAATACAGTAACCGAAATGAATCGCTTAAATGTTTTTTTTTAAATCGAAAAAATAAAATATTGTCCTTGTCTTCGGTAAAATTCTTGACATGTGGGCATTTAGAAGAATAAAAAAAAAATAAAGAAAAATCTTGGAGACATTTTTTCACCAGCTGCACTCATTTGCACTTTCAGCAGACAGACTCGCCCTCACATCCCACTAGTTTCTCTGAATCGGGGTGAAAGGCAGTGAGCGGATCACCGGAGCGACAACCAGACAATAGAAAAGTCAGACAAAAGCGGGGTGAAAGGTCGCCGCTGTCCGCGTGAGGTTGATGAATAAAACAAACCCGCAGAAAAAGAATCTGTTCTCCTGTAGAACAACCATCATTGTTCCGATCTGGCGGGGGGGAAACAAAGCAACCCAGACCTTCATGCATACACACACACACCAAATAAATAAATAAACACACACACACTGAGCTACTCACGGCATGGGTGCCCGAAGACGATCCGATCGCTTCTCTCTCTCTCTCTCTGTGTGTGTTTTGGCTCGATGCGGATTATATAAGGCGCAAATTAAATAAATAAGTCGCGCAAATCCGCGCAGATCGTCCGGAAAAACCCTGGCGTGGCGCTGGAGTTGACTGCAGAGGGTCTGCGCAGCTGCAGGAGATTCCGATGGCGTGATGCGACTTGTGCGTGAAAGTGACTTTGGTCATCCACCTTCTTCCTCCTCCTCCTCCTCCTGCTCCTGACCTGCATCCGCAGAGGGATCTTTGCGGCAGTCTGAAGCGGGCTGTCACACACGAACACGGTTTTATTTATTCGGCCTGCAGCCAGCCAGCCAGCTGCTGCACGCCGAGCGGTGAGGTCACGCATTCCTGCTGGATTCCGCAGGGAAAGCGCGGAAAGTGGTTGACAACAACCTGACACGTTTCCTCGGGAAAATAAACGAGAGCGAGGAACTGTCGGGGATTTGGATCAACTTTCCCAGCTGGAGCAGCGCTGACGGGCGAGTCGGTGAACCTTGACCTGCTTTCTGAGTGGGCTGCCAGTGAACACCGTGTCCGTGTCCTTCACCAGCCTTCACTGCTGATTTCAAACGCAAGTCGTTTGAAATGTGCGGATGTGTGACGACTGAAACGTCGACCGAGTGTTTTTTTTATTCAACAAACATTGAGCAGCAGCAGTATCAACATGATGCAGCCACCACCGTGCTTTCCCCTCCATTTCGTACCATTCTTGGCATTGAACGCCTCTCCACGACTTCTCTGAACATAACTTTCTGGTTCAAATAGCTCAATTTGTGTCTCATTTGACCTAAAAATCTTCCACAAAAAACAGTATTTCTGTGTTTATCCTGTCACTTTTTTTTTAGGTTGTCTCAAAAGGGATCTCTAAACATTTCTTCCTTGTTTGCCTGGGGTTTAAATATGACGTGACACTTTTGGCTACTTGGCCAGCAGAAAACCTTCGCCGCAGTTTCTACCAGTAAGACGTGTAACAACATAAATAAATTATTATTTGGTTTGTTTTTGTTTTTATTTCAGAAATGTATGTTGTATAAATCAAATTAATATAATTTCTTGTTAATAAATACATGCAGGAGCACTCGGTCGGTATGATGGTGGCTCCGACCAGCACGGCGCTCCGCTCCTGTAACAAAACCGGCAGATTTCTGTCCACTGTCCCTGACGTCGGCGGACTGGACAGGCTGCGGCTCCCAGTCGCCCCACGTCTCCCTTTGTTCCTCCTCTAGCTGTTCCACCAGGACAGCAGACCCAGTCCTGGCTCGCAGATGGTCCCCTGGACAAAAAAAAAAAGAATTGAAAAAAATCAAAGTCAGGATGAGCGGCGTGTTCGAGCTGCAACACGTTCCCTGCAGGAATCTTCTTCTCTTAAAGCCGCAGAATGAGCTTTAGGCAGAGAACCGTTGCAATGAAGCCAAAGGGGGAAAAAAAAGGTTTAATTACCAGTAAATAGAGAAATAAAAGGTTTTTAAAAAAACTGAACAGAGGTTTATTGTGTATTAAAAGTTAAATTAAAAAGCACCTTATCCCAAAGGAGGATTAAATGATTAAATGTAGTGATTTAAATCATCCAAGCATCTTCAGTCGGTAATAGAGCCAGAGCTCATTTTTAGGGCAGTGGCGCCCCCAAGTGGGATAAATGATCAATTACTAGTCTAATGGTTGTAAGGATGATGTTTTTAAAAGCTTGACACATTATTTATGATAACCGCACATTAAAACTGTTTTTTTGTAATAATTATACTTTTGTAGATTGTCAGTGGGGTCCATCTACCAATCTGTTCGTTTAAACTTTCTTCCATTTTGTTATTACAGCCACAAACTATTTTACGGACTTTAAACTGCACTTATTTGTTGTTACTAGAAGAAATTAGCTTCCTGAAATGCTCAGGTTTATAAATTGTGGTCAGAACAATCAGATTGTTTATCCCAGTTGAACCCATTGGATATTTCAGTGAACTCCCACCTCCACCAGAGGCATCTGTGTGGAAATGCTTGTAGAGGGAACGTAACAATCCTTACAACGAGTGTGTATGGAGCCTCTTTCTTGTCCCCGCTCTCCTCCGCCGGCGGTGCAGCCGACTGTCCGGGCTGCGCCGGAGCGTCGGGCTTGGCAGCGGCCGGCCCCGTCGGCGACGTGTCCACGAAGACTTCGTCCGCCACCCGGAAGCGGATCTCCTCCCCCTGGTCCATGTAGAGGTCGTGCGCTCCCTCGTCCGTCTCGTACTCCCAGACCCAAACCTGCTCGGCCTCGTCGCTTTTTGGGGGGTGAAGCTAAGGAACGGCTCGACCCAAACGATCAAGCGAACAACATCAAAACACCAGATGTTCGTTTCAAAGGTCAGGATACAATTTGGCCGGCTGCTGGAGAGACTCGGGTGGAATGAGGATGTCATCGAAGAAACCCATCGTCACTATGAACCAGAGAGGTCGACCACATGAGTACGTTCCCGACATTCACTGTAAATACTGTACAATAAATAATTGTATATGTAGGCTTCAACGATTAACAGGATTAATCGTTACGATTGAAAGAACTGAAAAAAAGGCAATTGGTTGAAAAAACGACACAATCAGAGCAGAAATTAAGCAACAAAAAAAGGACTAATTTTATATCTAAGATGTATGTATAACAAATACTTTGTAAAAATGTTCCACCCAGAACTCAAGTGGCAGTTTTGGCTTCATCTGGTTCAAATTCTGTAAAATAAAAAGAAAAGCAAAAAAAAAAAGCACCTTTTGCTATCGGAATATTAATTTGTTAATCCAAAAATGATCAACAGATTATCCATTCACCGTACTCATGTTAACGCCAGAAAAAAGGGCTGCAGAACCTTCGCTACAAATAATCAAGCATAAATCCTGTAATTTTGTATTTTATGCAATAACATTTTTACTATAGTCGCGTCTTTAGACGTATTTCTGATATAAAAAAGGCTAAAGTTGTTAAATTAAACACCGGCAAAATATGGGAAATTACTTCACCCGATTAATCGGCAGAATAATGGATGACTAAAATACTCATCGGTTGCGGTTCACATGACATTTCATACGTCAGCTTAAGGAATTAATGCAACCGTTTTAAAATCTGCACTCAGACATTAGCTCAGTCATACGGCGACTTCTGGAACGAAAAGCTTCAGTCAGACGAGGCCTTTATGCAACAACACCAAACCGCTTCTCCTCACATGCAGACCGTCACGCACAGAAGTGGAGGGGTGATGATTTGGGCTCTACAGAATTGATATGCAAATCAGACGATAGAAGTTTGGCCAGAACTTTACGCTCGATATTCATGCATGAATAAATACCTGCTTGTGTCGACAGAATCGTGACTAACAGAGGTCAATAGTTACCATGAACTCCCTCCTGGCTGCAGTATTTGATCTTGCCGACGAGGATCTCGTCGAGGAACGGGTGGAAGACGACGAACCTGAAGTGGACTAAAATAAACAAAAATAACGTCAAATGAACGATGAGATCAGGCTGTTGTTCAATAAGTAACACTGATGTCCCAGCACTTCAATCACTTGTCCTACCTTTAGTGTGCGAGGCGCCGTCTCCAGGGAAAATATAGGAGTCTTCCAGTTTGGTGATGTCATACAGGCAGATGCAGAGACCCACATTGTAAACCACCTGGGGGTCAGAGAGCATGTGTTGTAGTTTTACTGTAAAGGAAAAAAAAAGTTTTGTACGCAGCACAGATAACCATATGATCATGTGAAATGTAGAAAGACTTGTCTTTCGTCTCCAAGCTCGACATCGAAGGACACAATTCTGTTTTCATTTGCGTCGAATAAAAATAGAGAACTTTCTCCTCCATAAGTGTGCGTCCAATTCCTTAATATTTGGTCCAATCGCCTCGGAAACTTTTGGGTATCCCTCCACGATCCTTCCACCAAAACATGTTATTTCAAAGTAACTGTCTCCTTCCTGAACAACAGGAAGGATGCATGTTGCCATGGTGCTTATAGCTGCTGGGTACCTGGAAGTTGGACTTGGCTAAAGTCCACAATCCTCTTCCGAGGATTAAACTTCAGCTCTGTTTCTCCCAAGGCAGATCCAGGATTCTTAAAAATATTCAACGTACAAAAGCCAAGAATCAGATTTCCAGATTTCTAAATCCAATTTTCTTTTAAAACACAAATCCAAAGGGTTAATCTGAACTTACTGCAAACACAAAACTGCAAAAGAGCTGAAACACTGAAGTTCCTTTAAAGCAAAGCTAAAACCTGCTCAGAGCTGCTGTCACTGCAGAAACTGATGTGTCGATGACTTTGATGATGACAAAATGTGATGCTTGTTGTTGTTTCTCAAAGTGGCGACTGCATGTTCTGCTTAAGAATTAGCATTTCTGTCACAGAAGGATGTGCGTAGAAAAGCTGGCGAGCACCTTGTTGGCCAGCTTCTTGTTCAGCTCCTCCGCTATGGCTTCGTTCAGCTGCCGGTCAAAGACCCACGGAGGGATCCGCACCGTGTCCACCATCTCCACCAGCACGAACATGACCCACGAGAGACAGCAGCCCCACTCACACGGTTCAAACGCAAAGGGAAAGGACGCTGAGGTTACGCGGACATCGTTTTAATTTCCTTTTGTTCTTCTAATAGCTTCGGCGGCTATAAACACTCTACAAACGGCTTCCTAGCATCACACCAAACCAACGTGAGCTGCTGCTTCTTCTTCTGGTTGGAGCGACAGCCTGCAAGTCTCACTATTATCTCACTATCGCCCCCTCCTGGACATATGTTACTCCTACAGCGTAAATACATTCATACATTCTTTTGAATGTATGATGACACATTCAAAACCAGTAACTCTCTTCGTGTTATTCATGATTAATACGTACTTATGCTATTAATCTTATCAGTATTGTTCAACTTTATTGTATTTTTCTGCACATATATATATTTTTTGTAAAGTGCCTTTACACGTCATTCGTTGTGAATTGGTGTTGCATACATAATGTTAATTAAATCCAACTATAAATCGAGCTGCAAAGACAAACAGTAATTCCACATCTTCTTTATTATTCATATTTGTAAATGTCACTATATTTCAACTACAAAACAGCAGATTAATATTACAAAATAATCAACTGATGACAATCGGGACTGCGAAAGCGAGTCCTTCCATATTAAAAGACGCGTTCAGAAGACATTTTGACAGTAGGAGGTTGGTCAGATTACACCCGAGTTCAACCAGGAGGTAATGCCATCGTGTGGGCCCGCCATTTTGATTAATTGTCTCACACCAAACAACAGCGAAGCCTTGTCTCGTCTCACTGTTAAAGACTAGTGTTCCACAATATTCAGAGGGTAAATAAAGCTGGGTGATAAGAGTCATATGCATTTAAAAAGAACAACTTTTCGATGACTGAACAGACTGGAAAATTAAACCTGGTAAATCATTTCAACCAGTAAAATAAATTTTATAAGAAAATGTATGATGACACATTACAAGTTAGTTATTTAAGCATTCAAGGAGTTATTTAGTCAGAATATCAATACTCACCCTCACCAAATTAGGGTTGAAACTCGAATTAAATCAGTTCCAACATTTGTCTGTTGTGAATTTACAGATTTCCCCTGAAATTTAAGCGAGGATCACCCTGATGTTCGTGCATCAAACTGCAGAAAGCAGCTCTAAGAATAAAGAAAATAAATTATGATATTAATTGAAAATCTTCAGGGACTATATTTTAAATATTTCTTCATCATCAATCATAAATGTAAAAAAAAAAGATATTTGGTTAAACATCGAGGTAACAATTCGCTGTCTCCATCAAGTCTTTTTTCAGACTTTCTACTGGCAGTGGATGAAATTCAAGAGAGAACAGGCACCCGATAAATAGATTGTGCGTTAGACAGAACAACGTTCCCATCATGGAGAACCGTGAAAGTGGAACAACATTCATTTTAAAGACTAACACAATGAACATAATCTCATCACAGCCACAGTGAGGGGAAACAGTCGGTACAGCAGCAAGCAGACGTTTCAATAAACTGAATTTTGTGGCTGTGAAGTCAGAACAAGTAAAAAAGTTGAGGTGTTATGAATACTTTTGCAAGGCGCTGCGTAAGGATGCATGATGGGAACGGCTGCGGTGAGTGTGTGGACACCGACGTGATGCGTGCCGATGAAAATTTTTTCTTTTGCGTAAAAGAAAAATAAATAAATTGAGAAAAGAGTGAGCTGTAGCTGACGGCACAGACGAATGATTGGTTTATCAGTAAATTTTTAACAAAGATGCAACATCATAATAGTGAGCAGTACAGTAAATTTTGTTCTTTTGTTCAAGTCAGTAACGATGTCAGAAAGGACGACCGATCTGGGATCGCCTTAAACCTTCACAGTAAAGGGTCGACAAAAACAATAAAATCAGAAAATGATCAGCTTATCGGTCGGTTTCTACAGAAAAACATTTAAAACGAGGTACGTCGGAAAAACAAGAATAATTCTGGAACGGGTTGAGTTGTAAGAGGTTACAAAGCATCGTGTTTTTAAATTAAAATTCATGGTCCCATTTGATTACATCAGAGTTTAAATCAAGCCTAGACACACTAATAAGAAGCATTAAATGCTCACATGATTCATTGTAATTGGAATGTTTCAGATATCGAAGAGATTCTAGTGCAACAAAAGTTAAATATATATATATATTTCAAATATTTTGACTAAATCTGTGCAACTCAACTTGTGAACAAAGAGGGTTTTAAGAAGCTAAGTGCTAAGTCATCGGTGTGCGCTTTCTGTCGGTACAGCGACCTTTTTAATGCATGTGTGTTGCATCCTGGGAGTGAAAACGACTAAACACGAGTCGGTTTCCTGTCTGGTCGCCCTCCGCCGTTTCTCTCCTCCCGGCAGCTACTGCAGCTCCTTCATCCTGTTGAGAGCCGAGCCGGCCTTGAACCACTCGATCTGCGTCTCGTTGAAGGTGTGGCTCAGGGAGATGGACTCCTGGCTTCCGTCGCAGTGCTTGATCACGGCCGTCAGCGGCTGGAGACGGGAGACAGGGCCAAGCGTCAGCGGGGAAGCGTCGGCCGCGAGCGTTAGATGATGGATGATGTCACCGGCGCAGAACGCCGCTCACCTTCCCGGGAGCGAAGGACTTGAGGGCGGTGATTGAAATCTTGTCGTCCGGGCGGATTCTGTCGTAGTCGTCGGGGTTGGAGAAAGTCAGAGGCAGCAGGCCTTGCTTCTTCAGATTGGTCTCTGAAAAATGTGTAATGGAATCAAACAAAACTGACTGCATTAAATTATAACATTTTCTAATTTAGGAATACATGATCCTGTTTAATCCCTACATGCTCTAATATGAGATCAGTTCCATTAAGGGGAATTAAAAATGTTCGATTCCTCTGCTGAGAAACTAACCGTGGATTCTGGCAAAGCTCTTGACGATGATGGCGCGTCCCCCCAGGTGCCGAGGCTCCAGGGCGGCGTGCTCTCGGCTGGATCCCTCCCCGTAGTTCTCATCTCCCACCACCACCCAGTTCACGCCGTTGGCCTGCATTTAGAAGAGATCAGCAAAGATTTACGATCCACTCAACAGGGAAGAAAACTATAAAATAAGATTTAGTCAATTTGAACAGATTTCCACCAAGCAAAGACAAAAGAGAAGGTGAATAAAATAAAATGAAAACCGGGTGTCCCACCTTGTAGAAGCGAGCCACGTCTGGGACGCCGCCGTACTCCCCGGTCAGCTGGTTCTTCACCTTGTTGATGGCGTCGTTCTCCATGTTGACGGCGCCGATCAGCAGGTTGTTGGAGATGTTGTCCAGGTGGCCGCGGAACTTCAGCCAGGGCCCGGCGGCGCTGATGTGGTCGGTGGTGCATTTTCCCTTAACCTGTTGGTGGGAAACATGGGGAGGGAGGTCTGTCACGATAACGCTGGACGACAAATTGTCCCAGAAAGTATTATTTAATTGTTTAATTTTGTTACTGTATAATCTCTACACCCAAAAGAAAAAGCTGTTCAAATATATGATCAAACTGAAATGTAAGCTATTACTCTTTAACTGCTACAATCTATACTCTTCATTAAACAAGAGACCAAGCACAAACACTGGTAACAAGGTCAAAGGTCAAAGGTCATACTAGCCCAAAACAAGGACAGCACCTGGACTTACTTGCACCTGGAAACAAAAGTACCAAGGTTAACAGAAACAGATTTGTTAATCTATCAACTGCCTCAGAAAACAACTTTTCTCTGTTCCCAGACTAATTCCTCTAACAAGACACATTATGCAGCTAAGGAGCGAAACTCCTGTGAGTTAAATACGTCTCCCGTACCTTGATGAGGACCCTCATGTCCTCCAGATCTCTCCCGTTCCACTTGTCGAAAGGCTCCAACAGCTGCAGACGTGTGCTGGAGGGGCTCACGTCTACCTGTACGGCAACAAAACGAGGGTCAAAACGGGTGCTCTTTCGTCTGTACGTCAAAACGTTCACAACTCCTGGAGTATCCCGATGTTGATCGGCACGTCTCACCTGGACCGAGGCGCTCTCAGCAGGGGGGTGCTGGTACGTGTCCTGGCCCGGGTCGAAGTCTCTGGACGGGAGCTCGTCGCCTGTGGGAGGCTCCAGCTTGAATTTCTCCCCACTGGGGGCGATCAGGTAGTCGGTCTCCGGGTTGAAGCTGAGGGTCCCGGCCAGAGCCAGAGCTGTGACGATCTGCGATAAATTACAGCGAAGCGCAACAAAAACTTAGCAGGAAAGTGCAAATCCTCCCTTAAAAAAATGAGGCCTTTATGATTTTAAAGTTGTGTTTTCTAGCCCACGCTTCCTCCTCTGTGTGGAGCTCTTACTTCAGGTGAAGTCACAAAAGCGTGAGTCGCCGGGTTAGCATCATTCCTGGCAGTGAAGTTCCTGTTGAAAGACGTCACTATGGTGTTCTTCTCTCCTTTCTTAACGTCTCTCCTATAGAAACAGAAAAATAGCAAACAAAACCCAAAACATAACTTTACTGACAAATACAATAAAACAACCCACTGACTTGCTTAGCTTAAACTGTTGAGGTCTGACATTTTGGCTTTCATTTGAGACTGAAAACATAAATAAAACGAACAAGATTACAATAATTTGTCCAGATTTTCACAGGAACGACATCTGGAACTACTTCAGGTACATTTTTCTTTTGAAATACACAAAACAGAAATTCAACCAAATTCACAATCCTTTTAACTTTTCCACATTTTGTCACGTGGCAAAAAGCAAACTGTATTTTATTTAGATTTTGAAACTGGTTTTTATTTAGGGGTATCACAGTAAAGCTGACTCCTTTACAGGACATTTATAACTCCACCAAAGTGAACTTTCACAGAAGCTGACCACATTTTCTAGTCAAGTGACATCTGAAGTCAAAGAGTTGCACGGGACCGAATCCAAATGCTCTCACTTCCTTCAGAAAACGAATTAAATCCCGCTTTGTGTGGAAGGCTCTTTAGTATTTAAATTGTTCCGTAAATTTTGAAACGTCGAAGCCAGGAGTCATCAGACCAGCTATTCTGCTCTGAATCGGAATCAGGTTTTAGAAATGAGATGCGTACCTGTCCCACTGGCCGATGCACGGACCGCAAGCGTTCGCCAGAACGACTCCTCCAACATCGCTCAAAATCTTAGCCTGAGACATAAATAAAAGGGTAGGAAAAAAAAACATCAGATCTGGGATCTGCAACCTGAGCAAGTGGCTCTTCACACCTTTCAAAATTAATCACTTTGGCTAAAAATTATAAAAAAACAAACTCAGGTTTCCAACAGTTTTTCAGTTCATACCTACAATATTAGCATTGAATTACCACAGAAAATGACACTAAAAGTAACAGTAATATGATGTCAAATATGTCATCCTCGTTTTGCTAGATTTTATGTTTGCCTATATTTAAAATCCTAAACGTAGAAATAAAACAGTGGATCTTGAAAAATAATTTTTTTTTTAAATCATGAGTTTTATTTCGGTGGTCAGAGAGTAAAAATATAAACCCCTGGACTAGATGTTTGATGTCTCATAAAAATCTGAACTTTCTTTTTCTTTTTCTGTGTATTTTTGACTCACATATCCATCTCGCTCTATGGTGGCGCGGATCTGCTCCGAGCCCGGCGTGACCGTGAACTGGGCCTTACACTTCAGGCCTTTGTCCAGAGCCTGCTTGGCCAGAGAGGCCGCTCTGCCCATGTCTTCGTAGCTGGAGTTGGTGCAGCTGCCGATCAGACCTGTTCGGGTCCGAAAGTTTAGAAACTTCAAATCGACAGCGGACGACAAGCAAATGCTCGTTTGTTTGGCAGTCTGCGTTCACGGTGACTTTAGAGGACTGGCTGAGCCGAAATGCGATCTGGTCGATACCGCGGCGAGGAGGAACAAAGACCCGAGTGTCTGATTTCCCTGAACGAAGCATTAACAAAGAGCGTAAGGTGAGACGGCCGAGCCACAAATACCCACCGACTTTAACCTCCAGGGGCCAGCCGCTTTTCTTAGCGATGGCTCCGATCTCAGACACGGGATGGGCCAAGTCGGGGGTGAACGGCCCGTTGATGTGAGGCTTCAGCTGGAAAAGCAACAAAGAAGAAAAGTAATGAGACCCGTGAACTGCACTGCAAAAACTCAAAGTCTTGCCAAGTATTTTTTAACTTCTACTTAAAATAGAACAAACTAGATTACAAGTAACTTAAAATGTCTTGTTCACTGGCAGATTATTTCCACTTATAGTGAGTACTTTTTAATCAATATTTTAGTGCTTGTAAGCTAGTTTGACTTATTCCAAGTGTACTAAAATATTTTCATCAGAAACTAAGTCAGAAAGTGTTTTGTTGCAGTGTGTGTCATTGGTCCACTAAAGCCCTGAAACTCGCCTCACTGAGGTTGATCTCGATGACTTGGTCGTATTCACAGCCCTCATCGGGAACGAGGTCGTCTCTGAACTCATCGGCAGCTGAGGCGATTTCTGGAGAACAGAAGGAAACGCAGGTGAGGCCGACGGCGGCCGAAGAATCCGAGGCGAACGGCGAGACGCGGACCTTGGCGGCCGGTTTTCTGCAGGTACGTCTTCATGCGGTGGTTGTAGGGGAAAACCGAGGTGGTGGCTCCAATCTCAGCGCCCATGTTGCAGATAGTGGCCATTCCTGCAATGTGTCAATTTATAGATTTTAGTTACTACGGATGCAAAGCTTAAAAAAAAAAAAAAAGACCAATTCTGATCACAAATTGTTGAATTTTTGTTTGTTTTTTTGAGA
The DNA here is from genome assembly GCF_027474105.1 of Poeciliopsis prolifica. Lineage (NCBI taxonomy): Eukaryota > Metazoa > Chordata > Actinopteri > Cyprinodontiformes > Poeciliidae > Poeciliopsis > Poeciliopsis prolifica. The sequence continues at coordinate 9,465,941 of NW_026562385.1, read as the reverse complement.
TTTGAGTTACTGAACTTTCTTCATCTTCTACAGCTCAGAGTGATGCCAGCAAGCCCAAGGCGGCCATCTTGTTTGAAAATCATGGTTTAGAGCTTCTTTTTATTTGGGCTTTGAATTCAGGTAATTTTATGAAAACTTTATCCTAAAAAATTAACACAAAAATCAATTATCCAAGCTTTTTTCTCATTAAAATGACTTTTTTGTGCTTGTAGGATGTTCTTATGTTAAACTTGTGTCTTTATTCTGCTAATATAAATATTTTCTCATAATTAGAAAGAAATATTCTCAGAATTTGGCTCTACCAATCCATCGTACAACTTACAGAAGGAATGACAGAATTTATTTAAACTATTTTCTATCATTTGTATTTTGTTTCTTAGAAGAAAAATCCAGAAAAAGAGAGCAAGACTTTCGGGAAATAACAGGAAGGCTAAATGTAGAACAACAAACACTAATTTTGAGCTTTCCACCTTCATCTATGACAGATTTGTTGCCAGCATTTGATGAATTTCAGAGTGAAGGTGCCACCCTAAATTGCTTCTTACATCAAAATCAGAACCACAACATTTTGATAAAAATCTCGACCTGTCTTTGATAGCTGCGTTTAATTTGTAACACATTAGGATTTTTCCTTCACCTCAGTCTTACCGGTGCAGGAAATGGAGTCAACTCCTGGTCCGTGATACTCCACAATGGCCCCCGTGCCGCCTTTCACGGTCAGAATGCCGGCAACCTTCAGGATGACGTCCTTTGGGGAAGTCCAACCAGACAGCGTCCCGGTCAGTCTCACTCCGATCACCTACAGGAAAACCACACAGGCTGGAAAACCTTGAGGAGAAACATGGGCAAAGCAAAAATAAAAGTTCATTAAATGCGAGCTAAAATTAAAACGCACGTTGGGACACTTGAGCTCCCACGGGATTCCAGCCATGACGTCGACGGCGTCGGCTCCGCCCACTCCGATGCAGATGCCGCCGAGGCCGCCGCCGTTGGGCGTGTGGGAGTCGGTTCCGATGAGCATTACCCCCGGATAGGCGTAATTTTCCAGGATGATCTGTTGAGGCAGCGGGTTCACAATCTTTGAACTGGATCCAAACTCACAGCAGAAATCAGCAACATTGTATAAAAGTAGTTTATCAAAAGACCAGATAAAAGTTGTGCTTATTTGATGAATGAATAAATATTTATTCAACATAAAAATTTTATTATGTTGTTTATTCTCCCTCTTTTGTCCTTAAAAACTAAGTTCAAGAGTTGATGAAAAAACAAAACAATCACAAATCCAATAAGAGGCAAATTTTCTGTTTTGTGCACTTTTTCCAGCATCATACCTTTGAGATAAAAACAACGCAAATGAACTAATGAAGACATTTTCAATTCATTATTGTATATTATATAATTTATTACTGTTAATAATAATGTTTTGTAGCAGTAAATCCACATTAAGCAGCAGAGACAAGATAAACTAAAATACAACAAATTTTATGTTTTGAATTGTCTCTTTCACACATACTCTGCACACCTGGCTGGTCTGAGAAATGAAAATCTAGAAAGATAAAGAAATCCTCCCAAGGTTTTCTAGTATCTAGTAAATAGGAATAATTTTGGTAATTCTAACCGACCTAAAAAAAATAAAAAAAAAAAACGAGACATTTAGTCTGATTTAACTTTACGCAAAAATTTGTATGTCTCTTTTAATTTTTTTCCAATATCTTAGTTTAACTACAAGAAAATGTTTCCTAAATTTATCAAATGTTATATTGCACTTTATTACAAAACTGTCCAGTTTCAAGGACTATCAAGGACGTTATATGGAAATCCAGCACTTTCCAAACCTTAAAAACACCTCTTTGAAATTCAGTGAAATAAGCAATAAACAAAAGCAGCCCCAGCTAGATTTATCGTATGTTATTGTGAACGCTGTACCTGATGGATGATCCCTGAACCTGGTTTCCAGAAGCCGACTCCATATTTAGCAGCAGAGGTTGCAAGGAAGTTGTACACTTCCTGATTTACTTCCTGTTTTCAGGGAACAGAAGGAAGCAACTAGATCATGAGACTCGTGAACATTTTCCTAGAGTTAGTGGTACATACTCTGATTTGATGTTCGCTGTGAATTTCCAAAGCACAACTGAAACGCATCGTTATGGTCCAGGAAGCCAATCTTCCTCTGGTCCCGGCTCACCTTTGCCCTCTGCAGGTCCTGAGCTCCTCCGATCTGAGCTTCGATCAGGTGGTCGCAGTGGATGGTAGAGGGCACGGCCACCTTAGGCAGGCCGCTGCTGATGAACTGCAGCATGGCCATCTGGGCCGTGGCGTCCTGCATGGCCACGCGGTCCGGACGCAGGCGCAGGTAGGTGCGGCCGCGGGCGATCTCCTGCCCCGCCGGATCATCCAGGTGGCCGTAGACGATCTTCTCGGACAGAGTCAGAGGCCTGCCGAGCCTGCCATGAAGGAAAGCGTTTAGGAAGGGTTTTAACGTGGTTTTTTTCCCCCCCAAACTTTATTGAATTCTTTCAAGATTTTGTGCGACACATCTGTATTTCAGCAGCAAGTTTCTTGGTTTTTATCTTTAGCAGATTTTTAACATCTGGAATTAAATTTTCACCCTGACTTTTTATCACAGGCATTGGATGTGACAACGTCAACATTTAAATATGGGATTTGAATATCAACACAGTTTGTGGTACTATTGTAAAAATGATGAGAATTTTTTTATTGCTTCTTTTTTTTAGATAACTTTGAGTGAATGTCTCCACAAACGCAAATACAGCTCTTGATACACTTGTAATATGATTGTTTTGGACAACAGCATCAAAAAGAAGCGTGATTTGTATCACTAAACTCTGCCTTTGATAAAAAATGTTCAAGCTTTTTGACTTTTACTGGTACTTTCAATAAAATAAAATAAAAACTGTAGAAAAATAATAATAAACAACACAGACGTTGCTGGGGAGGGGAGGGTTTACACATCATTCGTTGGAATTTATCACGACAATGATAAATCAAATCTTCTGTACTAATATATTGTGATAAAACATAAACGATACGATAAATGCCCAACCATAGCTGTATCTCTGATTACCCAGTGTTTATCCAGTTGGTTTAGATTTATGTCCAAGTCTTTGTAGGTTTTTAACTAGAAAGTATTGCTGTCTTTTGTCCTTTCCATGTTTTAAATGTTTATTGATTTTTTTTATCTGTAAAGCATTTTGTCGCAGTTGCTTTGAAGTACTTTATAAATAAAGTAGTGGTAGTAGTAGAAGGCAATAAAACTATTTGAATAATTTATCAAGGAAGAGAAGATGACAATTACAAACAGGCTTTAAAATTCAATAAGACAGACGATACGTTCTGCAAGCTGCAGAGAGCCACAGAGGTGTGAAGCTGATTTGCATCATATTTGAATATTTTAAAGAATTTGAACATCAATATATAGCTAGCAGTAACTTCTAATTTGAAGCCTAATGTGGCAATTTGGACAAACCGCTTAATAATAACTAAACATTTTTACTATCGCTGACTTCTGAAGTAGTTGGTTGTAGTGAATTATAAGTAATGTTATCAAAATTGCACCATTACCCTTGGGTGTAATGGTCATAAAATCCCATTTCAAAACACAGAGGAGTTTGTAGAGCAACGTCACAGTTTGTGGAACTGCTGACCTCCTGCGCACGATGCCGATGTTCTCGTGCATCTTCCCGTAACCGATGCTGGAGCCGGGCTCAAAGCGGCTCATGGCCGCCCCGGCCCTGGCGCTGACGACGGCGGCGACATGAAACCGCCTCGCCCCGGTTCCGAGAGCCAGCTGGACCAGGAGAGGCAGCAAATAAAAGCAGAACTTTATCAAAGCATTTAGTCAAGGAATCTTTTTATCACACAAGACAAAAAATAAAAACACTAAAGCTGGTTGAAGTACAGTTAGCTGCACAAATAAAACGCTCCCTCTTATGCATAAATAGCTCAGTCAGATTTTCACAAGATCAAAACACTTATTCATGTATATAATAAGAAAAAGTGTTTTGTCACAACAATTACGCTTCAGAACGAGACAGAAGTGTGCCACTGCGACGGCTGACCAGACACGTTTAAGGTGTGCTCACTTATTTGTTTGTGCTGCAGTTTCCCATCGTTCTGCTCGCCGAAAAAACTGGGTGAAGGTTCTTCCAGCTCGTATTCCAGCTGGTATCACCGGCCCAAAGAACTCTGGGTAATTTGATAACTCTGACCGGATTAAACATTTTCACAACCTGGTAACCAAAGTTACCAGGACATCTGAAATACTGTCAATCTTTGATCTGCACACATTCTCTATCCAGAAAAAAAGGGTTTTTAATACAGTTTTTCTTCTATTATGATCTGTGTTTTACGCTTTTGCTTTAGTATTTTAATAAAGCCATTAGAAAAGCAGATGGACTTCTATCAACACGCTGTGTTTTCTGTGAGATGTTAAAAGAAAAACACTTGTGTAAGTTTTTCAAAACTTGTAAAGCATGAGACTTTTTTCCAGTACAATTAAAATGAAAGTAACACACACAAGAAACTAACAACAGCAATAACACTGTTATGTTTAATATTTGATCGTGGCACTTTGGATTTTATCTGTGAAAATTATTGTCATTCAACCAAGAAGCTATTTTCTGATAGGAAATGAGATGGGCCTCATTTCCCATCACTCCAAATACGATGTAAAAAATGTTTTGCTTACATTTAAATTTTAAAAGATGTCAAATCTGAATTCTGGAAATTAAATGGTGATAAACTCCTACCAGACAACGCTGAGTCACAAAGTGTTTCATTAAAGTTTGACTCTTACCAACTTTTATTTGTTCGACAAAACAAAAGAAATTTGCCTCCTATAATTTAGCTCCTTTTTAACAGCCTTTAGCTTTACAAATGTAAACAAGAGCTGAATCTGGAAATATTAAAACACTCACTGTTTCCTCCACTGGTGCTACCCTGCAAAACAAAACCTCCACAAGGATAGAGACCGCAGCTGCTCTTTCTGTAATTTGGACAATGAGACAATAGTCCACTTATTCTGGAGGTGCCCCTTCACTGTCTCATTCTGGAAAGACTTTCTTTAGTATACTCAATCTCATATTCTCAACAGTTTTTCACTTTTATACGCATTTATACGTACTTTTTGGTTTCGACAATGTCTGTCCTGCCAATAAGAATCAATTTTATGCAATTAATCTCTTGTTAATTCTAGTTCAATTTCATATTCATAAATGCACATTGTCTGGCAAACGGCCTCTTCTTATATATATGTTTTTATCTGAATTACAACACTATACAGTAACTCTACAGACCTCTACCAACCCCAAAGCTGTAAAGTGTATTGAAGTTCTAAAATTATTTGATTGTATTCCCTGAAACACTGACTAATCTCTGTTATCTCTACTTTTGCTCCTTGTATTATACCATTACACTTTCTATTGTTTTTATTCCTTGTAACCCTTGGCATTTTTTTTTTCATTCCCCCCTTTCTATTCATTGTATTGACATTTTTATGCAATAAAAAAAATAAAACACGCCTTATTAAAGGGTCTACATGTCGCTGTACTTATCAGAAACAAAGTAAACCGACCGTTATTAAATCTCATTTCTGTGCGCGTGAGAGCGGCACATCCGGGTCTCCGTCGCTGTGAACTTCTGTGACTCTGTGAGCCGCAGCTGTCAGGAGTTTAAATCACGTCGTAAAAGCAGGTAACCTTGCGTTCACCTTCGCGAACAGCAGCGGCTGAAGACTCGCTATCAGACACCGCCTGACTTCTGCTGACCGCGGTCGGGTCGTGTTAATTGATTACATGTTCAAAAGCTGCCCTATAAGAAGAATAAGCACGGTTCCTCACCCGGAGTCTGGTTACAGTCACGCAGTAAGACGCCATTTTGTAGTTTCTTCTCCGCGGCGTGTCGCACTTTCATCACGTCAGCGACTAATTCAAGAAAGAGAAGTTAAGGTTCAATTTCACATCTAATTTCAGACGAAATTGTGATTTTAAACTTTTCCGTAATTTTGATTTATTTGCTTATGTGTTTCATACTTAATATGAAATATGTCTCACCCATAAAAATCGAATACTTTTACTTTTAATTAAAATTATGTTTTTTTAAAGATGCATTTGAATTTTTTTTTAGAGTGCAACAATTAAACAACAGGCTTCAAATATTTTTCTTATAACAACAATTGCATACACAAGTTGGACAGCCCCACATTATACTGAATGAACCGAATCTGGTAAAATCTGTTTGTGCACAGCCAGAAAACCTTTCACATCTTTCTGGTTGGGTGTTTGTCCTCCAAAATTGCTTTTTGTTATTGTTGTCAAAAAGCACAACCATTGACTCATCTGATATTTAGGGGAAAAAATGATAACAATCTTTCAAGAGTGGCCAAAATACAACGTGAAGCTGCCATGGTGAGTCGTGAGTGCCCACATTATTTGTTTTAGAATGTCTCTGCTTATCAGATTATTCAAAACCAATATTCAGATTGCTGAACAAGTTCTTAAATACCAGGTGAAATCACGACACAAGACTGGTCAGTTTGGCTCTTCAGTCAGTATTTTCTTTAGGGAGGTTGACAACTTTCATAATAAAACAATAGTTATAATAACAATAGTTATAATAAAACAATAGCTTTGTTTTATTATGAAACAATAGTTATAAAACATTAACTATTGTTTTATTACACACAACATTGTTCACATGATTGTGAGTTGATTTTACTGTACTTTCCTTTTTTGGTGTCTCACACATAAATTGTTTTTGTTCAGGAAGAGATGAGTTGCATCTCCCAGCTTGTTTCGTTCAGAACAAATAAATATGATCAGAAAGGCATCATCAGTGTCTTTCCTCAGTCACTGTGAAATGTTAACAATCAAGCTGGTAATCAATTAGCATTTCTCATGTTTTAAAATGTTTGCACTTTTCTTTTCTACCCCAGTTTATTGACATTCTTGTTGTGATTGTATATTGTAGTGTAAAGCTATGACTATGTTATTTAAAGAACAGCTGATGTGAAGTCAAAGTCTGTTTGAACTCCTATTAAAAAAATAAATAAATACTCACGGCAAAGAAAAACATAAACATTTACTGAAACCCTTAGGAACATCATATCCCATAAGCCATTGCCAAATCTTACTTCGCTTCAGCTGCTGCTGACCAATAAACTGGTGGTCTTCTTCCATATCAGCCAATAAAAACTCTGTTGCTATCAGTATTTGTATTTTTAGTAAATTGTTCAGTGAAGGATAATGTCTCTCCGCCGTGTAAGCTAGTGCCTGCAGAAATAATACAATATACTATAGACCAAAATTGGGCACTAGTTTTCGTCTCGTTTTGTCTAAAAAGTATACTAATTGTATTTCTTTTATTTTAATGAGGCTGCACATTTATTGAAAGCAATTAGCTATGAGAGAATCTAATGATATATGACCGGCAGATTACTGTAAGTCCTCAAAATAATAATAATAATAATATAATAATAATAATAATAATAATAATAATAATAATAATAATAATAATAATAATAAAGGAGGACGTATCGTTTATGATGAGCAAAAAAAGTAGTCCCTGTCGTCACAGGGGTGTGGGCGACTCACAGTGTATAAATACGCCGGGTTGTCAAACAGTAAAGTTTCAGCGGACACCTCCAGAGCAAAGTGCGTCGGATAATTGGAGCTGCGGCGGCAAATAGGGGACAAATACCGAGGCGTATGGTTGAAAATATTAAGCCCTAACGAACCCGTAGACTGTCACCTTCGCCTTGAGTTAAAATTGATCAAACGGGAATTAAAAACAGAGAGAGCAAATCGAGCTCGGACATCATCACCATTAACACTGATAGGTGAGTAAGTACACGTCCGCGGGTGCTCGAAGTGGAGACATTTCTCCTTCATGGAGACGCTGCTGTGGAGCGTCCTTCTGGGATGTGCTAGTGTTTTTCCACAGCTCTTGTCTGTCAGGAAAGGCCGTGCTTGGCTCGGATACAGAATTGAGCGTTTGTCTGTCTTGTTTGTTTATTTTTCTCCTGCTCGATGCACATTTTCAGCCGAGCATCGTCCGAACGCAGCCTTATAACAGAATGTTCCGCGGATGTTTCCTCTAGGATGTTTATGTTGAGACGGGCTCTCTCATTGGTCGGTTGCATCCTCGACGGGCTGCTCAGCACTTCATTAGCTTTTACCATTTCATTTCTAGTGGCGTTTCTGTTAAAAAACAAACAGAAGAAAGAGGGACCCTTTACTAAATGAGTGTACTCTCTGTTCCAGTGGCTTTAGACCGACACTAATCTCCCTCTGTCTCAGTTCATGCAAACCTCTTAAGATATAGCCTACTTCTTGTTCATTCTTCTGTTTGCATATTTGTCTACGCTTTGGCTTTATCGTCTTTACATGGAAATCAATTGAAAAGGGTGCAGAGATGTGACACAAGACGGATCTCAATATTGTGAAGCTTCTATTATCCAACTGCTTCCTTTCAATATAACCTTTCTAAAAGGTTCTTTTTTTTTGTATTGATTGAATGTGCTGAACACTGTGAGCTTCAGCCTGACTCATAGTGGCGAGCACTGCTCCATAATGAGTCCATGTAAACAAACACAACACCTCTGATCCTGCTGACGCTCAGACGTACGACAACAGACCCTGCAATAATAAAACCAGCCTGTATCTGATGGGGAAAGAAGGAAACTGTGGGTTATTTTGAGTCCGAGTTACTCGGATCTCCACCAAAAGGGGTGTAAAAATGCAGTCGTAAAGGCACATTTCTGGATCCTTCTCTTCAACGACACCAGGTTCTTCTGGTGAGGCATGTTGAGATGGATTTGTTCCACAAAGACCAGGCCCCCTATTTAGAGCTCTTTCGTGCAACCCTTACCCCCATCTTTCTCCTTCAGAGTCATGCGAAAGGAGAATTTGGGTTTTGCCTTAAGTGACCGTCACCCCTGCAGCCGGCCTGCGTGAGCTTTGCCTCTAATGACATTAGAATTGTCTTTAATCTGAGCCGCCTTCCTAATCTTAACCGCTGAATCCCCATCTGTCAGGGGGGCAAACGTGAGGAGCTGGTGTGTGTGTGTGTGTGTGTGTGTGTGTGTGTGTGTGTGTGTGTGTGTGTGTGTGTGTGTGTGTGTGTGTGTGTGTGTGTGTGTTTGTGCGCGCGCGTCTTCGTCCAGGTTCGGGAGGTAGGAGGAAGGACGAAGGTGCATGCTGGGAAGTTGTGTTCCGTCCACCAAGTGTCCTGCCATTTTCTGATTTCTGTAACGAAACACTTCCTGGTTCTGCTTTGTTTTTGTTTTGCCCCTGTTTTTGCCGTGTCTTGCGCCCTTATTTCGGTTTGCATTCCCGTGCTGGCGAACAGATCCTGGCGACGCATTAAGCCAGAAGCACTTTATGGGATCACATTCAGATTATGCAGGATTTATGAAGCTGGAGAAAGGCAGCATCTGCTCATATCCGTCAGCGTGTCTTACATTTGATGTATTTGAAAAGTGAAATGGTCCATTTATAGTTGCTGATTCAGGAAAAGAACCATGTTTGTCTCACAACATGCAGGCATGGGATTAATTATTTATTGTTGACACAAGTAAATATAGATATGCCTTCACAATTGGAACCTGCATCGACTTGCACATATTGCAGCTCTTCTTACCTCAGCATTTATTATGACTTTTCTCTCATTTCTAAAGCGCAGTGCCAGTGAGAGAATCATACAACATGGGCGTGCTTATCTCTAATGCAAAGCCCTTGAAATGGCTACTTTTTGTTTCCATCAAAAGATTTGTGATGCAAAGTTTTACCTGCTCAAAACTATATTTACATACATACCCAATCATATTTGTTTTAATGTCTGCACATGGTTTGTCTGCAAGTTGCAGATAACCACATGATTTGCATTATTTTGCTTGGATATTTAAACCCATTTCTAATCGCATTTTGTAGAGCTAATCCAAACTGGTTGTTGTCCTGCTGTCAACTCGGCATAGTCTGGACATTTTCAGCCATTCCACAATCTTGGCCACCAAAAACCAGTTTTGATACGTTTGGGATGATTGACTTGTTGGAACAACCCAACTGACCCAAACCGTCACTTTTTGAATCAAGGAATTACAAAAACATCGGTCCAGCGCCACTGTGCAGAGTAAAGTAAGTTTGACATTGATGACGCCAACTAAGAAATAAAGTCTCTGATCCACAATCGAGACCCTCAAACTCGACTGGCAGGTTCAAGCCAAGGTCCTTTTCTGTTGGAAGGTCTTCTGGTCAACGGAGACAAAAGCTGCCCTTTTCTGGCCACAGTGACGAGGCACAAAACCAGCTGTGGTTTAAGGATCGGCTTCCAGTTTCTGTTGGTCAAACCAAACAGCAAGCTGAAGCTCAGAGGCCTTTTCAGTCGCCACGCCAAGTTGTGATTAAACTCACATTTTCAGTAGCCTTCAACAGTGTGAGTTTGAAGTTTCAGGCTTTGTTGTGCATTTAAAAAATTTTTTTCGTTGTTTTTATTTGCGTATATTTCTTCAGAATGTAACTCCAATTATTCCCAGAAAAATTCACTTATTTTGTGTAATTTTTTGTTTCATGGAGCATATCTGGAATATTTTAAAGAAAATGCCGCTTGGATATTGTGTCGCTGTCACTTGACATGCTAATGGCTGCCATCTGCAAAGCAGCCAAAACAGGAAAGAAATTCAGAGGCACACAAGCGGGCATCGTAAAAGCTCGAGAGGCCAATGGACAGTTGCAGAAACTGGTTTGCGTCACTTCAATGAATTAACTACAAGCCTAACTTAATCAGCCTTTACTGCCACTTTTACTGGTGTCTATAAAACCCTATTTAAAATAAACAACGCTTCGCCTGGTGAGGGGACAATTGAAGCCTGGTGGCCTGCCAAACTTATAATATGCCGGGGGAAACCCTGATTACTACTAGAATTATGTCAGAACCTTCTTATGGTGACAAAATTGTGTAGCTTCTGTCCAACTTCAAAAGGAACTTTGTGTACATCAGACTTAACGGGTCTAGCACACAGGGATGTTTTGTTTGTACTCGTCTGCCGAACATCGGAGTCACAGTTTTCTTGTGTCTCTGCAGCTGGAACGTCTGGAGAACTTAAAAGCAGCCTGTGACCCACAGCCCCTGCTTCTGAGAAGCCCTTGCCGATATGACGCTAAAAGAGTCAACGACTTTTCAATAAGCCGGAGGTACGTCTGCGCTGCCTCCCGTTCAGCAGCATCCTCTAACACGTTGCTCACACGACGGCACTAACCGGAAGCAGCCATGCATCTCGAGGTCAAGGTGGCCCTCAACTTTATTGTGTCCTACCTTTACAACAAGCTGCCTCGTCGTCGGGCCGACCTGTTTGGTGAGGAGCTGGAGAGGATACTGGTCTCCCGCTTTGAGGGACACTGGTATCCCGAGGCCCCGCTTAGGGGATCCGCTTTCCGCTGCATCCACTTGGGGGCGCCGAGGGACCCTGTGGTGGAGCTAGCCGCCAAAAGAAGTGGACTGGACACGGAGGAGGTCCGCGCGAATGTCCCCGCAGAGCTCAGCGTGTGGATCGACCCTTATGAGGTTTCCTACCAAATTGGAGAGAAGGGGGCAGTGAAGGTGCTTTACTTGGAGGACCCTCCAGGCCTCGGTTGTGATGGCGAGAGGGCTGAGGCGGTTAACGGAGAAGGCAAAGGAGAGGCGGAGACTGAGGAGGCCAAGAGCCTGGGATTTAATCCAGATGCTCAGGTGTTTGTGCCAATTGGAAGTCAAGCATCTCCAGCACTCATGCCATCCATCTCAAGCTCTCCCACACCTTTGACAGCTCAGCCTGGGCTTTTTAGCTACCCCAGCTCCAGCACACCTACTGACCCTGGTGTCCATTCATCCAACACTTCCTCCCCTTCTCCTCCCAGTGGTGGGTTGTCATACCTCCCGACTCAGCAGCCACCTCAAGCCCTCCCTCCTGCCCGTCCACAGCCCATCACCTTCACCACCGCGAGCTTCGCCGCCACCAAATTTGGTTCCACCAAAATGAAGAAGTGCACTGGAGCCGGGTCGCCGGCCAGCTCCGGTGTCATTGTCCCGTCTTCGCAGAGGATGCTGTCCCGCTCTCCCACCACCATCTCGGCACCAGAGCTGCTAAAGCACAAGCCCCTGTCGCTCTCTTTGCACTCCCTTGGAGGTCCGATCCCCAGCCAGCTCTCCCCTAGCGCCAAAGAGTTCGTCTACACGGGATCCCCGGGCCCCTTTTTCTTTGACGCAGACACCCAACCAATGCAGCCACAAGCCAGCCCTTTTCAACCCTCGCACAACCTCGGCTCCAATCCGACCTTCGACCCGTTCGCCAGTCCTTCTCCTCAAAGCGTGGGCATCCTCAGCAGCAACGGAGGAATCCCTTGCGTGGAGAAACCGTCGTTTGACGGTTTAGGAAGCTACAGCCTGCAATATCCAAGCCAGTCTTTCCAACCTGTGGTGCTGGCCAACTAAGCCTTCATCTGGAACAAAAACACTTGGACGCAGACATGGGTGACTCTCCACTTGTTTTCAGTTTTTCTAACAAGATATTATAATGCTAACACGCATCAAGAGTGGGTTTTGCTACAGAGATTAAAAATGATAATAAACATCTCCCTAACGTACATTTTGTTATGTATCTCTACATGACGTTCGTTTTGCAAGGACTCATTCACATCAACGTGGATGGTCGGGGAAGCGAGTTTCTTTCTACGTTTCTTTTGTGACGTGAAACATTTATGTCCCACTCCTCCGTCTCTAGAGCAGCTTCATTTTGCACTGCACTGTCACGCTGTGAAAAAAAAAGAAAAAAAAAAAGGACTTTGCCAAGTCCTGCAGGGAACGACTGCTGTGGAAAACTCAGCACTTTGCTCCGCAATCTGCTCTGCCCTACTTGCCACAAATACACAGGAGAAGGCGGGGTGGCGTGCGAGCGCGTGTCGTCCTGCTCCGTTTTGTTATGGTTGGACCGAGGGAAGGGTTGTTTGTCTCCGTTGTCGTCGGATGCGATGCTCGCTATCAGTGGCTGGAATGAGCGGGAATGAAGGATGGGCGGGCGGAGGGAAAGGGCAGCGCTGGAGAATGTATTGTCCGTCAAGGAGAAATTTGCTGGAGGAAACCTTTTTGAATGTAAATGAGAAATAAATTCCAGTTTTAACAATGCTGATACCTCTAATTACAAAAAGGGGGAGGGAGACAAACGCAGGGAAATGTGCAGACACAAATGCACCACACGCATCGAAGCGCGCGATGTTCCAGTCAGCAGTGTGCGAAGGTGAACGGGCGAGGAGCAGGAGGTTGGGGAGGGGATGCAGCAGCAGCGGCAGATTGTGATAAATGGCTTAGCATGACTTTGACTATGAAGGAGAGGTTTTTCCTCTGCATGGAGGAACAGGGAGGGAGACGGGGAGAGAAACTTCTCGACGAGCGCGTTGCCTCTGCGTCGGCCGGGGCGTACTGGGAAGCGCGCGCGTTCCGCCTTGAAACCCAGAGCACGTTCCCGGTGAAACGAAAACACTACACTGTTCTCTCCTCTCGAAATTCTCCTGCTGTCTGTTTCTCGAGCCGTTGCAAGACTTTTAAAAAAGAGAAAAAACAAGAAAAACATTACTGTAAAGTCCCAGGTTGGTCAGTCTTTTTTCTCAGCTGCAAAAAAAAAAGAGGGAGAGAAACGACGATAAAGAACCGACGTCTGTGTGCACGGCTTTGTCAGACGTGCGGCTCTCTCTCTCCCAGCATTGTATGTTGTCATTGGTTCCCGCAGGGAAAGGTTAACCTCCACATGTCCAGCCGCTCAGCACTTTATCACTGGGTCTCCTGATGTCACCGCAGCCATCGGCGCCAAACCCATCTTCTACCCTCGCTTCGTCGTTGCACACTTTTATTAAGAAGACCTGAATAACGTTGGAAGGTTATTAGATTAGCCTGACTTGCATTTCATTGTGTTGGAACAATTCCATCAGGTTTTCTTTTCTTAAATATTTTTGAGTATTCTGAGGTGTAGTCGTTTAGTTTTTCTTTTCTTTTTACTTTTTGTGCAATTATAATTTAGGTTAAATTTGGCATAAGGATCCAAAAATTGGAGGTTTTTGTTTTGTTTTGTTTTTGAGAAAATTCTGGATATTTTTTCTAAATTATCAGTTTAATATGATGGTTAGTTTTTGGTATTATCTTGCATTTGTCTTGGTTGGGGACTGTGACTCCAGGATAGTGTGTATATAAAGTTCTCATCTTCAAATTCTTTACTTTTGTACGTCCTGAAGTTATCCCTTCCCCATTCCTCCAATTTTTTTTTTTTTTTTTTTTTTTTTTTTTTTTTGGGAAACGTATCATGAATATATGCAAACTGAGACAAAATAAAGATGTACAGAATAAAGTATTGAATGTGTATTGTACCTTGTACAGCATTTGTCTCGTAAAAGACGGGTAAATGTATTCTCTTCTTGAGTTTTTGGGTTTTGGGAAGTGAACGTTTACAGTGAGGACTGTGCAGGAAAAAGATTGCCGATATCACTCTGTGCCCTCCTGGGACAAATAGTACTATTTTACGAGTAAACCAAAAATCATCACACTTAAAATTTTTTTTTTGTCCCCTTGTTTTTATTTATATATATGTACCTTCATTAACCTTGTTTTGTCCATCTGTGCACTCTGACATACAGGGTTTTTTTTTTTTTTTTTTTTTTTTTTTTTTTGCTTTTCTACATTGTTGCATTTCAAGCTTCAATGTATTTGTGGGGTGCTTTTGTGACACACTTTTCAGATTTGTATCTTTTTAAGAAAAGACCAAACTGAAGAACTGTTGGGTATCAATATGTTTGTTGATCTCTTGCAAAATTCACCCGAAAATGACATTGAAGTTGCTGTAGTCAGCTTATTGTGACTAAATTCTTTGCTTGAGCATGATTTATTTTAATTAGAAAAGCCCCCCTTTTTAAAAAAATTTTCATCATCATTCCTCACAGGAACCTTTTCGGGTTCTTGAACGAAAGCCATATTGCCCTCAGTCTTTCCTTACGCTGACGCTCATCCTGTAATTCTTCCACCGCCCTTCAAGATTCAAGGGGGGAGGGGTTTCTACCTCTCTGCACCCTAGAAAGCAAACCCCCCAGGAATTTGCTTCCAGCTCTGTAGCATTCAGTTGTGAGACATTTGAGGTGGGAGAAAACAAGGTATGAAGTGACTGTGGTCCAGATGCAATTGCCCACCCTGGTTTCAGTGGCCTGCGGAAACGAGAAACTGCACAGAGCTACGCGTGTCTGAAAGAAAAACCGAGAACCGTTCCGGATTTCTCTTCACTTCTGAGTTTTGATGTGGCAAGACCTGCTTTGGACGGGGGGTTTAAAACGCAGGCTGTCCTGAAAGCAGGGTGGATGATTGATGAAGATGGAGAAGAAGTTTATTTTATTTTTATTATTTTTGTATTCTGATGTCCTTTGCTTGTCCCACTGCGTGCAGTTTATTTTGCACCTGGGACTATTTAATTGTGATAAAAAAAATTATAATGAAAAAAAAGAATTTTATTTTCTATGTAAACTTTAACATGTAAAAGTTAATAGATTAAGAGTTTAAATAATATATATATATAAATAGTGCTCTGTTTCCTCCCTGTATTTTATTATTATTATTTTTTTCCCTATTTTGTATCTGACCTGTACACCCTGTAGATGTCCAATGAACCTTTCACTACCGGAAATGCAATGACCTGTTTTCTGTGCCGCCCCTCTGGGAGATGGGGGGGTTACTACTGCAGTTTCTTATTGTATCAGATTCTTTTTTTAAGTTTATAATAAATAGAAAAAAAACAAGACTGGCAAAGGAGAAAAAAAAAAAGCATGGAAACCAACGCGTCCTTGTCTTTCTTCTTCTTCTTCCTCTTCCTGCATGACTGATTGAAGCAGTAATGAGTCTTCTTATGGCAGTCAACAAATTCAAGCCAGCCTTTGATCAATAATTCAAAGCAGAAAAATAATAAAATAACTGAGGATTCTTGGACGGTGAGAAACCTCACCAATCACCGCCCACATCAGCTGGACTCGTCCCAGCAGATATTACTTTACATTTCATCAGCTTGTCAGTCTACCCAAAAAATATAAAAAATAAATAAATTAAAAAATGCTGGGCTCGTTGATCTGAGGGAAGCGCTGTAGACCAAAATGTATTTGTGGAAACATCAACATGCGAGACATGTTTTTTTTTTTTTTTTTTCACCCCTCCCTCCTCTCCTTATCCATCTGGCTTACCTTCAGTTCTGTTCTCCCACACACAACACGCCCATCCCGCTCGTCTTTGAGGCTGCTGCTGTTACGCAACGCGGCTCCCGCCGTGTGCGCCGATGTGATCATTACGCAACATCTCCTGCTCCTCTGGAATACCGATGAGCGCCGACACAAGGGACGACGTGGACGGAAAGGATAAACGTGGCTGCGCGTCGGATGTGTGCGCTCGGGATGACTGCGCGTCGCAGAAAGGGAGTTTCGGGAAGGAACCCCAGAGCAGGTTCTTTGTTGTTTCTCGGTAGCAGGGGCGGCTCAAAGTTGAACAGGGCCCTCGAGCCCAGCGCCCCTCCAGCCTGGTAGTTGACACTATTCCACTGAAGATGATGTGTTCTCTCTTTTTTTTTTTTAAGAGTCAATGACACTAAATTAATGTTTACAAAAATGTAGCCTGTTAACTAAACAAAAAGTGTGTGTAGTTTTGTGTGTTATGTTACATTTTGCTTATTTAAAAGTGATCAACTAGAAATTATTATTAAAAGTAGAGTTGAATTGTAATTTATCAATATTCTACCCAATGGGAACTCCCTGGTTTAATTGCCAAATATTTTCACTCTAAAAACTGCACCATATAAGCATAATTAAATCAGTCGTTTTTACTCAGAGTTCACCTTATAAAAATCTATTAAATTATATTGTCTGATTTTTTTTTTTTTTTTTTTTTGACTAAACAATTGTCACACTTTACCAGGTGGTGAGTCAACAAGTAATTCCTTAAACTGTTTGTCAAATCAGTAAATTTGCTTTTTTCACTAAGAAAACTGGATGGTAAAACATTTATAAGGAGGTAGCATAAATTGATGCAATCTGAGTTGTCACTGGTTTAATTAAACGTCCTCACAGGACGCTTGTGCCTTGGGCCGGCTCCGTCGTAGCTGAAATCACAACCGTAGCCACACGTCATTAAATTCCACTTTATTTTATATGCATATAACAAGGTACAGTTACATATTATGACAGCTGCATGTAGCCGATAGTGGGATTACAAAAACATGTTTATATAAAAAAGAGAAGAAAACCCAAAAAAAAAAAAACATGGAAGATTTGACTATTTCTTTTTCCAGGAGCTCTATCACAATAATATTGAACCTATTCAGATTTGCAATCCAACCTGGTTACAGGGTGCAACTTGTTCATATTTGAGAAATTTAACTGAGCTCCAGATTTTCAACTAATAGCATTACTGTGTCCTCTTTTTGGAACATCTTGAAAAAGTTCAAGATCTTGATCACAAAACAATAAAAGATTTGGTTAAAGACGGAGGATCAATGGGTAGCAATAATTGACTGCTGCCATTTTTCTTTCCTAAAAAAATAATACAAGCTGCCAGTCGAGTATCTTTAACTTGTCTTAATTTCATTTCTTATATCATAAATTATTTTTAAGGTGCTTCACATCAGAACGAAAGAGACAGCGGCATGCTGTGCGTAGCATATTTTTATTTTATACTAAAAATGCCATTTCAGCACATTTTTGGGGGGAGAAATCTGTTTTCCATTAAGTTGGAAAAAAATATAAAATTTTTGCACTGTTCAAGACATAAAGGCAAACGCACGCTGCCCTAAAAATGTCTTTTATACCACACCACCAAAAACGTAATTACCCTTTATGAAAACACAGAAAGCACCGACTGATCCAGTGTATAATGTTGACATAATTAAATTTGCAGTAAATCGAACTCAACCCTTATAATAGTTAGAAAAAGATACCGCTTTCAGCTGAGACAGATGGCGCTGTTGTGCCCATCATAAGCAGGGGACATCTTTTTTTTATTTTTATTTTTTACAGAATAAGTATCTTAGGTATCCAAAAACACATCCTATATTTAGTGATGGTTTTACAGACATAAGTACACTTGGTGTGACACTTACAAGAGAAAATAAAGACAAGCTTTACTGGATTTCATGCATTAGGATCCTTGAGGAAAGAGGACCAAAAACTGGAAGCACAACGACGTGGGGACATTTCTATTTAGTACGTCATAGCACGTTATACACATAACATCGTCACTTAAAATTAAACAGGCATTACATAACAGAGTATTATTGCCACATTAATTATCTTTCCGAGAGTTACGGTGAGAAGGAGCCCAAACCAGCCGATTACAAAATGTAGAAACCCCTAACAGTCTGTGATGCTGAATTAGAAACAGGTTCGGCCATTTTAGCAAAAAGGAATTCAACCAAAGTTTGCGCCATTAAGAACTAAGAACTTATGTACCTTTTACTTTAACCGAGCCAACTTTAGCTCTGCTAAAAATGTATCCAATCAGAATGGGAAATAAAGTGGCCATGCTAAGTCACTGCTTCGGGCCCCCAGGCCAGCAGGGGGCCCCCAAGAGCCCTTTCACAATCCCACTAATTCCAGCTGATAGACGTCAGAAGCCAATGTTTACGGTCATGTTTGTGAGAAATTTTAACTTTTACATGAGCAGTAGTCAGAGTTTTAAGCTTAAGAGGACTTTCTATGTTTTTAATTTTCAAATAAATTTCAATCATGTTTTTATTTTTAAAAAAATATGTGCATTTAGTTCGATAGCTAGGTTGGAGTCACAATTTAAAACTAATGACTTGTTTACTATAGCTTTACATTTTCAAAATTACCTTCAAGTTGTTTTATTTTAAAAAATGTACAAAATGTGTTATGTCTTCACACAAGGGGAAATTTAGTTTAATGCTCATGCTAGAGGCAATTTATTGCTGCTAATTTAATAATTTCCATTTTATTATAACGTTTGATTTTTAAAATTTGATAAGATTTTTTAAATTGAATTTTAAGACATTTTCAAAATATGTGCTCACATTCATGTACATTTCAGTCTCTATGTCTTCTAATTACACTTGTGAGACTTAATTGCAAATGGGGCCTTGTGTCAAGTTCTACTAAAACCTTGGACTGGCCCTGTTAGGATGTGCTGAATGAGGTAAAGCAGATCCTGGAGGAAATAACAAAAGACATTTAAAAATCTGTTTGAAAAACATCCAAAAACACAGTTTATCCATTGAATTCCCTGCTCTGTCATTGGTTTTCATAGTATAGCTGTTTCTTAAAGAATGAAAAAACAGGTTTTGTACACCACAATTACCAAAAGTGTCATTACCATCAGAGAGAATAGAGCACTCGTTATTTGGCAAACATTAGGATATTGTTGGTTTAACAAAGAGACCATTCATAGTCCCTTTCTTAGGAAAAAAAAATCATAATATATATTATTTACAAGCACCGGGCTCTGGGCCCTGGCTACATGTTTAGGAAAAAAAAGACAGGAAAAGAAATCAATCCCGTGTCACGACACCTTTGGTGAGTAGACAGTGACTCTAGCGCCTTCTACTTGCAGTGTGCAGTAAAATAAACATCTCTACGTTTTAACATACCCCTCCACGAATGAGGGCCTCTGAGTTCGTCAAACTTAGACCGTCTGGCTGACATAAAAATCGACTTTTCTTTCTTCATATATAAAGTCTTAATTTTTTATACAACTCAGAATTTATTATACTTCAACATCCTCTTATAATCCTCTATGAGGAAGCTACTGTTTTTTCCCCTCCTGCGGTTTTAAAGTTAGCTAGCCGGCTAACGGCTACCTGTTCTCGCACAGCTAATGTGTGTGTGAGAGTGTGTGTGTGTTTTTTAAGGGAAAGGTGCAATGATGGGTTACACACAGTAAGAACACACAAAAACACGACGTGTACACGGGGAAGAACTGGGACTGAAGCCCGCCGATAGCAGCCTGCCCTGCTAGCAGTACCGATATTAAGCTAACTCCGGCTCGTTTAATTAGCCCGATTGAGCCTGTCCAAAACTTGGTCCTCCAAGAAGCAGTGTATGGTGATAAAACCAAACTGTATGTGTGAGAGACAGAGAGAGATTCTGCCGCTTTCCTCTTTTTCTACACTTTATGACTTTTTCCACACCCACATTCGACCGCTTCTTTCAGTGTAGGAGCCAGGCGCTCTCCACAGGCCTTCCTGCGACCACCGCTCCCCCATCACCTGACAGCGTGTGTCCAAACCTCCAGCATCATGGCGTCAGCTGGCGCTCGACCGGAGGTCGGTGAAGAAGACAACATTGGAAATTTAGGTTTGTGTCTCATGTTGGGAATCTGCGGGGAAGGGAGTTCTGCTTCTGTCTCGTTGGATTCTGGATTTCTTTTTATTTTGTTCTTCTTTTCCTCGTCGCCGTTTCTTTTCTATTTTTTTTTCTTACTTGTTTTGGTGTTTTACAGAGGGCCATACTTGGCCTCGTAGCGGGCCACGATGTTCTTGCAGCGACCACAGTCCTTCCGCAGCTCCGCAACCTGTTGCCTCAGCGCGGCGTTTTCCCGCTCCAGGAAGGAGGCCCGCACCGTGATCTGGTTCTCTTTCAGCCGCCGCGCATCACGGGAACGCTTTGCTGCCAGGTTGTTCTTCTTCCTCCTGGACCAGTATTTCTCATCCTGGCGGAATGAGTGAAAGACATAAGTTAACGACTTGACGCTACTGGGATTTTACCAATTATAATTGTATGACAGGATTCGCACTGTATGTATGTAATTGAATCTGAACTGTAGGATAGCAAAAAGAGAAGACTCTCAGAAGCTTTCAGGGGGAAAAAAAATAATAAAATTTCTGAGTCTGAGTAGTCAGAAATTTGCTAGATTTTTTTTTTTTTGAAATGTTCTAAAATTTTCAGATTTTCTAAGTTTTTTTTAGAAAAGTTCTGAGATTAATCTAAAAATTATCTGTTTTTATTTGTATTTTTTTCATTCTTAAATTTCTGAGATTATTCTTTTTTTCCTGAGTTTGAAAAGTTGGAAATTTTTTAGATTAATCTGGAAAATTTTCCAAAAAATTATAATTTGTTTTGCAATTTTATAATATTTCCGAAAGTTTTCAGTGTTTACAAGAAATATTTTTTAGATTAATATTTTTTTCTGGTAAATTTATATATATATACCTAATTTGCCATCATAAAATTTTTATTCTACAAACTGAATTGAAGTAAATTGAACTAATTATAGCAATTAAACGAGACTGAAGGGAATTGTTCCTATTAAACAACAATAACTCAAAAGTTGTTCCATTTCCAGGCAAACAAGTAAGAAAAAAAACAACTTATTAAATTCTACTGAACTTTGGCCCATAAAGACGACAGCCTGTTTTTAGATTTAGGGAATCCATATTTGTATCTCGCCTACCTTTTGCTCGTCAGGAACAAACACTTTCTTTGCTTTCTTGATCATGGGCTGAGGCTTCAGCTCCTCGTCGGAGAACTTGTGCTTGCGGGGGTTGAACAGTTCTCCCCCAGGAACACTGGACAGGACCAGGTCTGTGGGGTCCGGCTGGAAATTGATGTCCACCTCGATGGCATCTGGGTCGATGGGGGAGGGCGTGTTTCGTTCTTTACCATCTATGGGTTCAGAGGGAAACACTGAATCAGGATTTTGATCAAATGATGTCAAACATATCGATGTTTATGTAAAATCAACAGAGGATTAAATTATTCATTGTCTTCCACAATAAGATTATCAAGTATATCAAGATTTGATATACACTAAATAACATACCTAAAGTGGAAATAGAATGATGAATGGTTAATAAAATGTCTTAAAACTAAAAATTTGAAAACTGCGGCATTTGTTCAACTAAATCTCCGCGCTTCACACAGCAGCCATTTTGTTTTTCTGTGTCGTGTAAAATTATTATAAAAAACATTGAAATTGATTTGTAACATGACAAAACGTAATGACGGAAAAAAATACAGGAATGAATAGTTCAGCTGTATGTAAAACTACATCGTCACTATGTTTTAGTACTTTGCCATGTTAGAAAAGGACAAGTCATTCAACCAGCCGTCGTTTGTTATTTATGTCTAATTTTTAATATCTCCTTTTGTAGATCATTTTAAATTCAGAGCTTAGAGTAATAACCACCTTAGTTGGTGGAAGTTTGAACGCTGTGGACTGACTGGCTGCTGATTTGACTGTATTTACGTATGCAAAGAGACGCGGTGCATCAAAGTGAAACCTACAAGGCGATGTCAGACGACAATGAGCTCTGGAAACGTTCCAGCTTTCAGTTTTCACTTTTTATGGAACTAAACTGTAATTTCCTGCTCAGTCTAATTCAGGATCTGTAGAAGAATCCAAACAGTCCAAACAGTCATGAAGAAATGAAGGATTCCATCACTTGCCTGTTTTCTTCCCTTTCACTTCTGCTGGAGCTTCCTTAGTCAAAGCTTCCTCTTCTTGCCCTTCCTCCTCCTCTTCCTCCTCTTCTTCTTCTTCTTCTACTTCCATTTTGGCGGGCTGTAACGTCGTAACCGTCACGGTTTCCTCTGCATCCGAAGGGCTGTCGGAGGGAGCCGCGGCGGGTGGTGCCGGGTCAGGGACTTCGGCGGCGGTCGCCGGTGCAGCGACTGGTGCAGCGGGGGTCATAGCGACGGCTTTGGGAGCAGGTTTGGCTTTGGTTTCCGCGGAGGCCAGAGTCCTCTGCAGCTCCTCTTCCTCCAGACTCACCGGGATCCCGTTCTCCAGGAGAAACTCGTCCAGGTCCATGTACTCCAAGTGGAACGTCTCGCCGTCGTAAGGAATGGTCTTCTCCCAGATGGCCGGGGTCAGGGAGGCCGACGCCCCCGCGCCGCCTCCTCCGCTGCCACCGCCTCCTCCACCTCCCGCTCCTCTAGAGCCTCCACCGGCACCGGAGGCCACACCGCCTCCTCCATCCACATCCTCTGAGGAGCACTGCTTCTCCTTCTCTAATTCTGCATATAGAGCAAAAGAAAAAAAAACAAAGTTGTTAAGCCAGAGGAGATTTTTTGTTCCCCCCCTTTCTCTGACAAATGGAAAACTAACAACAAAAGACAACAAACCTAACAACCGCAATATTTGATGAAATACTAAACTTTTTTCATGAAAGGAAAGCCACCATTTCTGTCCTCTGTGTATTTCGATTGACAAAAATCACAACAGTCACAAAGAATTAGTTTTCATAATGAGGAAAAAGTGACAAGTATTGACAGATTTTGGAATATTTCTAGCAGAAGTGGTGAGCCCTGCGGCAATTTTGCAGAAATTAAAAAAAATAATAATAAAAGCTACATGTCTCTTTTTCAAAAGATCACTTTAAATCTCAGAAAGGCTCACTGTAAACCTCACAGTCATTACATCAATTTAAATGCTTTTATTGTGATTATAATGGATATGTTATTTATTAAAGACTGTCATTACATTGAATGTCAGTGAGGAGAATCAGTACATTTTACACAGCTCCTCGTTTTGGACATCAGTGCTTAATCGAATGATTCGACTGGACCGTTTCAAACCATTTCTGTCAGCAGGAACGTTGAAAATATTTGATTATGAAGTTGGTCCAGTCCCATCTGTCATGCTTCACATCACAAAACCTTGATCATGCGTTCTATGATTCCCAAATTAAAGAAGAAGAAGAAAAACAAAACACACACATCGTCTCTTGCTGGAATTGTATAGAATGCAGAACAAGAAAACTGCAGTAAAGGGATGGCTTGGATTAAAAGGACGAGCAAAACTTTAAAACTACACAAGAAATCTGATCACTGCCTGGTGTGACGTCACTAGACACTTGGGCGACCTGCGCTCAGGAAGCTAAATCTTATCTTTGTAGGACACGCTTCAAAGCCAATCAGTAAAAGAAACATGGCAGTTTGTGTTATTGGTGACAAACTAGTGTGTTCAGCAGAAAGGTCGGACTGTCGGCTTTAATAAACATGTAATTTCTGTTACCAAGCGTGCGCACACAGCAGAGACGTTAGTTCGACACGAACAGGAAGTGGGTGGTGTGACACGCAGTGAAAAAAAAAAACCCGTGTAAATAAAGAAGGCTCCCAATCAAATAGTTTGCCAGTGACGTCACGGAAGTCAGCTCGCGCATCTTCCGCATAAACAGCCCCGGACACAAAGCGACACAATCCGAGCTAAGAAAAAGAAACAAAACATTCAAAGTACGAGTTGGACGCAGCCCAGCCGCTCCTGCGTCTGGACGCGTCCTCACAGAGTGGTTTTACTGGCTCCAGAGCGGCCCGGAGAACTGGGAACTTTTTGTTCTTTTTACCCCTCCACCCCCACACCACCAGTTCCTCCTCCCTCCTCCCCAACCCCAGCCTCAGATCAAACAGGCTTTGAGCAACACATGGCACACAGACCACTCCACCACCGACACCCATATACTACTAACAACGCACACATAAGCATCCCTAAGTAGCACAAGGTGTGTGTGCGTGTGTGTGTAAGTGTGTGACCTGGTTACTGTAAACCTCTGACAGCGCTTACCGTCGTCTCCTTCCTCCAGGATGTTAGGAGGTGGGATGTCCATGATCTTCTTCAAAACGAAAGGGTAGGACTTCTGAGGAGCCGCTGCGGCTGGCAGCGCCACCGCCACCTCGGCTTTGCCAGGCATTGTTCCGTCCCGAGACTCCGGGCGTTACGGAGGCTGAGTTGGCAACTGACGCTGGGTCCAGAACCACGTCGGTAAAAAACAAACAAACAACGCGCTCCAAGCTTCCCCACGCGAATGTTTCCTTCGACCGCGGCTAATGGCGGACCTTCTTTATCAATAATAAGACGCGTCTAATAGACTTCAACAACCGTCTCGTTCTGCGTACCCTGCGAGCGCGCTCATTGGATATTCATGAGCGCGAGTCCCGCCCACTGAGGGGGAATAGTAGCAGCTGATTGGCTGCGGCTGCTTTTGGACATGAATATGGAACAGCGTCTCCTTTCTGTTGCAGTAGCTGCTCCGTCTTATAGGTAATAAAAGCTGAACGATAATGTGTCACCAACACAAGATGTACGAATATGTAGATGTATGAACATATTTTGTCAATAAAAAAATAGCGCTAAAAAGCAAAAATACCAATAAAAACTCAGTAGACAGGACGAAACCCCAGAGATAATGAGGGGGGTAAATAAATTAATTAATTAAAGTTGTTTATGTACGGCGTTGCAGCCACAGGCTCTCTGCTGTGACTTTCCTCGCCAGAACGGGACACTCGTGGACAAACACGTGCGGCCCGCCCTCGCCTTCCCTCACGTGAAAGCGCAAGCTGTCGAGGGGCGTGGCCTCAGAGCCTTTGCACGTGTGTGCGACAACTGGGGAACCGCAGCGAGAACGCGCGTGCTCACGGATCAAAAACAGGACAGACAAGCGCGAGGACACCGGAAGAGCACGACAGACATCATTCGCCGCTAACTTTCTGCGTTTTGTTTTTAAATTTACGTTCGCAGAGTTGTTACTCGACTCCGCGCTCACGTTGTCACGCGCCTTGCTGCTCGTCACGTGTTCTCTCAAACTGACCGCCAACCCGCATCCGCTGCCTGTATCTGTTTACGCCATTAATAATAGCTGCCCGGTAAACAAGCTGCTGGTCCAGGCCGAAAGGAGGTCAGAAAATCTCCCAGGCAGCAGCCGGTTCATGAATGCCACGCAGAGCAACGCGGCCTGCGCGCCATGCGACAGACAGTCCTCCCAGGCTGCACACTGCTAGTCAGCCGGCTTAAACAAATCTTTACGGCCTTTTTTCTTACTTCAGAGAAACAGTAATGGTGCTGAAACTATATATGCATCTCTCACGAACTGAGTGCTGTTGCAAAACTGCAGTTGCCAAACAACAGAATGCAGTCGAGTTAATTGACTAACATCAACATCTCCTACTTGTATTTCTTCATAAATGCAGAAGAATAAAATGCTAGAAGCCGTTAAAAATTGTGGGAAACCGTTTCATATTTTTATCAGGTATAGAAATGTTAAGGATAGTACTACTGTCAAGAAATGTGAGGAAAAAGCAACTTGATCATTGCAATCCTAGTAATGAAATCCGTATTAACATGTTAAGGACAAGAATAATGAAGATGTGATGGTGGGGAAGATTTGGCCTATTTCAGGCCAATGATTCAATGGATTCCCAGCAGCATTTCCCCCCCACGAACCCTTCAGAAGCATCACTTGCACTCCTGTGCCATTTCTCCTGGTTCCACTTCTAAAACGTATAATTTTCTCTGTGCAGATGATGTGGCAATCTGCCGGAGTGAGGGGTTAAGAGAACCGTCTGCAGAGGACTGCACAACACGGGGAGCTATCCAGTGCTGAAACGGCCCTGCACTGCGCACTTTTAAAAACCATTCGGAATCACTTTGACAACTGTTGCAATGCGTTTCACTGGATCTAAAAAAAAAAAAATGGTGCTAGTCATTCATGCGTTTTGTAATCCTCTGAGACATCAATTAATGGGAGGAACAATTTGTACACATAGGTAAAGTCTCAGTAACCAAGCAAAAGACAACATACACTTTTAAGTTGCTTGAAGAGACAACAATGTTTGTTTGTGTTTTTTTTTTTTTTTACTTCAAACTAACTGGTAAACTGTGATGTCTGCAAAAGACTTTGTTTTTTGTTTTTTGTGAGGGGGCTACAGATTAAACAAATCTGAAAGTTGCAGAGCAAACCGCCGTGATGTTCAGAAGGGTGTGACTTTGAAAAGTTAAGTTTGAGCAGAGCTCGAACGCAGAGTGAAGCCTGAGCGAAGGCCGCTTCTGTTTTACTGCATCAGCTTCAAGGTGGCCGTGTTGTCACCACATGCTCAAAGATTGCAACCTGGTGATGTCACGGCTGTTCATGAGGAGAGGACACATTTGCACACTTCTAAGTGAGCCACACCTGAAACTCACCTGCGACTGTTGCATTGTGAACTAATGAATTTCCCAGCACACTGTATAACTCTCTGTCATAATTTTTTTTTAAAGTACTCTGAGCGCAAAGTGCATCGCTTTCAAATTACACAAAACAACAACAGAAAAAATATTTAAACTGTCACAAAGTCACCATCAGATGGCCCCATGATTGTTTAAAATTAATAATGAATATCTGGTTATATGGAGATTCATAGTGCAACCCTTTACAAGTGATGTAAATAGTACTAGTCTGACATTAAAGTTAGGCTTTACAGAACCCTACAGTAGGACTACACCTCCACTTAAACGCATTGAAACGTTTAAAGTAGCCCCTAAGGAAAAAAACAAACTTTTTCTGAATTAAATAATTAATAAATAGCATTTAAAAAAAAAAACAACTCACCGATGTCATCAAAAGCTGGGAAAGTGACGGGGTGGTCAGCCAGGGCTTTTAGGAGATCAGTAATCTCGCTTCTCTCTCCAAAGAGGATTTCACTAGTTGCTGACATGATGAACCGTGACGCACTTGCTCTTGTCGACGGGAAGAAAAACAAACAACAAAAACTGCTCCCAGTCAGAAGAGGATCCTCAAAATACGAAGCGAACCCAGTACGTGCGCTCTTTGCAAGTCACTCCTGTCACTTTTCACTAACTTCTCCGCGACACAGGGACGCCCGCATGTCTCCAACTATTATGGATTTAATGAGCAGCGGAAGCCACGTCCCCCGACCTCCTTGGGTTGGGCAGGGCGGCCTTTCAGTTGAGCCGGAGAGCCAATCAGGACGCGGGAGGCGGGTCCTCAGAGCAACAACAACAAGAGGACTTTGCTGCGTTCTGTACACCACGCACGTCTGCACGTGCGGTCCAACAGCAGGACTTCTTTAGGGGCGAGCACTGACACCTAGTGGCCGATGCAGGCAGTGCAACAGCGTCGTGTCAAGAGGTTAACGCGACACAATCTGCTTCCGGGATGTCGGGGAGCGCGCGCCGGGCAGCAAGTGCGTACATTTGTGTAAGTACATTTTAATATAAATATATACAAAGTATACTAAAATCATGCTTGTACTAATTTTGACATTATAACTTCAAACAAACTTAAAACATAATTGTACCAAAATACATTTTTAAGATTTAAAATATATTTTATTTAATGTTAAATAAAAGTATGCTTTAAGTGAATAATATTTAATAATAATATTTTCTCATGTGTAGCAATGAAACATGCTTTTAAAGATATTTTGTGTGTATTTTAAAATATATGCTCAAAATAGAATTTTATTAAACTTCACTTAACACTTACTTCAAAAGTAAACTATTGAACATACTGAAATTTCAGTATGTTTTAAATTAGATCTCAGTATTAGCATCCTGCTTACTCTGTGTGGAGACACGAAAAAAACAAAAAAACAAACAGCATCCGAGCAACTAAAAAAACATGGGATTTAACTTACGCATCTTATTTATACCCCAGGGTTTCAAAGAGTACCCCAGGGTTTCAAAGAGTCAGAAGACAAAAGAAAAGTTTCAACAAAACTAAAAAGTAGGACTATAAAATGCTTGGGGTTGCTAACTGGATCAAATAAAGCCACCAAGAATTTAGCTACAAATGGGATATTTTTCTACATGTAAAGTTTGTAAATCTTTTACTTATATTGGCTTTTTGGTAAAAGTGTGTTACTGCAAGCAGGGTTGAATTTATTATGCTTAGCACTGTATTCCTGGTATCCTCAGCATATTAAGAAAACATCCAACTGTTCCTTATAAAAAAAATAGAGAAAAAAGGAAAATTTCTGCAAAATTAAATTATAAATGAAGATGTCAGATTATGCATGGGTTTTTCACATCAGAAGCTAAAATGAGGAAAGTTGTTGACAGCAGGTTTTCTTGTTCATTTATTATTCTGAGAGAAAAATTAAAAAAACCAAATGTCACATAGCTTGTTTGAAAATAACCAAATCAAAGTCATTGATTTTAAGTATGTAAGGGTTTTACGTTTGTCCAACATTTTGCTAACTTTGACAAAATGTAAAAGGATGAAAGGACGAACTGCTTATGAAAAAAGCCAAATGGAGGGAGAGAGTAAAAACAAAAATAGGAAGCATGGTTGAATTTGAACCTTAGAAAAAAAATATAGAACTGATTCTTTCATGGCAGCGACACATTTCACAGTCTATCCAGTACATTCAAAGGATGTTTAACTTAACAACAATGCTGACATTATGCCAAAATGAGCAGAACATTTGTTGCTAGATACTTAAAAACATAAACAAAATTAAGTTTAAATGGTGACTTATTTGTTGAAAGGCAAATACTTCCACAGATTAAATGGTAGATTTGGCTAGCTGGAAATCCTGATTGTTGTCCCTTTGGTTTCAGTTCAACAAGGCGTGAAATAATCACACTGATAAGTTTCCGGGTCCAAAACCGGCCTGTGAAGTCCCATTATTCTCAATCCTGAAGCAGAAAGTTGTACTTCCCAAAGTCAAGCTCGTCCGGCATGATGAGCATGTCTTCCCTGGCTTTGGCTAACTTTTGTCTGAGAAAATCCCGTCTCTCGATCCACTCCTGCAGCTCCTCCGAACCGTGAGCGTAGTCGCAGCTTACCCCGTCAGGACAGCCGCCGCCGTCTGCGATTCTGGAAATCACAAAGATTACGCTCAATTTGCGAACGGTCCTCGATTGGGTTAAGCCGTTTCCCAACCTGAGGAAACGTCTGAAGTGGAGGAGGACTGGATGGCCGGACGCCGATCTTACTTGGGGCAGATTTTGAAACACGCTCCAGGGAAGCGGTAGCTCCACGTCAGGGCCTCGTCTTCACCCTCACAGCTGAACACTCGGTCTTTGTGCTTCTCCGTAGAAATGTGCTGCTGCCACTGCCGCTCGCTGTTACTGTGCTTACCACACAGCCGGCAGTGGAAGCCATCCTAAAAACAGTGAGAAGAAGGATGCATGTTTAAAACCTCCTTCTCGTTGCAATGCCAGTGAACGAGCAAATGGACCGTTCACCAACCATTTGTTCTGCATAGTCGGTTGGCATTGCGATGAATTTCTCCTCCTGGTTAGACTGATTGCACACGGATCCGTCTGACTGGCGGTTTTGAGCAGCTAAAGCCAGCCACATGTTGTAAACTTGTTCCATGTCATACACTGCAAACACAAACGGTTAAATAAAACAAGCAATAATATTCCAAAATAAAACAAAAGCATCTAAAATGTGACTCCAAATCATTCAAACACCAGACAGGATTTGTGTGATTGTTTTATTATTTCATAGCTACTGCAGTGGAGGGCAGTTGAAATCACTCACACTCGTTATTTTTCATGTACATCCACATCTCCTTCTCCTCCTGGCTGTGAGCAAAGGTGCAGTTTCCAGTGTAGTTGCACTTTCTCTTCTCCAGAACCTGTGCACACATCTGACAGAAGAAAAAAAAAACAAATAAATGCACGCAGAATTGCAAAAGTACCAATTCATAGCAATTCGCCTTTCTCACATTTCGTCACGTAAAAATCAGGAAGCCATTTGTGTTTTGGTTGCATTTTATGCGATAGACCAGCACAAAATAGGGCCTAATTGTGAACAGAAAGAAGTATCACACAAGGACGTTTTTCTTCCTCATTTGTATTAAAACAGAGAAGCAGCCAAGAGGTCCAACTCTACAGTGGCTGACAATGTCAATAGCTGATCCCAAAACAAAAGCAAAACTTATTGTAAAGATGCTACTTGAAGTTCGTACTGCGTTTTCTTGAAAATTATAGTGACTGCTACACTTGAGGAAAAAGAGAAAAATTGCAAAAATTGGTATGATATTCCAAGAATATCATACCAACTGTGAAGGTTCGGGGAAGGAAACCTGAATTTGTTTTACTGCAGGAGGAATTTATCATAAATTGGTAGGAACAAAAGGAAACAACATTATGTGGAAATATTGAAGTAGCAGTTCAAGACGCTGGACATGATGTTAAACCTCTGGGCTAAATGAGTCATACAACAAAAATGTGGGGGCTCGTCCGGGATGCGCGCTTGCATAAAGCCTCCTATATTCAGAATTAGCAGACCTACATCATAGTACAGAGGGAAGTTCTTGGCGTGTGGCAGTGGTCGGACAAGAACCCATTTACTCCGCTCTGAAGACCTGACCAGCAGCACTCGTCTCTCTTTGATCCACCTGGAAATGAAAAGGGCACAAACCCGGAGGCACCCAAAGATCTTTTATAGAGCAGATCAGATGAAAAAACATTTTTAATTAACTGAATCAGTCTTTCATGGTTTGAAAAATTGTAAATGGTTTTGCCGCTAAAGTCTTTTTCTAATGAGAGTATTGTACTACTACATATTATATTTATTTATTATAACTACTGTCAAGAATGCATGGTTCTGTCTACAGTGTGCTGAAGATTCATGCCTGAATAAGAACAAGACCAGTTATAGACCAGTTAAATGAAATAAATCTACTGAATATGTGTTGACTGTCGTATTTCCTCACGCGTGTCTGGCTTTAGCTGAACAGTATTTGAGGCCTTTGTCCGGTTCACTGATCAGGCCGTCCCGCCAGCACTGTGAACATGCAAACTTCATCTTCATGTTAAGACTTGCTCCAGCATTGCTTGATCCTTTTAATTTGCCTCCACCTCCACCAGAAGACAGCTGGAGACAGGAGAATTAATAGAGGCTAATGTTATTTCATGACATCGTAAAATCTGTTTTTGTATATAAAGGCAAAAAATGAAAAAGGACACAAGTCATTTAACCTGGGAAAAGTCAGAAAAACATAAACATAAATCAGAATTTCAACATGGAAAGTTGGATGTTAATGAACACCATATTACAAACAGTGACATTTTCAGCAATAAACTTCACCTGTACTCAGACATAGTACTGTAAAACCTTCTTTGTTAACATGTTCTAATGCCATAAAATAGAAATAAAAAAAAATATTTGTGTGTTTTTGCTGTTAACAGAAAAGCAACAATAACCAAACGTTGCTGGCTTCCTGATTTAGAAGTATGAACGAGCTCAACCTGGATAAAATGTCAAACACAGACTCAAACTGACCAATATGACTAAAAGACTGCATGAAATCCCAAGACAAATTTAAACAGTACATTTTGGCGACAGTTTGATCAATATGGTAAAGGATGAAATGGTGAGCGCTTAAAACTATACCTGCTCAAAAATCTGTAAAAAGACTCACGTTTTCACGCACCTTCTGCTTTTCTAATTACTGCAAAAACAAGATGCTTGTTGTCGATTTCAAGGTTTAAAGGATGTTTACTTTTAAACGGAGCTCCGGATTGGCTGATCATTTTAATACTGCTCTTTGTTTTTCTTCAGGTTATCTCGGATATTAACATTTATTTGACACATTCACACTGACAAAAAAAAAAGAAATCGTAATGGGTCAATACCTTTTCTACTGAATGAAAACAAGATCGAAACTAATTTCAAATAAATAAAAAGCCTATAGATAAACTGGTGGACTGTCAATTAAACCAATCTCCTTCCTTACCCTTCTGTCTTTCTCCTTTCTTGAGTTTTGTTCCTGCTTGTCACAAAACCTCATGGACACTTTCACAATCTCATCCAGACTGATTCCTGTAAATTAACACACATTTGAATAAAAACTTCTCACTATTTGGTCATTGAGTATTTACAAAGTGGCAATCTACTACACATTCTGCTTTAAAATAATGTTTATCAAGTCTTTAGAACAGCAATGCAGGAAGTTTTGAACCAAATGTCACTTTAAAAATGTTTTGAAATGTATCCCAAAGGTTATTTTCAGGTACAGACAAATAGGATTTGGAACATCGTGCAGCCAAGGGGGAGAAACTGTTAGCCTGAATGTACCTCAAAATTTCACTCTTCTGAGAACGTAACTTCCTGGATCACTCAACCTGTGCGACACAGTTCAACTCGTGCGTCTGTTATTGTGACATGACTGCACCTGTATGGCGCTGAACCCTCCAGGTTTTCAGTTCTATGACGGAGTGAGCAAACACACAATTGTCCTCCCGCTGGCAGCCGTATCGGATGGCCTGCCGGCACAAATCCAAGTGGCGCACGACGCTGAAAGGTCGGACTTTGCTGTAGTTAATGTTGTGGGTCCTCACCACAAAGGCCACGCACCTGGCGGGAGGCAGAGGGGAGACGTTGGAGGTCGTGTGAACCTGGAATGTAAGAAGCTTTGAGGGCTCGGGATTGGCGCAGACTCACTTATTAGCATCAAAGTTGTGACAATCATCCAAGTTGGAGCAGATGGTTTGACTGACGCAGGAGCGCTTACTGATGATTCTAGGTTTACTGTCGTAGCATTCCTAAGGAGGCATGACAAAAAAAATAAAAAATACTTGAAAACTAAAAGTCAACCCTCGTGTCTTCAGTTTTAAACCTTTCGGATATGACAGCGGGCGCGCACTAACCTGGCAGAGGAAGATAAACATGCCCATGTGTTCCTGCAGAAGGTTGATGATGCTGCTCACCGGGTCCAGTTGGACCGCTGATGCTCCAAGCAGGGAGAGCCTGTCCAGCCGCCCCTTTCTTTCCTCTGTCCAAACGTCGATCTCCAGCTGGTTGTAGGCAAAGGTGCAATTTTCTCCATACTTGCACACACCTGCATCCCCAGACTTCATTAGCTCTAAATACAAAAAAAACCCAAAACATAAATCTTCATGCTTGGATACTGCAAACATCATCTCTTTGACGTTGTCTTACCTCGACAAAGAACAAAAGGTCCATAGAATGAAGACCTGGCAGGAAGCTGTCTCACTCTCGTCCACTGTGAGGAAGAGTCAGCTTTTCGTCTGCATAACAAAATGTCTCTCTTACAGTTGTGGACCAGGTCTGGCTTGTGAACAAAACTGTACACACTTTTACCTAGGGAAAGAAAATACACCCACACATTAAAAGCCTATCTGTAGACATCCAACAGGATCAAATCCGATGAAGACAAAACGTGTAACAGACCTCCACGAGGAAAACAGAGGGCGCAAGCCGGCAGGAAGTCATGGGTGGAGGACAGTGGGTTAGAGACAGTCCCATTATGGGTATCCTTCACCTGCGAGTGAAAAGGATTCCTATTAATGTTAAAAAACAATACCAAAAATAAAACAGCAGCCAACCAGTTGTGAACCCAGTCTTACTTTGTTGAGTTTATTTGGAGATTTTGTTACGGAAGCTGCAGATCTGACAGACTCGGAGAAACCTGGGGAGTAATACCAGAGCACAAATTACAGAGCGAAGAAACATTCAAAATGTAACTTTTCCCCCCATCCTCGCATCCACACGCTTCTTAAAATGAAGCTTTCTGCATGTCCGTAGCACCCAGCCCTACCGTTCTGGTTAACCAATGAGTTACAGATCAACTTTAATCACCGTTTGAGCTGAAGTCAGAGAGGGAGTCCAGGCTTGTTCCACCAACAGAAACCCCGGGTAGAGCAGGCCCAACACCTTCCACAGCGGGGAAGGAGTCCAAGGCGTCTAGAGAGTCGAGCTGCTTCGTGGCGTTAGCGGTGGCTTTAGGGTCGTGACCATTCTGGGGTTTCATATCGGCGACGGACCTCTCAGTGTCCGCTTCATTCCACACTTCATCTAGAGACTTTCTTCCCTCACCAAGCTCCGTTTTAGGCTCCTTAGCAGCAGCAGCAGCATTCGGCGTCAAGTCCAAAATGTCGTCAAGGACGTCCAGAGAATCAAGCCCATCCAGGTTATCTCGTGTGGAGGCGTCTGCTCCGTATCCATTCCCAGCAGTGTAGAGGTCATCCAGGATATCCAAAGCTGCAGCAGTTGTGCCGTGATCGCCGTTTGTGAACGAGTCCAAGGAGTTGAGCTGGCTGATGGATGAGCTGAAAAAGGCCGGGGGCAGCTGGGGCGTCGGGGCCGGAAGGAAGGGGGTGGAAGTGGCGGCATGGCTCGGGTCCGAGAACGGCAGAGCCTGAGAAAGATTTGGAGATAAGAGAAGCAACAGCTAAAATGATTATTTAGAGCAACTGGTTAAGTTTAAAGTAGCAATACAGGGTTTCTGCCGGTTTCAGGAAGTCAAAATTAAGGCTTTTTGAGACATTTTTAATGCCACCATGAATAAACTTTAACGCAAAAACAACTACAAATACAGGGGATTTCTTGTTGGAACTTGTTGCATTACAATCAAACATGGCAAAAACTATGAATCTTGCTTTGTGCCCATTAAAGAGGCAATAAAACTAGCTAACTAGCAAGGGTAGACTAGCAGCTAGTTGCCAGTAGCATAACCATCTAGAGTCACAGTATGCAATAAAGATTTTGCGTGTGACTAAAACTTTTTTCCTGGCAAAAAAAATCCATTGAGAAAAAATAAATATTTTTTATTTATTAAATAGTCCTGCCACAACAAAATTTAAGACTTGTGATTAATATATTTAAAGCTAATAATTTTTTTTCATGAATGTAAGACATTTTAAGGTCTTAAATTTAGACATACAAGTTTAACCTACCCATGTTCTCAGTTGGACCCCACACATCTTTTACTCTTAACAGTCAGCACACCCGGGATCAGGTCCAGAAGCCTTGTGTCGTTATGGGAACTGACGGTCTGACAGGACATTTGCCACACTCCTCCAAACCGCTGAAGGATGTGTGGACCCCCGGTAATAACTACTTTTTCCTACATAAAGTTTACTAATCTTCAAAAAAAGAGAAAAAACCCCCAGCTCCCTATACCTCAGACAGAACCTGGCCAATAGGGAAGCTGTCGAGCAGACTGTCCAAGTCGTCGCCCATCACCTCCAAGTCCTCCACAGCTTTCACCTGGAGAGCGACTGCAGGACGACTGGAGCCAGGAGGTGTGGAGGGGATGGCAGGCTTAGGAATGCTGCATAAGTTGACTGTGAAGCAAGAAGAAAGTTCATCTCACAAGAATTTCAAACCTTTGGCTGATTTTGCGCTAATTAGAGAGCAGACTTGAAAGTGAAGATTTCCGACCTGCTGCATCGGCACTTGGAGGATTCACACCATTTCGAATAACATTACTGGGAGGGGTCTAGAAAAGAGAAAGGGGGGAAAAAATATATAAAGTACAATCTGGAGTGACTTTAAATGTAAGAATAACCTAATGCAGCCTAACAGCATAAACTGCTATAAGAATAAAAGGAAAATTTGCAGCAGAGTCTTAAACATAGACTGGACTGAAATCCAATAAGGACCAATAAAAATATTTTATAGCCACAGAATTAAAGGGTTTTCATTCTCAAATATTAGTTCATAACGCTTTAGCAAGAAACTCAGAAAAGCAGTCCTTATTTTCCAAATTATTAAATTTTTAGATATTATTTGCTTATTTATTTTATTACTTATTTTCTCATTTATTTATTATTGACAAAAAATATTAATTTATATTTTAAATATTATTTATCATATTTATTATTTATTACTTATTTTCTTTTTGCACAAGATAGAATTCATACCAACCTATCAAACTAAACTTTGGATTAGTTTCACTGTGATTTTTTTTTTTTTTTAAATGAAGCTCAATAACTCAACACCAAAGCTAAAAAAAAAATGTTTGTTTTTCTTTTGCTTCACAAGGTAAACATCACCTCACTTGCTCAACTTTGAACTCACATAAGGTTTTCTAATTTTCATCCCC
The DNA here is from genome assembly GCF_027474105.1 of Poeciliopsis prolifica. Lineage (NCBI taxonomy): Eukaryota > Metazoa > Chordata > Actinopteri > Cyprinodontiformes > Poeciliidae > Poeciliopsis > Poeciliopsis prolifica. Next base: position 9,429,348 of record NW_026562385.1, on the reverse strand, counting down.
AGCTGTGAGGCCAGCTCCTGCGACAGCTCGATCACCTGTTTGTCCTGTTGGGAGTTAAACGAGTGAGTCTTTTGACCCTTTCACCCGACTCTTTTACACGTCTGGAAGCGTTGAACCTAACCGTACCTGAGGATTGCTGAGCAGGCAGACGGTGGTGCAGTCGTACGCCTCCTTGTGCTTCCCCAGCTCCTTCAGGCACAGCGCCTTCCTGTAGAGCGCCCTGCGGCTGCCGTCGCACACCCCCAGAGCGCAGTCCGAGTCCGCCACGCCTTCATGATACTTCCCCTTGTTAAGGCAAGAGAAGGCGAGGTGACGTTTCACGATAGCAGAGCAACGGAAAAGGAACATTTGATTACCATTTTGTTAGAAAGAACATGTTTTCAGCACGGTGGAGCTGTTGAGTGTTGTTCCCTCTGAATGCAGAGGTTCTGTGACCTTGTAAATACCAATCAAAAACATCCACGTGATTTAGAAACATTTCTTAGCAGACATTCATCAGGCTGGCACTAAATAAAAGAAGAAGGGGAGGAAGAACAGTCTAGATAAGAATAACAGCAGAAAGAACCGTCGACTGCACTGGTTTTAACATTTAACCTTTTAAGTCTTTTTTTTTTTTTCAAATATCAGAAATACATAAAAAGATGTAAAATAATTTGTTTACATTTTTCAATGAGATAATACAGCCTAATGTGCCCAACAGGAGATTATTTCTACAGAATTTAAATAATGTGATACTGAAACTATGTCACTTCAGGAGTTCTGGGTAGAACAAATTTACTGACAAAGTTTTTTTTTTCATTTTACCTTCAATGAAAAAAGAATATTTAAAATTTAAAAAATGAATTAATAGAAGTAATTACTGCTTTGAGCATGTAATTTTTTTAGAGTCTTTATACTCCAGTTAACGATAAATTTGGCATGTGGTTTTTTTGACTTTATTTTTGTTTTTATTACTTTATTTTTGTTTTTATGATGTAAAGCACTTTGAACTGCCTTATTGCTGAAATATGCTACACGTATTGACTGATAAATTAGTTGACAATTATTTAATTACTTAGAAGTCATTCAAGTAACTGATTCGGCCCTTATTATGTGCACCACGCTTATGGCGTTATATTTAGCAAAACCTGAGGCTGCAGGATAGTACTCTTGTAATCGTCGTGGTTTTTAATCCTTTTAATACATCTGCTAATATTTAAAAAACAGCAGCATCTTTCTTCATTCGTCACAAAAGCAAAGAGCCTCACCATGCTGTGGTAGGCGGCGGCTCGGTTGACATACAGGCTCTCCAGCAGAGCGTGAGGAATCTGGATCCCATCTCCTTCAGCGTAGGTCGAGATGTTCAAGGCCTCGGTGAACTGTCTGACGGCCTCCTCCCACTGCTGGTCTCGGAAGAAGGCGTTGCCCTCTTCCAGCAGGTTGCACACCAAGCGGGTCAAAAAGTCCTGAGGGAGAAAGACGAGGAAAAGATGCACAAAAGCCCCTTTATTTACCGAGTCCTGGCACACGATACGTGTCATCCATTTGGAGGAATTTTAAATATTACAGAACAACATGTGTTGATTTTTTTGTATGTGTTGATTTATTTGATGATAGAGTCTGTTTTGAATCACCACCTTAACAATACATATTGAGCAGCTGGGAACTAAGGAAACCAGTTCCTCAATGTGATTTCAGCACAACAAAGGTTTGGTGCTTTTTTTAGTTGCTTTTCTGTGTTTATGCAATGAAGCTAATGCTTGAGCGACCGGGCCTGCAGCCGGGCCCACTTGTAACGCGAATGGGTTTCAATCCAAGGCTAAAGTGTGGCAGCACAGACTCTGGACTGGCATTGCATTACTCAAATAAGTCAGATATTTCACAAAAAAAAGTCCTCTGGACTGCAGCATGCGCTTCTCCTAAACTTGTGTAAACCCCAAATTGAACGGTGCATTCACAGACCTGCCGGTGACTTGCACCATCTGCAGCAGTGCAGAACCAAACCATTGAATATCACAGGTTTCTGAATTGCTTCCTGACTGTATTGTGCCAAATGTACGGCAGGGTTTCCCCCAGAAATCTTGCTGACCCTGGTGGTAGGGGCGCCTGGGCATCCCACCATGTTCATTGAGATAAAAGATGTTTAAAATTGACAAGATATTTGAAAATATCACTAAGTAATTATGGAAGAGATGGATAATATCTAAACTAAATATTTTTAAACATTTAAAATACCTAAAATAAATAAAGAAGCCATGTTTATCCTGGTGGGAGTGCAAATAAAGCCTGGTGGCTTGCCAGGTTTATAATACACTGGGGGAAACTCTGAAAAGTTTAGTGTATGTCTAGATGCTTGACATCTCCCCATATTCACTGTAAACTAAAAACATGATGTGCTTTCCAGTCCTATAGTGCCATTTCATAGCATAATCAAGTAACTCTGTTACCTTCAGTTGATTTAAAACGATATCAAATGTGACTTTAAAAAAATAAATGTATTTCTAATTTAATGCCTTGAAATTGATAAGGGAATAACATTATAACATGACGGAAGGCTAAAAAAAAGTCAATTTAACACAATATTGCCCCTCTAAGGCCTTCGCAGAACAGCTGTTTTGTGAGCAATTACACCTTCGCTCACTGCTAAAGCCAATTTCTTGCCCTTGATCTTATGTGAATGCACCAGTGTAGTAAGGACTTTTGGTAATGTGCAAGAGGACCGGCCGAGAAAAAGAGACAGGTTTCTTATGTGGACTTCAGATGCATTAGCAGACATACAGAAGCCAGGCATGCGATAACACAAACTTTGAGTTGAGAAAGTATGTTGACCAGAACCCTACAAACGGGGATTTTATTACAATTGACAACTGACTGAGGCTGCCGTCTTGTCGTAAAGCATTTGCTGCTCAACCACAGTCACTAAGAGGAGACTGACAGGAAGACCTCACACCAGATCAAAAGGGACTGAACACAACCGACAGTCCATTTCCTCCTACCTCACAAGTTAGTGCAACTCTGTGATCAGTGTTTGCGATCCAAACAAAATGTCATAAACTTCTGGTAGTTCTTGACACTTTTGCAAGACACTGTGTAACACCATCAGCACTGAGAAGGATGTATGTCAGCAACAACATGTGAAAACAACAGTAAAAACACACACACGCGCGTTAGATTAAATGACTACAGTCACTACCTGGTACCCTGCAGGATCTGGATAAGCCAAAGGAGACCTAAAACACAAGACACAAACTCAATCAGAAGCGCTTAAACATCTTATCTGACAAGGATGCATGTCAAGGCTAGTTTCGTTTTCCGTAACAGCGCCCTTGTACCGACATATAAAAACAATGTACTCACTGTATGAAAGCCAGAGCCCTGCTTATCTCTTCCTTTCGTTTCTCTCGGGTTGACTCCATGGTGGTCCACTCCACAGAAACAGAGAACCCCCAGCTAGTCAGGGAGGGTGGCGTACTCTGAGTCTACATTTGTTTATACTGTTACTTTTTCCCCCCCCCACCAAAACGTCACTGTTATGAATGCCAACTTCCGCAAGACACACCTACCCGATAAAGTGGGGAAGTTCACTGAGCCCAAGCAAAGTTTAAAGGCAGTTCATGGTGGCAGGAAGAGGCAGGAACGGCGAGCAGCGGCTGTGAATTTGAGCTAATGCGCTACGAGGCCGAGAAGGCAGGAAGGACGAGCCTCCGAGTCCGACCGAACCTCTCTCTCTCTTTCTCTTTCTCTTTCTCTCTCTCTCTCTCTCTCTCTCTCTCCGCGGTCTCCGGTAAGTTTCGATTCTCAGCTACCAGCCACACGCGCGTGAGAGCTGTCACGTGACCACAGCGAGCCCGTCGACTCGGCTTGTGACGTCACGTGATAACCGCTCTTAAAAAAAAATCGGAGAAAGTTACGATTTTACCCGATGTCCCCGAAAGCAACACTTTTGTTTTTAACGGGCTTCTACACAAAACCGAGAAGAAAAGTAACTTTTGATTTTCTTTCCATCGTTCAAAAAAAAAAAAAAAAAAAAAAAAAGCCTAAAATCACTTTTAGCAAAATAAATGATGATAGAAAATATTTAGGCTATTATTTTAGGAACAATTTTTAAAGTAATAACTGCGTATTTGAATCATCTGGAAAGAAATGACTGTGGTTGGTTTTGAAATACTGAATGGTAATTACGCCTATTGATGTAATGTGGTTAGAAACTTAAAAAACAAATTTAAAAAAAACTGAAACAACACTATGTTCAATAAATGTATACTTTGTAATCCTGTAATCAAGCTTTATGCATATACATTGCATTAGTTCAGTTTGTTGTGGTTGTAAAATGGACCTTGTCCAAAAGCTGAGCTACTGAAGACAAAAACTTCTCTCGCTCCAGATGATGCCCTTCGCTTAAAAGGTCATTTTCTTTTCCACAGGGTTTCATTTAAGAACTTTTTACCAAAGTGTTTAATCGGCTGAGCTTGACTACGTTGTTTTATAACCAGGATTAAAATGGAATGTATAGTTGACTTTTGAATTCTTGCAGTGTTTGACCACACAGGAGAACATCAGGTCAAGGGTCAAAACACATTAAGTCTGAAAATCAAGTCTAATCTCTGATTTCCAAATGCATAAGCAGACAATACGGCGCCAAGACCCAAAAGAAGACGTGAATGTGAAAAATATGCATGTGTTGACTTTGGGGAATATGTGTATAAAAGGGACGTAGTTCAGAGATCAGGGGTGCTGACTTAGGCTGCAGTATTGTAATACAACTTTGCTGTTTAACCATAGTCTGTAGCATGTAGAGTCTTTTTCCTGCAACAACACCACACCAGCATCAAGAGGAGACTGAAGGAAGACCCCACCTTCTCTTTACGGATTAAATAGACTGTATAATTATGCGTCAGCTGAGTCTGATTGCCTTAATATGAGATGTTGTTGTGAATCGGTTCTGATCAGAATTGCACGGAGATTAATTAACTTGTGGTTAAACAGAGAAGCTTGTAGTTGGATTGCCTGAGGTGGTAATGACTCCCTGTGGAACTCCCTGTGGTGGAATAGGCATCCTATGATTTGCTGCTCTCAATATAATTGGTTAATGTGTTAGGTTTTTATCAGGTGAAGCACTTGGAACTTGTTGCTAAAATGCGTTGTGCAAATCAACTTGACTTGGCTTGAGAGGCCAGCAGATTGTACAGAGAGGAATGTACAACATTGACCTTGGACAGCATTTGACTAGCCTAAATACTGCAGTTTCTCAGCTCTCCAAATACCAAACATACCATAGATTTTGAATTAGAAATCTACCGGCGTAGTCCTGAAATTAAACATGTAAATGGCTAATAAGATAAATATATATTTGCTGAATTGAAAAAAAATCCATGTAAAATATCCCAATCCAGACATATGTTAGGATTGAGATATAATTAAATGTTTGACTCAATTAATTTTTATTAAGATACATTAAATTTACTCCCTGACTCCATGAATGTTGCCTGTCTCTGATTCTTTCTTATGTTTTTATACGTTTTTAATAAAAACTTTACCAATCTTTGCTTTGATTCTACATCTATATTGACTGGTTCATGTATAATAACTTAGTATTACAGCACAAATTATTTGATGTAATTGAATCCTAACCTCAGATTAACCATCCATTTGAATTCCTTTACATATTGTTGTTTAGAAACGTAGAAATAAATACGAAAACTTGGAGATGTTACGTCGACACCATTTTGACTCTTCCACTTGTGAAAGTTATTTCATTTCCACCAGGAAGCACAATTTCTCTTCACACACAGCTTTAATAACAGACAGATACTAAAAAGATTAGTTCCAGGCAATACTTACTTTATTGATCATCATTGCAACTTTTTAACTGTTGAAATGCATAAACTGAGCAGTACAACATAGTTAAATGCAGTAATTAAGGCAATAACTTTATCAGCAGTAAATCTATCTTTGAAAGGTCTGTAGACCTTAAATAATTATTCAAAGCAACCTTTTTATGTATATATTTTAATAATATTTTTTTCATTATCTATATTATATATTTTCCTCCTGCTGGAAATGTACAGTGATATTGCATTCCCATTCATCTTCGTGTATGTTTGAATAAACTGCTGTAACTCTTTCCAGAAATAATCGACGACTTACGTTTGTAGTCCCAATGGAACTACAAGTCCCGTGATTCCTCGTCCGGCGGTCGTCAAGCGGTTTGGTGTGGCGATGCTTTGGTTAAACGAGCGGGAGTGTGTAGCTGGTCAGGATTCAATCGTAAAGGGAGTGTGTAACGGCGACGTAAGTTCGTCCCTTTTCTTTTTTTTTCTTTTTTTTATTGAAATATCCTAATTTGTTACATAAAGCTTTGGGGAGATTAAGCTTAAGCCGTAAACCAACGGCAACGAACGTTATGTTGCTACATGAAAAGGCCGAGTCACAGACATACCGTTCTCGTGCGAAACGCACCAGTGCTAGCTAGCAAACTTAAGTTCTCCACGTTGTAAACCAACGACTCTAGAGTAAAGTATACGTTCATTCTGGTTCTACGTAAATCCGTCGCTTGGGGTTTTTGACTTATGCAACGAGCAGGTAACGTGTTGCTGAGTCGGCAGTTGTCGGGTCAACGGACACGAAGCAGTTCGGTCCCTGTCAGTGTTAGCAGAGAGTTAGCAGCCGCAGGTTTATTCTACAAGCCGGTTGTTTGAAGTTGGACAGGTCACCTTTAAAACAACCTTACAAGATAATAAACGCAAAACCGAGGCCGAAAAGTTGTCTTTATTCTGTCTTAAAGGGAATATTATGGTGTCGCTTAAAAAATAAGTTATTGTGGAAGCTAAGGTAAACGTATCGATACATTCTTATCCTTTTCTCTTCAGTGTAAGGGTGAATACATTAGAGTTTAACTTGAGACGGATAAAAAAAAAAGTGAACAATGCCTTTGGTCCTCAGGCATCTCTCCATGGCGACAGACATTGTTGCAGAGTTGGCCGACTCTCTGGCCAAGACTGGGGTCGAGGATGGAGAGTTGAGCTACAAAGGCCAGGGCAGGAAGCTGGATGATGCCCAGTCAGGTACGTGACGTCAGCAGACCATTGTACACACTCAGTGAGGCAAATCCTCATTTTATTGGTAGTATTGCATTTAAAACATTATTCTAACTTCAAGTTATTTATGTTTGTTTTACTCTGGTGTCTTAATTGCTCCTATTCAGTAATTTGGACGTTTCCGGCTCAATTAAAACAGATGTCAGATGTGAAGATTAAAGGCAAAAGTCTCATCCTAGTAGTTGTTGGCAATCAAAATATTGCGACGATAGTTGGATTGTGCAGCTCTCGGGGTTTTACCCCTGAAAACTTGCTAAGCCTGGTAGTTGGGGAGCTCAGCAACCATTCATCCAGCGGCCCGTCGTGTTCTTGAATGAAATTTTTTTGAAAAGTTGACAGGAAATTTTAACATATCACTTTATAATCATGTGTTATTGGAAGATTGGAGGATTAATGTCTGAAAACCAGCTATAAAGTCTTAGAAAATGCAAACATTTTTTAACAATTTTAAATAAGCAATGCTTAGCCTGGCGGGGACACAAGTAAAGCCTGGAGGCCCGCTAGCCTTATAATACACTGTGGGAAACCCTAAAGCTCTAGTTCTTACCGTTGCTACTTCTAAACCTGACACTGCTTATCCGTTTCACAGCGGAGGAGATCGTGAAGGACATCGAGGAGTTTGAGGGTTTGCAGGCTCTCAGGATGGAGGGAAACACTGTTGGCGTCGAGGCAGCGCAAGCCATTGCCAAAGCGCTTGAGACAAAGAGCGACTTCAAGGTTCTGAGTTTGATACTTTTGTCATCAGTGTAGTTTGGTCCAAATATTGTAAACCAACTCCATCTTTGTCTTGACCCACATTTTTTTTGGTGTCGTTATAATTGTAAATATGTCAACCAGAAACCACAACTGGCGATAAAAACTAGCAATACTTAATAACAGTTTTTCGTCTATAAATGCATTAACCAATAGCATGCAGCTTGACGCTCTATGTTGAGTTTAAGCCAAATCAGATTGAAATTAAGGAGATGGTTTGATTCTGAAATGGGACCAATTGTTCAGTTCCTCCATGTTTGTCTTTAATTCAAAGCTAATACCTCAATCTAAGAAAATGAAATGCATGTTTTTTTTTGTTCTACATTTTTTCTGTTTTGAAATGAAAAATTAGAATTAGAACTGACCAGTGTATCTGTAGATATTGTATCTATGTCTCAGGTACCTCCTCTATAGTTTGATAAGTAACTTTGGAAGACTACCTCTTATGTTTTTCAAAAAAGTAACATTGCTTACATGTGTTTTCTCACAATCAGCGCTGTTACTGGAGTGACATGTTTACTGGTCGCCTGCGCTCCGAGATCCCGCCTGCCTTGGTAAAACACTATCAATGACACCTTTATAAATCTGTGTTTACGTGACACACACTCTTTAGCTGGGTTGTTTTAGTGCGCCATCTCATTCTACAGTCAGGTTTTGTGTTTTTGTGTTACAGAACTCCCTGGGTGATGCCCTGATGCTAGCAGGGGCCCGACTGACGGTTTTAGACCTCAGCGACAACGCGTTTGGGCCAGATGGTGTGAAGGGCATCGAGAAGCTGCTCAAGAGCACCAGCTGCTTCACGTTACAGGAGCTGCGGCTCAACAACTGCGGCATGGGCATCGGAGGCGGAAAGGTAAATCAACAACGGACTATGAGGCAAAAGACTTTTGTTCATTAATCCTTCTTCAATTCTTCTACTATTGTGTACCAAGTTGTGTTTTGAACTCTTCAGATCTTGGCTGCTTCGTTGACCCAGTGTCATAAACAATCCAGTGAGAAAAACGAACCCCTGAGCCTGAAGGTGTTTGTCGCAGGGAGGAACCGCTTGGAGAACGACGGAGCCACCGCCCTCGCTCAAGCTTTCCAGGTGACGATCAAACTGTAGCATTCACAAGGAGAACTTTAGTCAGATAATATTGAATATACTAGTGAGTTATAAAACATAAATGCTTGTCATTTGGATAGGGTGTGACAAAACAGCCACTTTGTTTTGGTCATAAATTGTAACAATACGTATTGTTTCCTATTGTGTTTTTGTTTGTTTTCTAAGCTGATGGGCAGCCTGGAGGAGGTTCACATGCCCCAGAATGGAATCAACCACCCGGGTGTGACGGCTCTGGCCTCCGCCATGCAGCACAACCCAGGGCTCCGGATCCTCAACCTCAACGACAACACCTTCACTGAAAAGGGGGCTGTTGCCATGGCGCAGGTACAGAGACACAAGATATAATAGTAGCAGTATATTTTAAGTATTTTTGTCTCTATCAGAAATCTTTTTTAATGTTTTGTGCAAAAACTGAATTTATTTTCATAAAGTCACCTTCCTAAAGTAATGGGAAGTTATTCCATTGTAGTGACTGCCAAAATAGATTCCCTCTAACCCCCAAGTGCTATCATACCTGCAGTTGGAGTCGTACATTGAACCCTGCAACACTGAGGAACGTTGATATCTTTACTCATTTATCGGCCATAATTATGTAATAAAATTCTCATTCAGATTATTGTTATTGGTGCAACTGAATCAGTTCTACCTGTATTGATATAATGGATATTCTGTCTGTTCTCACAGGCTCTGAAACATCTCCACAGCATCCAGGTGATCAACTTTGGGGACTGTTTAGTGCGGCCTGAAGGCGCTAAAGCTATTGCAGAAAGTGTGTCAGAGGGCTTACCCGTCCTCAAGGTGAGTGATTGGTATACAAGACTGTCACAATTTAGGTTACATAATCTGTTCTGGATTGCACCAACAGTTTGTTTTTCTCGGTTTGTGTCGGTATGAAGGATTGCAGCCTAAGCTGTGGGATTTGATCACCTCTGATTTAAATTAAATTTTACAGGCAATTATTTTACCTTGACTACTTTTTCCTTTTGATTGTTAATTTTTTCTTATTTTGTAAAATGATGAGTTAGCATTGGGTGACATGGCATAAAAATCTCAGATTTTTTTATTTTGTATTTTTTTTCTTCTCTTGCTGTCTTAAAAAAAGAAATTACACATGATCTAAAATATGATTAAATGTGGCTTTTATTTCAATTATTCCTTCTTTGAGATGTACAACAGAATATCTGGGCCAGGCTACAAAAAGTTTTGCTTAATTGCTGGAATATAGTCAAAACATAAGCAAAAAAGAAACATAATTTTTCCAGCAGAAAGTCTGAAAACTGGAAGAAAAGAGTTGTTTAAATTAGATAAAAGCTTCTCGAGTTGTCCAGAACCGACGCGACAGTACGTGCATTTCTCTCTTCAAAACAAACTCAGTCGTTTGTGCAATAATTTTTGCTTTTAACACAAACAATCATTTGTTTGTGTTAAAAGATGAAGCCATCTGTTTGACAGGAGCTCAATATGTCGTACGGTGAGATCACGGCGGACGCAGCTCTGGCGGTGGTCGAGGCTGTGAAGAACAAGGACCAGCTGGAGAAGCTGGACCTGAACGGTACAGATCTGAAAAGCAGCAGCTCAAATCTTTCTGCCTGGTTTTTGATACTTTAAGCTATTTTAAGAAAAGAACGTTTAGTAATTGTTTAAACCATTTTTCAGGGAACTACCTGGGAGAGGACGGCTGCAAAGCCGTGAAAGACGGCATGGAAGGCGCGAACATGATCAACCTGTTAGGATCACTCAGGTGATTGCCTTTATGAGTAATCAATATGTCAATTAATCTTTTGTTCATGTTGATCCCTATTCCATACAAAGAGCCAGTCATACTTGCTGTATCTGGCTTCTTAACTGCCTAATATTTGGATCTTTGGATCGTTTCTCAGTGACGACGAGGGTGAGCCTGATGACGATGAGGACGAGGATGAAGAAGATAACGATGAGGATGATGACGAGGACGATGTAGATGAGGAGGAAATTGAAGAGGAGGAGGAGGAAGAAGAGGAGGAGAACAGCAGCAGCATCAACAACGAGGTTAGTTGCGACTAAACTTCAATATCCAGAAATGTCGGCCACAGGAAATGATCAGAAATCACAATAAATGCACTAGAAATGATAAAATGACCAGCGTCACTGGCCTAAGTTCTACTTTCTTCTCTTTGCCCCCTCATCCAAAGCAATCCACTCCTCTGTCAGCACCGCGACCACCAGATGTCTCTTCTTTCCTCAGCTTCCCGTCTCCTGACAAACTGCTGAAACTTGGCTCCAAGAGAGCGTTGCTAGTCCAGCAGCAGGTGAGCAAACGCAGAAATATACGTATGACACAAGGTGCTGGCACATCCTTATAAAGTCTCTAATCAAGTAATAATTTAAAACTAAAGCCTCAAAATGTCTTAAATGTCTTAGAGATAGGTCTTAAATTTCATTTATAATAGTCTTAAAAGGTCTTAAATTTTAATTGCTGAAGCACTTGCTTGCACACAACCATCCTTATCTTTTTATATCCATATTGCTTATTTTAAAACTTGATGCCGCTGAAGAATATCCCCTTCACATCAACTAGCTCACATGTGAACCAGTGCAGCAGAATCAGCGCAACAGCAGTAAGATTACTTAATCGCATGTAACACTTTAAAAACGCTTCACTCACCTGGGCATGCTGGACTATTGAACTGATGACACCTGATCTGCTTTCTGTTCGATGAGGCCAATCGTGACCACTCGGAGGCGCTCAAACACACTATTCGGAGCTGGAAAAAAGCGACACAAATGGAGACAAAACAGAACTTAATGTTTTCGAAGTTCATTTCGTTTCCTTCGCTTAGACAGACAGAACTCTTGTTTTTCAGTACATCAGCACACATCACATGATAGGAAACGGTGTGAGAGCAGCTTTAGAAATAATGCAACACAAGCAGAAGTTTTTAACGCTCCTTGGTGTCGGTGAAGCAGGTTCTTTGTTTCAGGGTTTCCGTGCAGTTTGGAAAAGTCTGGAGTCAAATTAGACCTTTTTTTTTTCTTCTTGGGTTTAGCTTTTTAAGGCAGGAAATAGAACATTTTTTTGTTTTTGCATTGATATTTCTATTGCATTCCTTAGATGTTTTTTGGCACATTACACCACGATTTTAAGTATTAAAAAAATCCATATGGACTCATTCAAAGGTTAAAAAGAACTATTTCACTATTTTTCAGGCCAAAGTTGGGTTTAGTTTGACCTGCCGTCCTTACACTGGATTAAACAAAGCAATAAAGCTGCTATATTTCTTACCTTTCCAAACAAAATAAAGAGACCAGACTGCACAAAAAGTGCTACAGATTGGTGTCTCAAAATCACTTTTAGTTGTTTCCCTGTCCAGGTGGATGTGACGGATGCAAGAAAAACAGCTGAAGCCTTCCTGAAGATCACCTCGGTGTATAAAGAGGAGAACAACGACGTCAAGAATGCAGTGCTGGACACAATCGGTAAGATGCACGACTTTTATTTGGGGTGACTGGTTTCTGCTCTCGTTTTCTTTATTTTGTGACCTTGTGAATCATTAACCTGTTAATCTGTAAACTTTATGTTTTTAATGCCCTCATTTTTAATACACATTTACACCGAAGAAGAACAAAACCTCACATTTGCTTTCCTAAATATTCAGGTCATATTCTTATTCACATTTTTGTGTGACTGAGAGCTCTAGTGCAAAAACAATCGTCACTAAAACTTGACTAAGACTTGTGCATTGTGTTGGATCACATGTGATACTATTTTATTCTCAAAAGATTTTCACCTTCTTCTAGAAACAGATTGTCAGGATGATTTGTGTTTTCACATTTTTCTTTTGTGATTGACTTTTTCCACACTTGATGGAGCTGAATACAAAAGAGGATTTAAAACAACCCAATTTGGTTTTTTGCTCATGGTTTCTGATTTGAGGTGTGTTTTTTTTGTTTAGTTTTAATTGAAGAAATCCCTATATTTGTCGCCCCCTCTTCCCAGATGCCCTCCTGAGTAAAGCTTTCAGCACTCCCTCCTTTGAAGGCTACAACTTCGTATCCAATTTGTTAGTGCTCCTAGGACTTATTAAGGTAAGCTGTAAGACAAAGTCAACACATCTGGTTTTGTTTTCTCCAAATTCGACGCTTCACATCTGCGTCGCCATCTGTGCCGAATTAATCCGCCTGCCGTCGTGTCCTCTGCTCTGCGTCACTCAGAGCGAGGACAAGATCAAGCCCGTGGTCGTCGTCCCGGGCCACCTCCACGCCCTGGAGCACGTCGTTCGGCAGGAATACTTCCCCAAAGAGAACGTGGCTGTGCTCGAGGCATTCATGTCCCGGTAAGGGCGTGGTGAATGAGCCAATCAGCATGCGGCTTCCAGGTACAAAATGCAACGATTACTGTCCCCATCTTCAGGGGTGGTGGACACACAAGTGGCTATGAGTTTATGCACCAGGATGGGGATTAAGACACACTTATAATGGAACATATTAAAGAGACAATGTAATGTAAAATTGACTTCTTTTTTTATTCTTTATCATGTAATGTTATTCAATCATCAAAAACAAACCTGAAGTTTTGCTTTGATTCTTCTAGCCATGTTTGAGAAATCCTTTAACCTCCTGTGAAAACCATTCAGCTGTGCAAAACGACTGGATGGACCTAGCCCCGCCTTTTAGAACAGAGCTCCTCCTTGGAGCTGCAGTTTCCAAGCTTCTGAGCTTCCCCTGCACTCAGCTCCTTCAGACTAGCCAGCAGCAATTAGCAAACACCTGGTGGAGCTGTGCATCAGCTGAGCTCATTATAGGAGCTGCTTCTCAGTGCAAAGCTGGTAAAAACGTTGCTAAAGAGTTAATAGAAGAGCTATATTGTGATAACTTCCTGAAGGAGGGCTTTCAGAAAGAGCAGGAGCTTTTAAAGACAGAGGCACTAAGTCAAAATTTTTTAAGACCTATTCTATATAAAACACTTCAGAATTATAACAGTTACTTGATTGTGCTATAAAATGGCACTATGTGCCTGGAAAACACATAATACCGCCCCGTTAACACGTGCAGCACCTTGAAATAATACATAAATACGTCTGCGATCCACCGGAGGAGGAGCTACTTTATAAAAATGGGCTCTTGAGATGTTTAAATTATTGCTTTATACAATTCTGTGCTTCCATCCGCAGCAGCAACAAATCCCTGGAGTCATGTGGAAACGCCAGAAACGGCCTCCAATCTACACTGCAGAGAGTTCGATCTCAGAGCTGAGGCTCACCGACTGAACACTTACTCACTGATGGACCCTTAAAAACCCGCACACAAGAACCCAGACGGCTGCATCTCCGCTCTGGCACAATAATCTACGTCACAGCTGCAGTTCATCTGAAACGTCACTTTGCGTTAACCCTCTCGTTTTGGACTTGACTTGAATGCGTTGGGACTGGAAACGAATCCGTTCTGAATCTCATCAACGACTTCTGCAACCCGGAACATATCTTACAACAAAGACGGGTAACCCGATCGGATCAGATCAATCGGGAGGAGCTCTGACCGAGATCAGTCTGAATCTAGAGCTGCTCTCTGCTTTATCTTTAATAGATAAATTTCATATTCTCTCAGATAGCGTTTACTGATGACACGAATGTGGGGCAAGAAAATGTTAAGATATCGAAGAGCGACGGGTGGCAAATTAAACCAATCAAAGTGCATTTAAAAACCGATATCTTCACTGTATTTTGTAGCCCAGGGTTCTATGTTTTTACATTTGTTTTGCAAAAATAAACCATTTGTTGGATGTCTTGAGTCTTTTGTTTCTAAAACATTCATAAAAAAAAAAAAAAAAAGAAAATCTCTCTACTGACTGTTTATTTTTTCATCCCCATAAAGAGACACTTTTCAAACCAATATGAAGGTGAATGAAGCAAATTGAAACTGATTGTGCTTCTTTCTTGTCTTTGATTTCCTGATATCTTGGCTGGAAATGGGAAGCCAGTCCTTTGCACATTTTCGGACGGGTGTAAGAGGTCAGAGGTCACCCCAAAGGAATTTACCAAAGCCTTGTTTGAACTGCAGGGATAATGGTCTGGATTCCACATCACCAGGCATGGAATGCAAGTAAATCCCCTGTAGAAGATCACTAGATGTTCATATATATTCTCAAGCAGTACTGTGTGGTTGCTGTTGTGTTATAGCTCTACTTCAATTTACTCTGCACCATCGAAACTTTCCTGTAAGTACTTTTTCACGCACTTTGAGCAAGTGAGAATACATTCATAATTCTTAAGCTTGTTCTTCCATGCTCCTGTTTTTTTTCCATTCTTAACTATTTCTGGAAACCAGCTAATTTCAACAATGCAAATATCAGAATGTTCAATTTATTCTGGTGAATTGTGCTATGACTAGGTAATTTTGGTTACTGTACTTTTTTGGAAACATTTAAACTGAATTGCACTGAAATTCCATGGAATGCCACAAAATCCAACTAAAACGTTCAGCTCCTGGTTTGACAGCTTACCACAGTCTAACTACTCCATTCAAAATGTTAAGCTACCTTGAAATGACTCTTGCTTTTTCCATATCTCTTATGGACAGAGATATGGTTTCTCTATAATCGCGATTTAAGCTTAATGCAGATTTTGCCTGTTTTCACCACCATGCCATGGAAGTGATTTCCAGACAAATCTGCTGCTTTGGAATCATCATTCTTAGGTACTCGGCCGGTGCAGATGGGGCTCTTCCGTCCTGCAGTTTTCCTGACCATTTTAACTCTGAGCTCAACCATCAATGCGGGAAAATGTCCCAAACCATGCCGCTGTGATGATGCCAAACGGACAGTGGCCTGTGTCGGCAAAAACTTAACGGAGATTCCCCTGGGAGTAGGTGAGGTGAGGAACTTCAACTGTGTTTACAGTCTGCTGTCTGCTTTTCTTTAAAACTCAGAACGAGAGTGATTGATTTGGTAAATTGGGGCACTAGCCCAGGGTGCCAATTTTTAGGGGGGGGCACACAGACTTTCTATTATTTTTTAAAATTAATTTTCTTCTATGAATGCATGTTTTGCAGCCTTAACCCCATATGTAAGGAGTTATTGTAATCTTTTGGGGTTGCATGAACAAAGAAAATGCTCAAATATTTCAAAATTATGAAGTTGTTGTAATGTTTTTCGGGGGGAGCAACATGGAGCTCCTGGCCAAGGGATGTATTAAACCTACCTGCATCAGTTTATGTACAGAACTACCTATTAATGTACTGTAGATGGGGCACCAAAATGGTTTCCAGCCCAGGGGCACAAACCCTTGTAAATCCGGCCCTGATTGTACTGGTTTAAGCCGTTTGTTAAATATCCTTCCTGTTCAGTCATGAAAAGTTTACTGTCTCTGACGCCTCTTTACCTCTTTTCTATCAATTAGTTTGCCCAACATCCACACAAACCTTTAGCATTCACCTGCTAGTCGATCCATGAATCCACCTGTGGACGTTTTTTTGGTAGTTTTTCGCAGGTTAAATATTTACTTTGACAACTTTAGCTTGGAATTTGATTTGTAGAGGAAGTCTGGTGAGCTCAGCCTCAGAACAAAATGACTCATCGTGCTTCCAGCCGACACTCAAACTGGATCTGAAGAGGAACAACCTCCAGATGTTACCCAGAGGTGCTTTTCTTCACACGCCGCACCTCACCCACCTCAGTCTCCAGCGGTGCGGCGTCGTGATGGTGAAGGAGGGCGCGTTTCGCGGTCTCGGTCGAGTGGTCTACCTGAACCTGGCCTACAACAAAATTGACATCCTTTATCAGGTGAGGTCAGAGGGGAAGGAACCGCATGGTTCCCTCTTGGTCGTTTCTGATGAGGTGGAACTAAAGAACCATCTCTGTCCGTCTCGCAGGAATCCTTTGACGGCCTCTCGGCCTTGAAGGAGCTGCGCCTGGACCACAACCTTATCGAGGAGATCCGGCCTGGAGCCTTCGCGCAGCTCGGCTTTCTCAACACGCTGACCCTCGCCCACAACCACCTGGTTTACATCCCCGACATGGCCTTCCAGGTGCCAGGAGAGGAAAAACTCATCAGGGCGATCGCTGTTGCCGTTTGGGGACGTGATTCCACCGTAACTGGACTTTTCTTTCAGGGCTTGCAGAACACGAAGTGGCTTCGTCTCAGCTTCAACTCCCTGAACAACCTGGCGGCCGAAGCGTTTGCGGGGCTGTTCACGCTCAGACGCCTCAGCCTGGATCACAACGAGCTGCAGTTCTTCCCCACA
Organism: Poeciliopsis prolifica; assembly: GCF_027474105.1. Lineage (NCBI taxonomy): Eukaryota > Metazoa > Chordata > Actinopteri > Cyprinodontiformes > Poeciliidae > Poeciliopsis > Poeciliopsis prolifica. The sequence goes on along the minus strand of NW_026562385.1, from coordinate 9,412,197 downwards.
CAGACAATGACAAGGTGACACAAAGTGGTGTGTTTTCATACGCAAACACAACACTGTGTTTCAATAAGCTGGGATCTGAAGGGGCGTCTTTGTGTGAAGTCTACCTTTTGAGCTTCACATCATGTTACAATGTTAATCAGTCACCAATCAAGGCAACGAGTGTTGCCTTGATTCTTTCATGCCTGTTTGAGAAACCCTTTAATCCCCATGCCAACCATTCAGCTGTGCAAAACACCTGGGAGGACCTAGCCCCGCCCTCGAGGCACAGCTGATCATCCATTTTATAAGCTTCCCAGTTTCCGCCTCAAAGAGCGGGCCTCCACTATGATTCCCCCACTCGGCTCCTTCAGACTAGCCAGCAGCAATTAGCAACCGCCTGGTGGAACTGTGGATCAGCTGAGTTCGTTATATGAGCTGCTTCTCAGTGAAACGCAGGTTAATGGAGGAGCTATGCTGTGACGACCTCCTGGAGGCGGGGTTTCCGAAAGTGTAGGAGTTTCTTAAAGAGGCACAGACCCAATTTCAAGGCGGTAAATTACAAAGTCATCTTTCTTTAAAGGTATATTTGATACTTACAGCATTTTTACAACAACTTAAGGTTGCCCGGAAAACACAATACTGCCCCTTTAAAACTACATAACCAAAATTTTACATTCAATCCCTCTTTAATGTTTACTTGATTTTATTACCATTTAATGACTTAATTGCTATGTGGAAGGAAAATGATTCACATCACCATCACATCACTTTCTTTTACAAATAAAGAGGGCTTTGTGTTTGTATTTTGCCCCCTTAACTGTGACGTTACCTGTAAATAAATCAGCATAAATCCATCTGCTCTGTGACGGCTTCAGAACATCGATGGTGTTTGTTCTTCTTCATTTTAATGACAAAAATTCAAATGAAGTTTGATCTCTTTGGGAAACCAATTAAATATTGGTAAACAAGAGGCTTCTGTCGATCTGCTTTTGACGTTTTTAAAGTATTTTAAAGTGAACTTTTTTAGTTTAGATTTTGCGACCGACTGACACCAGATTTGTTCGTCCTTCTTAAGGCTCCCTGAAGTCAAACGGCTGGAGTTGAGCTATAACCCCATGACCTACCTGGAGGAAGAATCCGTCTGGATGGGGAAGCTGACACACCTCTACCTGGACCACTCGTCCCTTCAGGATCTGTCGGACCAGGCGTTTTCCCAGGCCGGCCTCCTGGTCCACGTTGACCTCGGCCACAATCAGCTTCGATGCCTGGAGCCGCTCTCAGGCCCAGCAAAACTGAGCGTCCTCAACCTGACCGGTACCACTCTACACTCACACAGGGGAGGAAGAAAAAGGCTTCGACATGAAGACCGGCCAAAACGCAAAGTTTTCCTCAACGCCCTTACAAAGTGTCAAATAAGAAAATGTAATTTTGTCATGCAGCAGAGTCACTATTACCCCATCTAAAGGCCATGGAGTATTTGGGACAAACTGGAAAATAAATAAATAAATTGCATGAATAAAACAATAGAATTAACAGAATAAACTTGTATGAGAATAAAGTACAAGAATGAAGTCATAATGCTATGAGAATAAAGCCGTATGAGAATATAGAGCCAAAATTAATACAAGAATAAAGTTGTAACATTATGACTAATATTGCGACTTTATTCTTGTAACATTATGACTTTATCCTCGCATTATCTCAGCTGTGTTCTCAACGACTTTATTCTTGTAATTGTATTTTTTATTTTCTTTGAGTATCAGGGCCAAACTAAAAAAAAAAAAAAACATTTTAAAATAAAATTACAAGAACAAAGTCCTGGTATCACCAGAATAAACTTGTAATAAGCACATTATTTAAAGTGTTTTTGAACTGAATTTGAATTATTCTGATGCCACAACTTTTTTCTAGTATTATTATTATTCTTGTAGTCTTGCGTGACTGCGAGAATTTGTAGTCATAAGACTTGTTTTTGTTATTTTATTTTTTTATTTTCTTAATTTGGCCCTACTACTCCATTGTAAGATAGTGCATTTTTTCCACCAGTATAAATGGAAAGTTAACCTTTCCATTTCTGCTCTGGCTGAATATTTGAGCTTGTCGTCCTTCTAAAAGCTGAACCTCAGCACCAGTTTGAAGATTTTTTTTTTTTTGCAGTGTTTTTAGGAAATGTCCTGCATTTAGGACGCTCTGAAGGCATGACATTTAAAACGCAAAATGCATTTAGTCCCAACTGCAAAAGGGACTATCTTCCCTTTCTCTTCAAGGCAACCCGATCCACTGCAACTGCCGCGTGAGGCGGCTGAAGGAATGGGCGACCGCCGGAGGAGTGGAGCTGCTGGGAGCCTGTGCAGGACCAGCCCACCTCTCTGATGAGCCGCTGCAGGCTGTGACCTCCATGGATCTGCGCTGCCGCGGCGGAGCTGAGGCCCTGGAGGAGCAAGAGGGGGAGAGCGATGGAAACATCACAGCCACTGCCAAGCCCAAGCAGACAGCCAAGTGTCCACTTGACTGTGAATGCGACGTATGTTTTATTTTAACAAAAGTTGTAGATTTATTATAAAGCCCTGGCTATGTAGACTTCTTAAATCTTCTTAGCTTCTTTTCAATGAAAGAATCTGAGTCTCTTTGGACTGATGCTCTGCTGGGTTGACAGAATATTGAGATAATAACAATTTGTTCACATTTTGCATGTTTTGGGGTTTCAGCTGCTCTTAAAAAGCAGCACCCAGCCATTTTTTTTTTTGTTTTGTTTTTTTGTTTTGGTAATAAGTTGGTATTTTGTGGTACCAAGAAAACAAACCGTTTGAAGAACCTTGCAATTGCTAAGTCACGTCCTTACCTAGCAACACCAGCAGAGCCCAGCCCATCAACTAGCAACCCAAGACCTCCAGCATGTCTGGTCAGCTGGTTTCACCGCTGCATGCGCTGTACAATGGCCGCTGGAAGTGACAAGTGTTTAGTTGTTGATTTACCATCCATGAACCACTCACCGCAGACTCGTTAGTTGTGCATCTGTTTTTCACCTGTGAGGGTAAACATTGGGTTGGGGATGTCAAAATAAGCAGGACTGAAATCTCATTACCTAAGAATGATTTTGGGCAAAAACAAAATGTACCAAACATGTTTTGTAAAGCCCACAGAAACTAACCGAACCTGTTCAAGGAAATGCAGGTCGCTTTTAGAGTCAGATGTTAACCTGGGAATATTGTGGGGTCCAATAAGCGTTCTTGGCAAGCATCCGAAGACAGTAGGCGGGAAAAGTTTTCCTGTAACAGGAAGATAAACTCAGGCAGAAAACATGCGGTGGAAGTGCATCAAATAGAGACCTACGATTTAAGATGTGCAGCAGCTTTCTTTCTTTCTTTCTGATTTCCCTCCCCACCCCCAGACTGAAGCCCACCACGCCTCATGTGAGAGCCGCGGTCTTAACAAAGTCCCCCGGGGCTTCCCGCTCAGGACGCAGCTGCTCAATCTTCGTGGCAACCACTTCCATTTCATCCCCGCCCGAAGCTTCCTGGGCGCTGGTCACGTTGCGTCTCTGCACCTGGACTTCTGCAAAATCCACGAAATCGAAGCTGGGGCCTTCCGTCCAATGAGGAACCTGGTGTATTTGTACCTGTCTGACAACGACCTCACGTCTTTGGAGCCCAAAGCTTTGGCGGGACTCCCACAGCTCGTCTATCTTCACCTGGAGGGGAACCGGCTGACACAATTCCCCGGAGCAGGTCGGATTAAAGTTCCTAAAGTTACAATTGTATCCATGTGAAGAACCAAAGTAAAGTTGACGTTTGCTTTTTCCCCCTGCAGCTCTGTCACTCGTACCAAATTTGTCCGTCTTGCACCTGGAGCGAAACGCCATCTCGAGGCTGGAGCCTGCTGGTTTACTGGCCTCAGCTGCTCCGTCTCTCATGAAGCTCTATTTGAGGGGCAACGCCATTGGCGGAATCGCCAAAGGCGCCCTGAACTCCGCTAACATCGAAACGCTCCACCTGGATGCAAACCGGCTGACCCGGGTGCCGTCCGACGCTCTGACCGACACGCCGAACCTGGTGGAGCTGAGCCTGTCTCAAAACCCGGTCCGGTGGCTCGGACCCGAGACCTTCCAGGAGACGTCACACCGTCTTCAGAGGCTTTACATGAATCAGATGGGGCTGGAGGAGGTAAAGATCATGATGGACGCCGACATTTGTGTGTTTGTTTTTTCTTCAGAAATTGTCTGAAATTGCTGTGATTGTTTGATGTCAAAAATTGCTGGTTTAACTGAGGGCTGAAAATTGTATCAAAATATTAGTGTTTCATTTCAGCCAGCATCAATAATTATTGATTACCATAGTTGTTTATTTTACAATTATTTTAAGTATCTGAAATACTGCTAAAGTGGTGATGTTTTATACACAGTTTTCACTCCACTGTGTTGTTTTTTTTTTGTTTTTAAGCATCTATGAGGCACAGTGACAAAACCTGAAACTGCTGCTGCGCAGGTTACTCACCTGGCTGTTGCTAGGTAACCAAAGAATGACTGAGTTGCTAGGTAACAAAAGAGCGAGTGAATTAGTTGATGTGAGAAGTCCAGTGGAGTTCAGAGAAAACATTTAAAATTCTATCAGGCATTCTATCTATTGATATTGATCACATATTTGTTGTGATATATACGGTTATTGATTAATCGCCAAGTCTGGGTTTAAATAAATCTTGTGTCTGTGGTTAGATGTCGAAAGAGGCTCTGCTGGGCCTGGGTCCACATCTGAAAGTTCTGACCGTGAGAGGAAACCAGCTGAAGACGCTTCCGGACCTGAGCCCGCTCAGCGGCCTCGAGATGATCGACCTGCGGGACAACCCTCTGGTCTGTGACCGTGACCTGCTGCCCCTGCGAAGGTCAATGCATTTACCAGAGAGCCGGTTCCTGTGAAAATCAAAACAGTGAGATGGTTAATTCAGCTTTTAAAACCCAAGCATTTTCAATCAGGTTGAGGTCTGAAGAAGGCTGTCTGATACTGAAGCTTTACACAATGGGTTGTTAAGAAGAAGAAGAAGAAAAAAAAGACCAAAACCAAACAGAAGATGATTATATCCAATTTAGTGTGGCCAGAGTTTGGTCAGTCGTCCACAGATGTACCTGGATGTTCCAGCAGGACATTGATCCCAAATGTGACATTAGTGCCAATTACAACTCCAACTGAAGTGTTTTCTGACGTCTGAATTTCTGTGTTTTGTTCGCTCAGGTGGATGGAGAGAGTGAAGTCGGACGTTTTGGCAACATGTCGTCACCCTCTAGAGCTTAAAGGTCAGAAGGTTATGGACACCAATGTGTTCGCAACCTGTCCAGAAAGCACAGCTTCTCCGACCGAGATGGATCCTGCAGGACGCGCAGCTGCCGGACTTCAATCCGCCAGAGCGAAGACAAAGGCCAGAAAAGCTCGAAGCACCCAGTGAAACATAAGTAGGTCAAAAAAACAAGAAGATGAACAAAGCAAGTGGAGGAAATTGAGTTTGTGTTAGTTTTTTTTTTATTTTAGTCTATTAGTGTATTGTAGAATCAAGTTAAAGTAGTCACTTTAGTATTTAACCATAAAGTAACCTTTGTTTCACTCAAATGGAAACACATGCAGTTAAATGGTTGGATAGAGGTCAAAATCCTCTATGAATATTTATTTCTTGTCATCCATCTGTGATTAATAAATTTATAAATTCCTTCTGCTGATTAATAAAAAGAGTACATTTTTCTTAAATTAAAATTGTATTGAGGATTTTTTTGCTTTTACCTGAGTAAAATTTTTATCTGAGTAAAATTTTTACACTTGGTAACTTGTATTTGAGTAATATTCTGGACTCTTTCCACCTATTTTTACACTTTGAATGTTGAGTCTGGTTCTCTTTCATCAATGACTCCCTTCCTTTCCTCAAAGATGGGGGCCTAATGTTTACTGATTTTTACTAATGTTCAGGGCTTACTCTGTCTTGTGCCTCTTGTAAGATCATCCATCAAACACACATAAAGGAGAATAAAAAATTTTGTTCAACTGCATAGGATTTAAGAACATTGTGAGTTTTTTTGTTTTGTTGTTTGGAGCACTGGAATGAATGCTTACAATAGTTATTACTTTAGAGAGAAAAAGAGGACTGGAGGGTTTATAAAACAATATCACAACGTTGTCGGCTCACCTTTTCTATGATGATATCGGCAGGTCACGCTGCCGTGCATCGCGTGGGGTTCCATGGTGTAATGGTTAGCACTCTGGACTCTGAATCCAGCGATCCGAGTTCAAATCTCGGTGGAACCTAACTTTTACTTTCACCCAAATCTTCGTGGGATTCTTTTTTTTTTTTTTTTTGCATTTTATTAATATTATTACTTTTTTTTTACAATACGTCTCAGTCACTTAACCCAAATTGTGGGAAAATAATTCACTTCAGTTCGAAAGAAGCTAACTGTCGTCATTTCCGACTGGGTGAACGAACTAAGCGTTCCCGGATTATCCAAGATGGCAGCAGCGATGGATGTTGACACACCAAGCGGTACCAACAGTGGAGCTAGCAAGAAGCGCTTCGAAGTCAAAAAGGTATCTCTGTTCAAAGCAGCCGTGGTCAAATTGAACAAATGCGTCACGTCGTCAGCTGTGGCAGAATGCCGTCAGCTACAGCTCAGTCCTACGAGCTGCCTGAGCTCTCTTAAATACAGCTAGCATTAGCTACGAAACTGCTAGCGTAGCACATTGTGGATTAAAATGCGTCATACTACGTACTACTTGTTAAATTCGACCACTTATCTTTAGTATCTCTGCGCTACTATTCATATTTAGCTAAAGCAGATAAACCGCCCTTGACTAAAGATAAAGTAGTGCTGCCCCTGCATGCTAAATTAGCTTAGTCAGCTAGCTTCAACTGTCAATATTTCTCAAACTGTAAAGAAATTCAATTGGTTGCGCTGTTATATTTTTTTTGTATGTTTGCCACATCTTAACGTTTATTACGCATTATCAATGTCATCTTCATAGCTTATTTTATGACAAATCTGTCAGTTTATTTAGTTTAGTGTTGGATGGGTTAGCATGTCTGTGTCGTCATCGTCCTAAACAGAGAAGTCAGATTCAAATCTCCACTTTCATTCTTAAGACCCAGTGCAATCAAACAGGTTTGCGTTGTTACTGAAGTCAGAGTTGATGTATTGTAAGCTTTTAATCATACTGTCTTGTATTGGAAGAAATTCCAGCCTTAATTAATTGTGAGGAATACATTTTCTCCCAGCTCCCTGATATATCCACTCATTAACAGACGCCATCTGTTGCTGGTCATAGTGTTTTGTGCCTTAGGGCATCTGGATAATTCTTCCCGTTTTGTTCATCTCCAGTGGAACGCTGTTGCGCTGTGGGCCTGGGACATAGTGGTGGATAACTGTGCCATCTGTAGGAACCACATCATGGATCTCTGTGAGTTTGTTTGGTTCTGACGTCGGACATCTCTGTCAATAAGCTTTGTCTGGTTGCAGTGCAGTCTGACGTCACTTCCTGTCCTCCTTCAGGTATAGAGTGTCAGGCCAACCAGGCGTCTGCGACATCGGAAGAGTGTACCGTAGCCTGGGGCGTCTGCAATGTGAGTTTGCAAATCTACATGAGAGACGTATTTCGAGAAAGCACTGTGTTCATTCGAAATGGAGGAGAATCTTGAAAAGTTAATTCCTGTCATCAAGTTACTTCCATTCTGGCTTTTATCTTGACTTACTGTTTTTTCCCATCCCCCCCAGCATGCCTTTCATTTTCACTGTATTTCCCGCTGGCTGAAAACCAGGCAGGTGTGTCCTCTGGACAACAGAGAGTGGGAGTTCCAGAAGTGAGTATGACCGGTTTTCTGATTCCGAGCCTCACTGTGAGTATTTCTGTCGATGCGAATCTCTGTACTGACGTCTCTTCGCCTGACTCTGCCTTTTTTTTTCCCGCAGATACGGACACTAGCCACCGGACCGTCGGCCCGGTTCGGCAAGCGTTGGTCTCTCCGCCTTTGTACTCCTCCCTGCTTATCAGACTAGATGTTGTTTTCCACAGATTTGTTTTTGGATTGTTGCCAGCTCCTAAATAAAGAGCAATGTTATCACAGACCCTGGATGACTTTTCAATGGAGACCGCTTGAATTATTATGAACTGAAATAAGATTGTATGGTTGTTAGTTGTGTTACAGGACAGTCAGTAATCATGTGGCGGGAAGCCAGACTATTCAGAAGGATCTTAAGTGACCTCCTAACTAGTATCATCACTGGTTATAATTTGAGATTTGTAAATCATTACAGTGACTATTAGTTCTGGAAATATTTTAACAGTATTTCCACTATATGAAAAAAAAAAATCTTATTTTGGTAGGTCGATATCAGGATTTGTTTTCGTTAAAAAAGAAAAAAAAAATCAAGAATGTAAGAATGTGGTTGAAGTGCTATGCACAATATAAACAAAGGAGAAGCTAGTAGATGTGATGTTTGTCAAATGCAACCAGTCCAATCCAATGAGCCTTTTTTTTTTTACCCTCATCCAACTGAATAAAATACATTTACAGCAGCTAATTTCATGTAAACATTTGGAAAACAAAGACTCTATCTTCTGTAGTACATGTGGTTTTCAAAAAGCACCTTTTCATTTCTATTTGTGAGTTTTAAGACAAGAGGCTGGATACTTTTTTTAATACCGGATAGTTAATTGTGAAAAATATATTACTGATATTTGATTGTCATTTGTGGTGGAAAAACAATGTGAATATGCCATGGAAATCTGCTAAAATTTAATTTGTTCAGTAATGTATAAAAATATATAAAGGCAGTCTGCTTCTCCATTTTCACAGTTAATCAACTGTGGAAGGACCAATATGGGGTGCAGAATTTGATCTAAAGGCAATATTATATCTATAGAAATTAAGTGGAAAATACTCCTAAGGTTGACATTTCTACATAAAATACTTAACTCCTACTGAATTGAATTTAATTTGTTTAGATGCAATAAAGTTTTCCATTTCATAAAGGCGGTAGCTCAAACTCCCAGCCAAATGAAGGACAGGCTATATAAAAAAAACAGAAAGCAGATTTTTGCATCAAGAGATTTTATTGTGATTTCCCCCCCACAAAGTCAAACATGAACATTATTACTTTCTTTAGTATTAACAGTTCTGATAACAAAAAAAAAAAAAAAGACAACACACCAAAGCCTGTGTGAGAGTTTCCGGCTGTGTTCAGAAAGAAAACCAGAGGGAAAGCTTTACAACGTATTAAATGTTTGTAGAAAGGCTAAAGAGTTGTAACGCAGAGGCTTTCAGTGCAGCTGTTCCAGATAGAGGTTAAGAAAAGGTCAACCTGCGGGTTAAACAAAGTCCAGGCGGAGACACATCTGAGGTGACCGAAACGTCAGACCGGGTTTCTGGTGTTGTCGGCTAGTTCAGATGTAGTCAGGTGCTAACAGGCTGATTGAGAACGCTGTAAAAAGTTACTGAATGTTTTCTTTTTTGTTGCTTTTTTCTTTTTGTGGAACATTGCACCAATTTACACATAATCAGCTCCTCACTTTGAACTAAACACAGTGAATAATTGTTGACAAGCTGCGCTCTCTGGATCGCTTCACCTTTTGGTCTCGTTCCCGCCGGCCGCCCTCTACGGCTGTGGGGAGGCTCCGAACTTGGCACTCAGCTTGGTGACCAGGGCCATGATTTTGGGGTTGTTTTGATACTTGGAGATGTTGGCCGGGTTCTGCGCCACATCCTGGAATGCGGCCATGACCTCAGGGTCCTGGATTCAAACGACAGACACCGGCACGATTAAAGAGGCACAAATATCTCAAAAATCACAGGTTTCTCTACACAAAGATCCATATCTTTAATACACATCTTAATAAATTTACATACCATAAAAATGTTCTTTTTCCAGTAATTCAACAAAAACAAGTGAAATTTCTAAATTTTTTGGGATAATTATGGCTAACAGGTCACAAAAACCTAATATTGAAATCCTAAGAAAAAGATATTTAACCTTAAAAAGAAAATTTCAATAAAAGGTGTACGATACTGAATATTTTGGCACTGATCCGATATTGAGTATCGCCAGGATTAGTAACGCCGATACCAATACGTTTAAATAAATAGTATCAAAATGTCAGTTTTTTCCTGAATTATTTTGGTTCAAACCACAGTTTGGGGAAAGTTTTTTTTTTTGTGTGTCTACAAAATACTTTTAATTATATGCCAACATGACAAATGATATAAAAAAAAATATTTGAAAGCAAATCGAAACACCTCCAAGGTACAAAAACTAGAATTAAACAAACCAAAAAAACCTAAGAAGCAATCTGACGCTAAATTATCGAGATTAGCACGATAGTATCACCGTCACCGATACTGATACCTACTTGGTCGCAACCTTCACAATCCTGGGGAACACTGCTAGCTTAACAGATGTCCGAAAGTGGAAATATAAACAACGTTTTGATGGGAAAAAGGTTCACAACAGTAAACCCAATTAAGGAGTTCGAGAGAGATTCACAAGATAAAGTTCCTTCAGAGCCTTTATGGTCATGATTACTGTCTTTTTTTTTTGTGTTTGTTTTAAATACTCTGAAACTCCATGTTTAGAAGCTGAGCGGCGCGTGAGTTGACACGACGAATTGGTGCTGATTCGACTTGCCTTCATGGCGTTGAGCAGCTCAGGATCCTTGAAGAGCTCGCCCAGACCGGGCATACCACCAGGGGGTGCTCCGCCCGGGAAGCCAGCAGCTCCTGTGCAGGAACAAACCCACGAACAATCAGGAGCAGAACTTCAGGTTTTCCAACAGGAAACGGCTGATTAATAACACCAAACAACGTGCAGGATGATTACATGCAGCCACATCGTGCTTCCACTCTCACCTGGGAAGAATCCTCCTCCAAACTGCCGGGCTTCCTCTTCCTGCAGTGATGAAGTGCAGAAGGTCAGCCATCTTGACCAGATTGTATTCAACAGCTTAAATATCCCTCAGACTCACCCTCTGTGCACGCGCATGCTCCTCTCGGGCTTTCTTTATGCGCTCTTGTTTCTCCTTGATCTCCTTCTCTTCCCTCTTCCGCTCATATTTGCGTCTGTGCTCCATGATTTTATTAGCCTGACGACCAAAGTTTAAAAAGTAAAAAAAAATTTAAAATGAAGCTATGCGGGGTTTATGCAGGCTTCACCAACTCAAATACAAGACGTTTTAAGACCATAATGGATTAAATTTAAGACCCGTCTTGTGACAGAATGGATGCAGCATCGTACATCCATGTACTAGCTAACATGTTAGCTAACTAGCATGTTAGCTAACATGACTCAAAGCTCCACAGCTTTGAGTCGCAGAATGCAATGAAGATGCCTGCATGTGACTCAAAACATTTGCCTGACAGAAAAGTCCCAAAAAAAGCCACATAGAACACGAGTAAACAGTCCTGTCAAAATTTAAGACCTGTGATCGACGTATTCAAGAGCAACCTACGGTTTTGTAAATGAATTTAAGACTTTTTAAGGACGCACAGTCGCCCTGTCACTATTCTTCCCTGCTTCGGTACCTTTGGCTGCACTTCCTTTAGCAGCGCGCTCGCGTCCTCGTCGTAGTCCAGCTTGCAGGCTGTGGCCAAGTCTTTGGCTGCCTCCTCCCAGTGACCAAGCAGCCTGCGCGCGCGCACGCACACACACACACACACACACACACACACACACACACACACACAGCAAAATCACACAGAAGGTAGCAAATGCAGCAAAATGAGAAACCCTTTGTCACAAACTGGCATTCGGACTAGAACAGACCTTTCTGTGTCTGATTTTGTCTCAGAAGTTGGGGAGGACGATGGGAAAAAAGGTGGGATTTGCCAACTGTTGTTGTGGCCGACTGGTCTACGTAAAACAAGCTGATAAAAATCCGGTTAAAACACAAAGGAAAGACTATCAGAAATATTTTAGAGAACTTTCTGGCCACCGCTACAACATTTAGTTATGGATGCTAAACTTTCCCCGGTCAGAATTTTCGACTTCATCTGACATTTTTTGTTGTTTTTCAACGAGGAAATTAACAAATTTTTGACATCAAAGTAAAATGAATGTGTTGTAGAAAAGCAGAACTACAGAGTGTAAATGTTCTTCTTTACTATTACGTTGATGCATTAGTCTCATTAAATACGCTGAGGTTTGTTAAGTAACAAAATCGCAGGATTTCTGCACATTTTGCATTTCAAGCATTTCTAGATTTTCTTCTAGATTTTTAAAAAGCTTTTTTTTCTTCTTTTGTGCTACTTTTTGACAACTATCCCTTCACAAGCAGTCATGTCTCAGCTGTAGGTTCCACGTATGAAAAGAAAATGGCGTTCGATGATGAGGTTTTTTGCAAACCACGCTAATTTTTATCGTAGTTATTAATATCCATAACTTGGGTCGAATATCCATATCCATAACTTGGGTCTTTACTATTAATGCATCAACGTAATAGTAAAGAAGAACATTTACACTCTGTAGTTCTGCTTTCTACAACACATTCATTTTACTTTGATGTCAAAATTTGTTAATTTCCTCGTTGAAAAACAACAAAAATGTCAGATGAAGTCGAAAATTCTGACCGGGGAAAGTTTAGCATCCATAACTAAATGTCGTAGCGGTGGCCAGAAAGTTCTCTAAAATATTTCTGATAGTCTTCCCTTTGTGTTTTAACCGGATTTTTATCAGCTTGTTTTACGTAGACCAGTCGGCCACAACAACAGTTGGCAAATCCCACCTTTTTGTCAAAAGAGAACTGGAGTATCTCACACTAAATGCAGATCCTTCAAAGAAAATCTATTACCTTTAATACTCCACGTAAAAAGAAAAATATATATATTTAAGAAAGGTAAGACTAACCAAGTCTGCATGGGTTAGATATTAAAATCAAATCGGATGTCATTTGAAATATATATATTTAATAAACTGCATTTTAGAAGTATTATTTGAAAACTGCTAACAAAAGAGTAGAAATAGAAAATTTTCTACAATTTTGCCAGGCTTTTCTTGCCATGTTTCACACATCAAAACCTAGAAAATGATAAAAAGAAAATCCTAAACTTCTAAGGTCTTTACAGGAACCATAGCAGATAAAAAAACCCCAACAAAAACATTCCAGTAAAAACACGTTTGCGTGTTTCACACTCGGGCTTAATGTTACAAAATACAATCAAACAGAAATGTTTGAAGAACCAGTTGAGTAGGGTTGCATGCGTTTACACTGAGGGTTTGGTGATGTCATAGAAAACACTGAATGCTGCCTCTTGGCCAAACAGACGGCGGCGGCGCCTCTCTGGTACCTGTGAGCTTTGCCCCTCCACTTGTACGGCTGTGCAGAGTCTGGGTTGATGCTGATGGCTCTGTTGCAGTCTCTGATGGCGGCGTTGGGTTTCTGCATTTTGATGTACACGCTGACACACAGGCGGACACATTTAGAACGGGTTTAGAACGCTTTACAGGCGAGTTGTGGATCAACGTCCGCCCCGCCGGGTCGCTCACCTCGCCCGCTTGGCGTAAAGAATGGCCACCCGAGGGCTCAGCTTGATGGCCTCTGTGAACAGATCCAAAGCCTTCTGAAGGTCGCCTGGAATCAAAAGCAGGAGCGGGTTATTGATCGAAGATCTCTTTCAGTGCCGCGGATCATTTTCATTCTGGTCACTTGGCGGATCGGAGCGGAGCCGACCTTCTCCGAGGGCGTTGATCGCTTCGATCTTCTTCTCGTTGGCTTGGTCCATCATCTCCTCTGTGACCTGCAGACGAGTCCAAATTATTTATCCCTAGCAAACTCGTAACAGAAGGAAGTTTGGGTTTCAGACGTGTTCACTCGGTCTGAGGAATGTGTCACCTCGATGTTGTCGAGCTCTCCCATGTCCTGCGGATCATCTGCGTCCGGCTCAATCACTCCTTCATTGTCGATTTCTAAAATAAAAGGAGAAATGTGTCTTTTTGTTTCCACTGAAGTAGAGTCCAGGACCCCTGATTCCACAGATATCTGAGTTTTGTCCTTACAGAAGGAAATTCTTGGTTTCCTAGCCTGTTAATAAAACGTTGCTAACTGCATTGTACCTGAATGAACAGAGGTCTATTTTTTTATTTATTTATTTTTTGTGATTCTTTGCATTGAAAATCTAAACGTTTCTGGTGCCGATTTAGAAATATTTGCAAGAAATGTTGCAATATTTGCAAGTGTAGAAGTGAAATATACTGCAGGAGGGAGTTGGCATCTCTTAAAAAAAATGTTTTCTACCAATTTTTTGGAAAATTTTCAATATACTCCGTTATGCACAAGCACAAAAAAAGAGTCGATTTATTGTTTATGAGTTAATTTCCAGTAAAACTGGAGTTATTGATACATGTAATTTTGGCAGTAAACCGATAAAAACGGTTGGATTTGATTAATGTAACAACATTTAAGCACACAACTTCTACTTATGCAATTCCTCTGGAGTCTTGAGGGCCACATAAAAAGCTATGCCGGGCCAGATTTGGCCCCCGGGCCTCGAGTTTGACTCATGTGGTGTCGACCATTAGACGTGTCAAAGAAAGATGCTTCAACAACAGGAAACAACGCTCCAACCTGTCAGTTTATGACCGTTTTAAAGTACGGTTTACGTTTCCTGTGTTGCATTCAGGTGACTTGATTTGCTATTTTTGCCCTGGAGGAACCTGACCGCAGACGGAACGGTGAAGCTGTAAACAAAGCAGCTCAGATGTGAATCTCTTCTGTACCTATTTCACTCTCCTCGCTCTCAGAATCCACAGGGAACTCAGGCTCTGGAGGCGGAGCTGCGGAGGGGGACGGCCCACACGGACAGCCACCCTAAACGTCACACAACGCCAATCAATAGTTCTCCTCTGTCTTTCCACGGACGTTTCAATGAAAAGAAACAAAAAGACATTTGGCAAGAAAAGATAATCCGCACATCACCTGGCAGGAGTCCTGCTTCTTAGCCGGAGGAGGGATGTTGGCGCCCATGCTGTGGGGTAAAATTGTGAGGCGTTAATAAAGCATCAACGCGAACACCGGCTTTGTTTTTCAATCGTTAAACAGTCGTTTCTTAAAGCGTGCAACAGAATCCCACCCGTATCTCTTTACCACAAACTTTATTGCATTTTATTGGGTTTAGCCTTTAATTTAGGCGATTTGAATCAGGTGTGGATCCGAAACTCGCCTTGGTTTAGATTAAGGCATATGGTTAAAATCAAAATTCCCCATAATTTTGATTTTGGGGAATTTCTTTTGGGGGTTTTTCTTCACAGGAAATGACACAGGCATTGCTCAGAAGACTTATACATCTTATTGTTATAAATATGTAAATCTATCTCCTTAATCAGTTGAAAAATGCTTTTTACCCTTATAACTCCACACTTTTAAGATTTAAGCCCATCAATGCTAAACTACCTTTGTTTAAGCACAGATTTGTGTTGGTCTATCACTCGGATCTGAAATTAGACTAAATAGTTTTAAGTGAAAGGGGAATGACAACTTTTACAAGGCACTGTAATGTTACAGACTCCCACCTGTAAATAAAAATATTGGTTAAATTTTGGTTCAAGTTATTAAAATGTACATAAAAATGCTTTATCGCCAGCACCAATTCTGACGCTTTGAATGTATTAGTCTCCCACAGAATGGTTAATATTCATTTTTGGACACTATTTGGATACCAATCCTAATGATTGTTGAGGTTTGGGACTTCATTTTGCAACAGAATGTTGAACATTAGCCCTCTGTGTTTTTGGAGTATTGCTATTTATTTCCAGGTGTATTTATTTAAAGTTTTCTTCCTCGGTTTTTGAATTTACAGTCAACATTTTTCCCATTCCTTCCCCAATTTGTTCCTCGTCAATTTTGGCAGGATCGGTCCTCCATATTTGCAACACATCCATCACAACACGAAGACACACAAATGGCTACTGGTTTAAACTGGATGGTGGGCGGGTCAGAGCACGTGGTCAGCCCGCAGAATGTTAAAAGACTTCAAATATCACCGATGACTAAAACTGAAAATAATTGCATCCGGTGTGTTGATGTCATAAGCAGTAAATCCCTGCTTGGTCGTCTCGATCGGCGGCTGTGCCTCAGAGCTCCTGACCTCTGCAGCCAGGTGCGGAAGAAGCCCATCTCCGGAAGGTGCAGGATCCCCGGGTTGGACTCGCACATCTGCACGAAGCCCTTCAGCTCTTTCACTTTCCGTGGGTCCATGCTGGCGCGTCAAGGTCCGGCAGACGGAGCGCTGCGCGCGGCCTGGAGGCAGAAAGAAAAGCAGCGGACAACTCAGCCTAGCGGGGCTTTGTTTATGCGCTGAGCTGTTAATACCCTCTGTGATAAGCTAGGCGGTGCTAGCATGCTGGCACGTCGTGAATGCGAGCTTCGAGCCCTGGCTTGTTTATTCAAATTCAGTCAAACCACAAGAACAGGCACGAAGGAGGTTCCAGAATAAAACAATTTAGAACGACTTAAATAAATACGACAGTCGCTGAAAGCGAGAACTTTCTGGAAATGTGGATCAGTGCGGGACGCTGACCCCTTTTGACGCATGAACACAGCGCTGCGATATGCGGCGTCGCTGAATGAAAGTCAGCATTTGGACGCTTTCGAGAAAATAGAAGTGAACACACCTGTCTGAACAATGCTTGGAGAAGAGAAGAAGCGCTGCAGAAGAAGGTTGCGGTCGTTGTTTTTTGTTGTTGTTGTTGTTTTTTTTTTTTTTTGTCTTATCGCCACCAACAGTCTGCTTCGCTGGAGGTGGCGTCGCTCCGGTGTTTCGTTCAGGCGAGAAGTCGGGCAGACCGGAACCAATGGGTAAAATTTTCCCCTCGTCAGAGTTTGTCAGGCAGATTTCACAGGCTGGCGTTGATAAACATGACAGGATTGAAATTAGTTACGTCATAAGAAACGTGTGATGCATAAAAAAAACTAAATAAATAAATAAAGAGGGAGAGTAGTAAGTATAAATAAATAAATAAATAAATAAGAAGCAAGTTTTTCACTTCTCCAAAATCAGGTCACATGGGTGACCTTCCTCTTCCCAGCACCATTTACAGCTTATTCTGGAGGATCTCAGATCAGAGCACGTCTCTTAAAAAGTTTGACAATGGATGACACCAGTAGGTCAAAGGTCACGATTTAACCTAAAGCAAGAAACGGGGCAAAAATGGCATCTAATGATAGTTGCAGAGAAAGCGACACAAATGCCCGCATCACCGAACGTAATGGTCCTTAAGTCCTTTATTGGGGGGAGGGGGGGGGGGGGGAGGTGTGAATTATTTTTATTATTATTTCAAAATACGATTCAACAAAATGGCTTTAGGGACAGGCGTTCTCCCAGCCTGACAAACCAAACTCAGGGCAGCAATTCCACAAACGAGAACGAATGTGGCTAATGTAGCAACGAGCTAGCTCAGCCTACTGTCACCCGCTGCACAGCTGCTGCTTTCCATGAGTTTTTGACGGTAAGTCAGTTAAATCCCACATGCTGCCGTTGTGCGTTCAGATATAATTTCTAGTTTTTGACTCCCTTCTGTCCTCGGCAGGACACTGTCATGCTGTGTCCTCCAGCAGCAGCAGCAGCAGCTTTGGGAATGTTGTCCCCCGCCTGCAGCTTCACGAGGTCAGCCGTCAGGCTGCTGCCGCGGCGGACCCGCGCTGGAGGTGGCTCATCACATCACTTATCACTATCTCACTAATCTGACGGCAAGAGCAACTCTAACTCAGGAACATCAGATTTGTGTATATAGAGGGATGGAAGATGTGAATAAGCCAAAGTTAGGCATAACTTCAGCATAACCACATCTCTGACCTCCAGTTTTAATGTTTCATAAGCCTCCATGTGAGCCTTGTGAAAAGTTGCCTCGCGATTTTTGTAATAGTCTAACGCAGAGCCGGACGATTAATCGTATTAATCGTGAAATAGTTCATTTAGCTGTCGATTAATCGTTAACTGAGGCAGCAGACTCCACAAAGGAGTCTGCTGCTGCTGTCATAATTGAGCCGAAACATTATGAAAATAAAAACACATGTTGCATTGAAAATAATAATAATAAAAACAATTTATGTGTAAATATGTTAAACTAAGAGCTCCTCAGGTGGCAGTTTTAGCTTGGCCTGGTTTAAATCCTGTAGAAACAAATTCCAATGAAGCACCTTTTTGTTATCCAGTTATTAATGGGTTTATCAGAATATTGAAAGTAGTTTTTTTTTTTTTTTTGCTGCAGATGCATCCTTTGCCTCGAATGATCATGCGTACATTAAAGGAATGCTGTGTTGTTGCATTTTAGGAAACAAAATGTTGACTTTATTATTTAAAGAAATAAATTCAATTATTACATATTTTCATGTATTCCAGAAATTGTATACATATATATATATATATATATATATTTTTTAAAAAGCCTAAGTGGTCCATTGAAAAATTTCCAGAATGGAACGTTTCTTTTTATCCGATTAATCAATCAATCGTCAGAGTAGAATAATCCATTTCTGAAATAATGGTTAGTTACCAGAAAACTGGGAGGATTTTTGCCGCTATACGTTGTGGATTTGCGTTGTGTTGTCTGCAGGTTGTGCATGGTGCCGCCATATTTCCGTGAAACCTGGAGATCTGAAACCAAAGGCTGTCCCGCCTCGGTACCTCGGCCAGCCCAGTCCTTTCACTCACCCTCACCTCGTCAAACAGGGCGAGTGCCTTTTATCCTTGAATGTGGCTGCTCTTGGCCTTCGGATAGTTAGACGTGTCAACCAGAGATGCTTGACGCAGTTGGGCTTTCTGCTCTCTCTGCTCCTCAGGTGAAGTGACCCCAGGCTTAACCCAGACGGAGTTCGAGCTGCGCAGGCAGAAGCTGGCCCTCCTTATAGAGGCCCACGCGGACAAGCTGGGACCTTCTGCCTCCTCTGGGAACCACGTGGCCGTCGTTTTGTCCCACCCGATAAGCTACATGACCAACGACATCCCTTACCCCTTCCACCAGAACCAGGTTTGCCATTCCTTCACCTTCTGATGACAGCACCGATCCGGTGAGTCCCGTCTGCTCCACAGCTGTCTGCCTCGTGTTTCTCAGGATTTCCTCTACCTCACCGGCTTCTTGGAACCCGACAGTGCCTTGGTCCTTTACGGGAGGGCTCGACCGGACCAGGCCATCTTATTTGTCCCCCGCAGAGATCCGGGGAGGGAACTGTGGGACGGTCCGCGGGCGGGACGGGACGGGGCAGCCGCTTTGACAGGCATAGAAAGAGTTCACTGTACAGAGGAGCTGGGTCTAGTTTTAAAGAGCCTTAAAGGTGAGTGAATATAAGTCCAGAGTAGCTCTAAAAGACTTCACGCCTTTCTTAAAGCTACAGTAACCTTTCAATTGTACATCCTAGCTCTATTTAGCCTGCCACACTCGAATAGGCTGAATTTGTAATTTCTTATCTTTGTGAAAGGAAAAGAAATGTAAAATATAAAATTTAGTTTTTTGTGCTTTATATCATGTTATAATATTATTCCCTCATCAAAAACATTCCTGGAGTGTTGCTTTGATTCTGTCCCTCGAGTTTCCACCAACGTTTAGCCCGAACTGGCAAGTTGGAGCAAAAAGCCGGGGTTTGAGGACAAAGCCCCGCCTTTGAGGACAAAGCTCCTCCCGGGAGCTTTGTCCTCAAAGGCGGACACCTGGTGGACACCTGGTGGACACCTGGTGGACACCTGGTGGAGCTGCGCGTTTGCTGAGCTCGTTAAACAAGCTACTTCTCAGCTTATAAAAATACTGTTAAAGACACAGGGGCACAATTTCAACACTTTAAATAATAAAGTCAAATTTATTTCAAGTCATCTTTGTCATATAGCATTTTATTAACTACTTAAGTTAACATAGTTAGTTGATTGTGCTATAAAATACAATTATGTGGCTGGGAAAACACATAATACTGACCCTTTTAAAATTTTAACCTTAATTTTTAAAATTTATTTATTTTTTTGTCTCTTATCTCCTTCAGGCACCCAGCTCTGGTATGACACCTCTCAGCCCGCCCACTCTCGGCTCCACAGGACTCATGTTCTGCCTATGCTAGAGGCAGGTCCTGCCCCGCGTTCGCTCAGACCCCTCGTTCACTCTCTCCGGGCCATCAAGAGCCCCGCAGAGGTGTCGCTCATGCAAGAGGCGGGTCGGATCACAGCGCAGGTGTGTCAGTGGTGTCATTGCAGCGTTTTTGTTTGTCCGTCTTGTTTTCTCCGATTTTCTTTGGCTAAAAGACCAATTAACGTCGTTTTCCTTCAGGCTTTTAGGAGGACGATGGCGTTGTCGCAAGGAGATGTCGACGAGTCGGTCCTGTTCGCTAAGGCAGGTTTTAGATTTAGACCTCTGTTTGTTTCCCGTCACGATAGTAAATTATGCCGGACGATAAATTGTCCCGGATGTTATTACGATTAACAATCATATTGTCGCTTTAAGATGGCCTCACTTATCCAAAAAAAAAAAAAAGTAAGAATCGAAAACACTGAAGCGTAAAGGGGATTAACACATTTTCACCTTGGTGTAAACCTCACATAGACTTTCTTCTTCTTCTATTTTTTTTTTCCAGTTTGATTTTGAGAACCGGATCCACGGTGCCAACTTCCTGGCTTACCCCCCTGTGGTTGCCGGAGGGAATCGAGCGAACACTCTGCACTACATAGACAACAACCAGATCGTCAAGGTAATTGCTACTTGGAGCTGCAGCGAAGTCTTTAGGAAATTATGCTTGTTTTAAATAGTAGAGCTGTGGCTAAAAGAGGACTAGTATAGCAAATATAAATGATTTGGGTAATGCTAACAGGCCCAAAACAGTTTCCTCTCTTGTAATGTCTATAAATACCTGTTTTAATTGTCAAACGCAGCTGTAAATTTAGACTCTGTTTCCTGCCTGTGTCTTTCATCAGGACGGTGAAATGGTTCTTCTCGACGGAGGCTGCGAGTACTTTGGCTACGTCAGTGACATCACCCGGACGTGGCCGGTGAACGGGCAGTAAGTTCGACCGATTAGCCTAAAGAAGAATCAAAGAGTCAAAATAGTTTGGCAATATATCTCTAAAATGGGAGGCGCAGAGGTAAAAATCCACCAAATGTTGATAAATATTAGGGCTAGGGTTAGAGACGTCAACGTGGCGTTGATGTCTCCAGTTTGGTACTTTGAACTAAGCGAGTGTTTTGAAGTTTTGTTCCCAGAGGAGTGACCGACTCGCTATCCTCCCTGCCAGATTCAGCGCCGCCCAGGCCGAGCTGTACGAGGCCGTCCTGGAGGTGCAGCGCTCCTGTTTGTCCCTCTGCTCCCCCGGCGTCAGTCTGGACCACATCTACAGCACCATGCTGGCTCTGCTGGGACGCCAGCTGCGGCGCCTGGGGATCCTGAGGCCCGGCACCAGTGACGCTGACGCGCTACAGGTAAGACACCAGGGAGAGTATCCGATCCGACTGGTCAGGGACGGCATTTAGAGCAGTTTCAGATCTAATTAATACTGAACAAACTGGATTTGGAACATTAGCATTTGACCATGTTCGTGCTCAAGTCTGTGGGAATCGAACCTCACAGATCAAGAAGCTGCGCCTGCCAGATGTGGTTCGTGGGAAACCTACTTCTGCATAAAACTGTTAATCCATTAAACTGTCAGGTACTGCAAAAAATCTGCTGGGGTGAACTATGACACGACTTTTATGTGCTATCGACCATACTGGTGACTAATTGATTAATCGGATTAAAATAGTCAAATTCTGAAGATTTTTCATTTTGAATTATTTGAAATACATTAAATGACTTAAATAAAGAAGAAATTCAATATTTTTTTTAAATAAGAAAATACATATTTTCTTGCCTAAAATGGAATAACCCAGCATTCCTTTAATAATTTGTAGCAAATGATGCAACATCAACTCAAAAATAACTGGATGGCAAAAGGCGATCAATAGGATAATCTGAGTATCTTTTTTAAAAAAATCTTAAACACAAATTAATCCCATTTGGGTCCAACAATTCCTTTGGTGGTGTTATTCCTTTATTTGTTTATTTTTACATAGAGTAGAAATCTTGACTTTGTCTTGAACCCAGGCTGCGAGGAGGTTCTGCCCCCACCATGTTGGCCATTATCTGGGCATGGACGTCCACGACACCCCCGACTTGTCCCGCTCGCAGCCTCTCCAGCCCGGAATGGTCATCACTATAGAACCAGGTAAACCGTATTAACGCGACTCGAAGCTTCTAGTTTCTTTTTGCGACTTTACAGGCACAAACTTCATCGAATTCTTGAACTGGGCTCTTATTCTGGCGGACCAATGAAAACTAGGATCATTGCAATTTTTTGTTTCGGTCCCTATGAAAAAATGAACATTTGACATGAAATGAAAAATGGATGCATTTAATTTTGTGATGGGTCAAAAGACCCAAAATATTTAAACCTCTGTGCGTGTGACATAAAAAAAAAAGACCTTTCCTAATCGTTTTCCTCGCCACAGGGCTGTACATCTGTGAAGACAACGACCAGGCGCCGGAGCATTTCCGCGGCCTCGGAGTCAGGATCGAGGACGACGTGGTGATCCGGGAAAAGGGAGGACCTCTGATTTTGTCCAGTGGCGCTCCGAAGACTGTGGCCGATGTAGAGAAGGCCTGTGGAATGGGTTAGGCCGGGGACGGGGGAGAAACGGAAAGCGACCCAATTGTTACAGATCGCGGACGGTTCATGCAGCGTTCAGGCGCCTCGAGAAGCTCAGGACCTCGGAACGTGACGGCTAAACCCTGGACGGCATTAACTGTAGTGTAATCAGGGCTGCAGAAGTTTAGAAATGTGGTGTTAGAGGCGAGAAACTTACCTTTAAAACGCAATCAAGCACATTTGTGCCTTCAGTGATCGTTAAGGAGGCTTGAAGAGGCGAAAGTGGAAGATTGTGTGGCGTTAAAGCCTACATTGTTAACCGTTCAGTGGTGTAGCGATGCAGTAAGAACAATCCTGATCATGCTCTGAGCTTGCATATAGTTTCCACATAAATAATAGTAGCTCAATTAGAAACCCAATTTGATTTCATTTATTTTCTTCTTATCGTTTGTTTTTCTAGGACAGGTGTTTATGTCCACAAAATTATCAGTCAAACTCAAGCCGAATGATAAAGACTAACACCACCAAATGGACATACAAGCAGATGGATTAAAACCCCCCCAAAAACGATCATATTTAATCTGTTATGAATGAAGAGTGATGTGTTCAGCATTGAGACTGAGCTGGATCTTGAAAGAGTTGTACTGAAAGTTGGACCGAGTTGTTATGAATGCATGTTTGTCTTTTGCTTTAAAAAAAACAACAGTTTTCTCTTTTAGAATAAAGGACTTTGTTTTTCAGTTTCATAAAATATAAATAAAATGAAAAAAACATTTGAGAGCCACCTTAAAATGATCAGTTTCTCTGACTTTACCTGTCGTAGGTACATGTTTGAGTAAAATTAACTTTGTTCTTTTATTTCATAAACAACATGTCTCTGAAATTCCGGGCAAAAATTTTGTATTAGTAGAAAATGAGAAATGGTCAAAATAACGAAAACGGTGCGATGCTTTCAGACCTCAAATAATGCAAAGAAAACAAGTTCGTATTCATATTCATCTAAACCAGGCTTGCCCTACTCGAAAATATACTTTACTTCCCGTTAATTCACGATTAACTACATTGTTTTTGCTTAATTTAAATAGCAAAACATCGGCTGTATTGCTGCTAAGAATGTAGAATAAAAAAAAGAAGTCGGCAATTAAATATATAGGCAGTACATCGTCTAAAGATAATCAAGAACAGCAGAGAAAGTCACTGTTGTCACTCTGGAGAAGGAAACAGCGTGACACATGGGAGCTTTGTGGACATGTGGGAAAAAAAATCTAATCTGTGTGGAACAGATCAGGCTTGAGACTCTGGCAAATGGCAAAGAGCAAAAATCTTTATTTCAGTGGTTTGCAAACAGAGAACACACAGCAACCACAACACAACAGCTGTATCTGCAATGGGTTCTGACTTGGAGCTGCAAGCTCTTACAATATATAGGACTCTATGCAATGTGGTCACTCCCTGGCCCAGAGCCAGTTCAACAGGTTTAATGCACAGTCAATAGCCACAAGGATGCATCTCTCCTTACTGAAAGGTCAGTTAATTATTTGGTTGACAAATATCTTCTTCTTCGAAATATGGGAGTTTCCAAAAACCAGGATGCTAATGGAACAATTTTCCATACCAAAAACATTGTAAGACCTTGTACTTACTCTGAGCTTCTAACATTCAATGGAGAAATTTGTTAGACCTTAGGGCTTACTCCATCTTACTGTATTTACCTAAACTATCTGTTGTTCTCTGTTAACAAACACTGGCGGCTTATTTTAGTCACTGACAACCGACTGGAACTTTTCCAAGGAGAAGTCAAAAGGAAACCTATCGTAACTGATTCTTCAGAGACTCCTTGACCTACACGTTTTAACAGACTGAACAATACTGGTGTTAAATGACTAAAGAATTAAAAGAAAATTCTTTAAAAAAATAACAACACAATTTTTACTTCACAGACACCAATGAACCACAGAGACGTTTTTATCCACAAGGAAAACGTGGCACAGTGGTGAACCTGGACGCGCTACAGCACAATTGAATCAGACACTTGGACAACGATTCAAAGCACACCGGCAGGGTCCACATTTGAGTGGCTCAAAACCCATAAAATGAAGGTTTGGCAATGGTCTAGTCAAAGTATGGAATCCTTCAGAGTTACCAAATATGCCAGTTTTTGCTGGACAAAAGTGTCAGTGGATAGAGAAGGATTTTAGAGACTGATGGACAACCCTGAGCTCCCTCTCCAGGAGGCTGCCACAGAAACCAGGATGTCTTCGGTCAGAGGCTTCTTCAAGTTTCTGTTATACCGACTGCTAGAGGAGATCTTTCCTGCCCACAGCCATCACCATCTGCAATAACTCTTTGAAGAATATTGAATTAATATGGATAATACCAGCATTTAATTTCCCTTTGGGGTCAATACAATATTTTTGAATTGAATTAAACTGAATTAAATTTCCAAGCTGTGTTCCTCTGTCTTTATAATGCAGTTTGTTCACTAATGTTCTCTAATAAGCCTCTGAGGTCTTCACAGAAGTATTTATACTGAGATTCAATTGCACACAGATGGACTCTATTTGTTATAGCTGAACTCTGAAGGCAGTTTGTTGGACTTGGATTTTGTTTTGACTTTTCAGAGCAGAAGATAAAAGAGGGCATTGCGATCTGCTGAGGTTTATGGCGAAACCTTAACGAAATGTGGAAACATTTGAGAGCGGCATCAACAATTTAATGATCACAGAAGTGCATCCCAAATGTTTTTATTCCTCCTGTTGTCACCTAAATCTAAGAGCTGAGTGATTAGCAATCATACTAATTTTGTTTATTTGAGGGTCAATAAAGCTGAATGATGTAACTTTTACGTAAAAAAATTTTTTTCCACATATTTGTTGAAACTAACAAGGCTCCTCTGCCTTCCCAGTGCCAACCCAGAAATGACCAATCAGAGCCTTTAAGTCTTCTTGTGGGGCAACGCTCACCCTCCAGAACAAGCTATGCAGCTAGTATAGCTTGTTGTGAATGTTTAGTCTCTTTAGCATGGCCACTGATTACAGCAAGTAATAGCAAGTTTCTCTGCCATTAGCCCATTTAGCAGCCAGTACACGAGGTGATTGACAGCGCTACGTCCTGGCTCCGATTGGTTGATTTTGGTTGGAGCAGGCATCAGATGCCAGTAGCAGCTCAGGGAGATAAAGGATATTGTTGTTTTCACAGACAGTATGTCAAATGAAAAAAAAAAGTAAATAAAATAAATACTCTGAGTAAATGTGGAATAATTTTTAAAATACATATTTATTCAGGTAACATAGTAGAGATGCGTTGAAAGGTAAAAGTGGGACACCACCGTCCCCTGCAGACCGAAACTCGACGGCTGCCGCCGACATGCTGGGACAGGTTTCCGGACACTCCCGAGCACTCCCGAAGACAAACCTCTCCTCTTGTTCCTTTTCCTCCGTCCCTCCTCCTCCTCTTCACGCCTAATGTTGCCGTACCTCTAACCCTCCCCCCGTATCAGAGGAGTAGAAACAACAAGCCGCCATTTTGTTTGGCGGACAGACCGTCAGAAACAGGAGGCTCACCGATAGAAAAAAGGAGCGACCCCGGCCGCCGACGGCAGCCGCTCCGGGAACCGCGAAAGGGGGGGGAAGAAGAGACGGTCACCGAATCACCGTCCGGTGGAAGAGGAAGCGCGCGAGGAGAGGAGGCGAGACTTCAGTGGAGGGAAAGCCGCCCGGGTGTCATGTAGCTATACATATATATATATATATATATACATACATATATATACATCGATGCATGCGTGAGACGGAAACACTCCGAAAAGCTCGAGGAAGGGGGTGTTTTAGCGGAGCGGCGACGGGGAGGAGGAGGAGGAGGAGGAAGAGGAGAGGCGGAAGAGGGCTCGCGCACAGCGGCGAGGAGAAAACCTGCGAGAAGAGGAGAACAAGCACCATGAAAAATCACCATGTGTCCGCGGCGGAGGAAGGAGCGAGTCCGCAGAGACAATTACGTAAATAAATTGCTGCCGGGCAGGAGGGAGAGGTGGAAAGAAAGACGGGTTTAGAAGAGGAGAGGAGAGAAGGGGGTGAAATTGCCAGGACCAGCACGGAGGAGGAGGGGGGCTTTCACCATCACAAAGAGTCAATGAGAGGATTTATTTTTTTTAGGAGGATTTCTTGCAATTATCGTGTCGATCTGAAACATTCCGCTTCCGAAATAGCCCTATAGATTTTTTTTGTTTTTATTTATAAGTTACATTTCTCCTTTCTCTCTCTCTCCCTCTCTCTCTCTCTCTCTCTCTCTCTCTCTCTCTCTCTCTCTCTCTCTCTCTCTCTTTTTCTGTCCATGCATTGCAAAAAAAGAAGAAAAAAAGTGACAATTATCGGTAGCATTTTTATCCTTCATCTGAAATCGCGAGCAGGAACATCTGCAAGATAAGTAAGCCCGTTTGATCCTATTCTGGATACAAAAAAACAAAAACAAAACGCGCACACACTCAGAGAGAGAGAGAGAGAGAGAGAATCAAACTTAATTAGATCAATCCGACTGCCCCGCTTATTGGCAATTAGCGCTGTCGTCGCGTTGGGTCCGGGAGGAAAGCTGCGCTGAAAGCGGCAGCAGGAGTCCCGCAATTTTTAAAGGGTCCGTTTTGCAGCAGACAAACCGACGGATGGGGTTGCATCGAGCGGATTTGCGATCTCGGTCTCCTCTCCAGTGCCTTTTTGTATCGTCCCGACGCCGAGCGCGCGCACACACACGAGTCAGCATGCACGTGCACAACAGAGAGGAAAAAGCCACGCGTGGAAATAGAGGTTTACATGCTTTTCGGACTTTTTATCATCATTATTTTTGGATCCGAGTGGATGGATGTGTCTGTTAAATCACTGATAAGCCAACCGAGCATCGTCAACTCTTGCATTCATACTGCTGCTTGTTGCCTTTTTTTTCGTCGTTTTTTTTGTTTTTAACGTGGAAAATTGAGAGGACTCTGTGATACAGACAGCAATAAGTCAAAAATCCCTGCAGGTTCTCTAAGGTGTTGCACGAAACAGCAGCAATCTGAAGTTGTTGTTGTTTTCTCCTCCTCTCTCTCTTTCTTTCTCTCTTTGGAAACTTGATTTTTTTTTGTGCCATCATCTCCCCCGGCAGCCTTTTTAAGATCTAAAGAGGAAGAAGAGAGAGTGTCGTTGATCAGTAAAATTATGGAAGTTGACTGGAGCTCGGAGGACGGATTTCATGTCATGAGGTTGTCAGTCGTCCGTCGACTCCACCTTCCCACCGCCTCTCGTTGAAGTCCGCGAAGAGGAACACGAATCTCCCGACGAGGGGAGAGGAGAGTGGTGGTGGTGGTGGTGGGGGGCCGATATCTGCCAGAGAGGTACTTACAAACTCAGGAGGGAGGACCGAGAGAGAGAGCTGAACATCGCCGTCCCTCTTCCCCTACCGTCCCCCCCGAGCGGTGGGGGAACGATCAGAGACATTTCTTAACGGGAGGGAGGAAGAAGGCGGAAATAAAGGGAATACATAAGCCCTGAGTGGATATACAAGCCTCTCTCTCTCTCTTTTTTTTTTTTTTTTTTTTTTGTTTGTTTTGTTTTTTAATTCGTCAAAAAAATATGGCCGATAATGTCCTGGAGTCTGGCCCGCCTTCAGCCAAGAGGCCCAAGCTGGCTTCTCCGGCTCTGTCTGTGTCCACCAGTGATGGAAATGGTAAATATTATCTGCTGCTTTTTTTTCTCCGGCGTGAACTAGCTTAGAGATTGGTGCTTGTAGACTTGCTCGCTCCGAGCCCGGAGTTGTTACAGAGTTGCACACTTCGTATCTTGCTTGCTAAAATGACTTTTCTGGGCATAGATATTGTAAAAGAACAAAAATAGTTAGGTGGGGAAAGTGTAAATCTGAGTGCCGTGGTTGCTTTGGTTTAAAGCTTTTCCAGTCCCGAAGCAGGAGCAACTTTCCAGCACTTGTGTTTTGATACGTTAGCCTCAACAGGCTAACTAGCCGCAACTAAAAAGATCCTCCTCCAAACAATGGACGAGTCGAAGACACCCCACTTCGCCTAAACTTGCTTTGCCACTTTAAAAGTTATTAAAGTGAACACATACGGGGGAATACGCGACGAAGGTCGAGTTTCAGAGGTGTTGATTTTTTTTATAACGGCAAATAAACGTTTTGAAACTAGCTTTTAGAGCTCGTAACTGAAACCGAGTTAGCTAGCTAACTAGCTAAAAAAAAAATACACCCCCACCGGAGAGCAACTCAGCTGAGCTCCGTGATGGAAAATAGCTCGTTCGTTTAAACATTATTTTTTCATTGTTTTTGTAATTAAATCAGTCCCCGAACCTATAGCGGACGTAAATATTTTTTTTATTTCGAAAAACGTGTATAGATGACGAGAATGCTAATGTTTTTAACACAACTATTGTCAAGCTAGCTATTGTTCAACACTTGATTAAGTTGGGCGAAGCGGCGTTGACCAGCTGAAGTTGCAGCGCTGCCCATGTAAACACTTCGATCCAGTTTAACAGAGAATCCAAATCGGACGTGTTTCTTCGAGCGTTTTCTTTGAAAATTCTCAGATTTTATCCGCTGGCTTTTAATGAATTCATCCAAATATGCTGTAGCGGAGCTAATTATTCATCCTCCATTGTCTGCATGGCAGGACTGCTTCACTTTTGCAACAATAAATTGTAGCCAACTGAACGCATTTCACCCTGAAATAACAATTAAAGCAAGTGAATTTATTACTAAAAGCACTATAACGTAAATCCTCATTGTCATACTTTTTCCAACCCAGAATTTCAAACCCGATTCTTATTTTCTTGCATCCACCTCTACTCTGTTTATCCTTTATTTAATGTTAATGTTCTTCCTGCTCCAATCACACAACTTCCCATGCTCTCCAACCTCAGAACTGCAGAACCACCTGGGTGCAGTAGTGTTTACCTTTTGCGGCTTCTCACCTTGTCCCCACTGCGTTTGCTCTCCATGTATGGCAATCCACCAAACCACAAGCTGATGCCTGGGAGAAAAATGTTGGGATGGGAGAAGCTTGTCCGTTTAACGTCAAATACTCTCATGAACTCCAATGTATTTATTGGGGTCTTCTGTCATATGATGACCTGAGCAGGTTGCCTGATAACATTAATGAAGAGTTGTACGTTTCGGAGAAGAGCAGATAGTTTATAAGAGAAACCAGTGAACGGTTTGAAGACTTTTGTACAACTGCAAATCTACCAAGACATGAGCATCACAGGACAGTATTCAAGAAACCTGTAGTGACTGAACGCAGTAGTGAGACGCAGACTTCCACTGTCCCCGTGGGAGAATCTGCTGGCAAAATCTCTGCGTTCTACAAATCTGGCTTTTTTTCTTCTTTTTTTTGGATGATTGGAAGGAAGAAAGCCGTTGTTAAAAGAAAACCATAATTCCAGATTAGACTAAACATCTTTGTCCACCAACTAAATATCACAGAGTTTTACATGACCAATTTGGAAGCAAAAATGTCCTCTCAGCAGGACAGTGAGCTGAAATTTACAGCCGGGGTTATGAAATTGTTTTGATGAAATTATTTTAATGTATCAGAATTGATTAGTCTAAGATGAGATGTTTAATAATATTCACAGCTGTTCTTTGTCCAGTCTGATGGTAATTTGAGGTGTTTTGCAAAGAAGA
Source organism: Poeciliopsis prolifica (assembly GCF_027474105.1). NCBI lineage: Eukaryota > Metazoa > Chordata > Actinopteri > Cyprinodontiformes > Poeciliidae > Poeciliopsis > Poeciliopsis prolifica. The sequence continues at coordinate 9,381,951 of NW_026562385.1, read as the reverse complement.
GTGGTCAAATTTTTCTGTCACCTGGTGTGAAAGGTCAGTAGACTTACAGCAATAGCTGTTGCCAAATGTGATCCTAATATGGCTCAGGAGTGCTGAATACAAATTCACTTGAATTTTTTTCCTTTTACTTCATAATAAGACTCAGCGACATAGCTCAAATATATATTTTTTCCAATTTAAGTTGACCAGAATTCAAAGTAGAAAGAAAAAAAAATTAGCTGTGAAATGTGCTGTAAAACACGTCAAACAAAATGGTGGCTCTGGATTAACATCACTCTGAACTATGAAAACCTAAGGAGTCCAAAAAATTTATTTCAAAAATTTATTCTTCGAAAACAGAAAATTCAGGTAATTGGAAAACTATATTTGATTGTAAAATCCTGATTAAAACACTGAAATTTGTGATTGTAACATGACGCTGCCTAAAAAGTACGAGGCTGAATATCTTTGCTTGACGCTAACTTTTTAAGCTTTGTGTGGTGTTTACATAAAGCTTGGAACGTTTTAAAAAGTAATCGACCACTCTTGATTTATTTATTTAATTTTTCTTTAACCTAGATTTTGGTTCATTCTTTGACCTGGAGCATGACCTGCCAGACGAGCTCATCAGTTCCTCGGACCCGGGGCTGACGAACGGAGGAGACGCCAGCCAGTTCCACGCCAGCCTCGGGGGCCTCGGCGGAGGGGTTCAGGATGCGGCCTCCAAACACAAACAGCTATCTGAACTGCTGCGCGGTGGGGCACAAACGCAGCCAGGGGCCCCCACTTCCAACAGTGCCCCCCCTGCGGCTTCCCCGGCGATGATGGGGGGAGTCAGTGGACCTCAAGGCATGCACCACCAGGGCCAACAGCAGCAGCCGCAACCCGGACAAATGCAGCAGGTTGGCATGGTGCCGACCAGGGCGACGGCCATGATGGGTGTCCAAAAGGGCACCGCTGGACAGCAACAGCACCAACACCAAGGCCTTATAGGGGGGCAGGTTGTGAATGGCTCGCCCAGAATGGGTTATCCTGGCAACACAGGAATGGGTAGCAATAGTAATATTTTGGCAGAGACCTTACAGCAGCAGCAGCAGCAGGGGGGTCCAAGCCTGGGAGCTGGGGGTCAAGCGGGGATGAGACCACATCAGCCTGGTGCACTAAAACAGGTAGGTACTAAACCAAACCTTACAGTTTAGGAATTTAGATGGAAATTAGGTATGTACATATTTAGTTAATCGTTTGATGTATTTGACGGCGCCACTTGAAATGAATATTCAGTTTTTAAAATATAAAACTTTTTAAAAATAAGTTCTATATGTATAATGTATAAATATTTTAACAAATTTGTTTTATTTTCATGTATCGATTGAAGGAAATTGCTGTGTGACCTGAACATGATTCTCCGGAGGAGGAGGCATCATTTTCAATCGGGGCCACGCCCCCCCATTGCTCTCCCCTTATGGGCACCACTGCTTTATCTCCTCGATAAGAAAACTAAATATGCTCTCAATGTTACAAATATCGTAAAAAGCTCATAAAATGTTTGTGGCTTGTGTTAAAATTCGAAGCGATTGACTCGTCAGCATAGATCATGTACGTTCGCAGCTAAAATAGGCAGGGAAGTTTTTGCCAACAGAGTTAAATGGGTAGATAAGAAGCTGGAGTTTGCGCTGAAACTCTGAGGATGAGCTTTTCTACAGCAGGTGCAGGGAAGAGTGCGGTTATGTGTCGGGACTCGCAGCTGCTGCAGAGTTAGCTCTGTGGTATTGATGGTTAACCTCCCTGCTAGTCAGAACACCACATTACAGTTGTGATTTTTCTCCCAAACAAGTACAGAAGCATCTCTGTTAACCTTAAGTAGCTAGAAGGAGCCTTTTCCCTGCACCTAGCTGTAAATAAGACATAAAATATTTTTGGGGTTTCTCAGCGTTTTCCCCAAGACGTATTTGGGATTTTAAAAAGCAAAGCGTATCAAGAAACCAACACTCATCCTCAGCATCCTCATGCTGTTTCCTGTGTGTTTCTCCATCCGTCTCCAGATGAATTTGATGCCCAACACGGGGTCCTACGGTGGCCCATACAGCCATTCTGCCGGCCAGGGGCTGCCTGGAGAGGGGCTGGGCCCACAACTCCAGAATAAAGCAGGCCTACCCAGTGGCATGGCCGCCCAGTTCAACATGGACAAGAAGACGCCTCCTGGTCAAGGCATTCCGGGGATGGTAGGATTTGTTTTACTTGTATTCTCTCACAGATACAAGTTATTATATTGCTAATATAATATATTAGCAATATTATATTATATTATTACAATAAAGTAAACTTTTTTTTTTTTTCAGTTTTGGGTCAATTTTGTTCTTTCAGCCAAATGGCCTTTATTCACTCTGTATACTCCAGCTACTGATTAATTCTTAAATTAGTTAATGATTAATTAATCGATTTATTATTATTAAATCCGATTAATCATTCCAGCCCTAGAAATTAGTCAATATCACTTTTATCAGCTCTCACCGGTGATTTTCGGGTCACAATATCATTTTTTTTGCGTGTGAAATTGAGTCAGAACTAATAAAACCGCAGCAGGAAGTGTTTTTATTTTTTTTTTTATTTTTTTATTTTTTTTTTGAGCTGATTAACTTTATGCTCACAAACAACAGCCTTGTTTAAGGAATAAAAGCATAAATTGCGTTGTCCTCTCTTTTTGCGGTTGTTTTTGTTCTGAGACAAAAAAGGGGTTTCCAACAGCGACCGACGCAGATACTCCTTACTTTAAATTCGATTAAGCCGTTAGCAGGGCTTGCCGTTGCCACATCTCTTAAGTAAACCCCCAGAAAGTCACATGACTATGATCCACCTCCTGTTTGGAGTAAACATAGAGGAGAATGGCGGCATATCCAACTAAAACCGTTAGCGCTCGATGCAGACTGTTCCCAACAGCACATAAAGTTAAAACAAGATGATCTATGTGTCGGTTTGCTTCCCTTGTTTTGGCGATGCATTCATTGACAAACAGTTCATTACTAGCTTTTTCATTCATTTACCTACATTTTTAAAGTTCTGGCAAAAAAAAAAAGCCAAAGTACATAAGAATTAGTGGGCTCTTCACTTGTGAGTTGTAATAAATTTAGGGCAAATCAAAGACTTACCAAAACAAAAGGAAAAAAAGAGTTTCCTGTTTTTTGTTTCTTTTGTTTCTACTAATTAGTCAATACCAGGCAAAATGACAGGATTGTGTTTTGGGTTATTAGACTCAGACTTCCAAATGTGTGTTTTGGCATTAAGCACTAGAAGATTTCTGAAGTATGTTTAAATTAACTCCAGTTTAATTGAGCTTTTCCCACCAATTACAACCTCTATTTCAATAATCTTGGTGTCAAAATAAAGCCAACATTTTGAAAGTGTCACAGCAGCTGCTATAGTTTCAGAGAAAATGAGGATGGGACATTACATGATTAGGATTCTTTATGTGCGTTCAACAGTGTACAAACCATTTAAAGGCTACAGGCTTTTGGATTGACGTAGCTGAGGCAATCTAGAGAAAGTTTATAGAGGTTTTTACGAGAAAAAACTGGGGATTTCCTATGTTTTTAATTAGTTTTACACACATAAAATTACTTGTTTTTTATTAATTTTTTTAAAGTACCCACATTCACTTTTATCCAATTATAAGAATATTTTTTTAATTTGACTCTAATAAAATTGTTTATAAAATGTAGGAAAAGAAAAATGACGATAAATTTAGGCTCATTAGACTGAAAACAGGATTCCACCAAAATATACTTTTCTTTTTTTTTTTTTTCTTTTTTCGGGCACTACCTGAGCTCCATACAATGTCTTTTTGACGAAGGCTCCTGGTTACTGACTTCTGTCCTGCCGCAGCCGTGGTGCATGAACAAAAATGCTTCCTGCTCAATTCAAATGTTTTATGTTTTTTACCAGCTTTCAGCCAAGTGTCTGATGTTTCCACGGCTAAAAAATAGGTATATGTTTAACTATGTTTAGTAATGAGGATAGGGGGGGGGGAAGCTCAAATATATGTGGCGTGAGGCTCAACAAGAAACAAACCTCCCTGTTTAAGACTCATCTATTTCTCTGTTGTAGACCGCTCAGCAGCAGCAGCCGCAGCCTGGTGCAGCTGGCGGTGTGTCGATGTCGGTCGGTGGGCCCCAGGTTGGGCTGAATGCCGTCGGGGTGGGACCGGGCGCCACGCCCCCCACCGCTGACCCCGAGAAGCGGAAGCTCATCCAGCAGCAGCTCGTTCTGTTGCTCCACGCGCACAAGTGCCAGCGGCGGGAGCAGGCCAACGGGGAGGTGCGGCAATGCAACCTGCCCCACTGCCGCACCATGAAGAACGTGCTCAACCACATGACTCATTGCCAGGCTGGCAAGTCCTGCCAGGGTGAGTCGGCTAAATAATATCAAGTCCTATATTTTATTTATTTATTTATTTATTTATTTTTAAATTGGACATTGCAAGATATGCACCAGGTCTGCTTTCACTGTTTTCTGTCACTTTCTGGATTGTTCCCGGTTTTTCCCTCGTATCTAGGTTGAGTTATTCGCTCCTCAGCTGGCGGTTCCTCCATCATTTGTCTTTTTCTCCCGCTCTCGCTGAGCCTCCATCTGGACGCAGTTTTATAGCATTGAGTGACTCACACAAGATCTTTCTTAGTTTCTGCCTTCTGTCTTCGTTTTGACTCATTTTTTCCCTTTTTGCCTCGTTTTCTTGTGAACGAGGTCTCATTCTGTCACATTTTACACATCTCCTCGGCTCGCTCTCTTTTACACTTCGGCTCGTTTCGCCTAAACATCTGTATTTGTCTTCTCCCTCAGTTGCACACTGTGCCTCGTCCAGACAGATCATCTCGCATTGGAAGAACTGCACGAGACACGACTGTCCCGTGTGCCTTCCGCTGAAAAACGCTGGAGACAAGAGGAACCAGCAGTGTGAGTGTTTCTCGTCTCACTCTGCTGGCTGCTGTCGAGTAATGATGAACCAAGTTTAAAATCACCGATATTCATTTTTTCCCCCTCCTCTCTCTCTCCCTCATGTCGCTGCAGCTCTGCTCAACAGTGTCAGCTTAGTGAACTCTTTAGGCGGAGCGGGGCCAGGCGGGCAGTCGAGCTCTCCGGGCCTGAACCCTACCAACCAGATCGACCCGAGCGCCATAGAGAGAGCCTACGCCGCATTAGGCCTGACGTACCAGGGCAACCAGATGCCGCAGCAGCAACAACAGCAGCAACAGCAGCAGCCGCCACAGGCTGCCATGCCGAACCAAGTCCTTCACGGACAGCCGGGAATGAGGACTTCGAATCCACTGGGTCGGTTCTGTTCCTAATTCTCACAACGTTTAGATCCGGGGTGTCCAAACCGTTTAGCTCCACGGGTCAAAATCGAAACTATTGAAATGGGGGATAGTTTTAATATTTTGAGAATAGCCATAATATTGCAAAAATCAAGGCACGATGTTCCTAAAATGGTCATATTTTGAGTATAAAGTCAGAATATTCTGACTTTATACTACTAATTTTATTTTATTTTTCAACTTGTTGGCCAATTTTTTACCAGTCTTGCCATCTGGTATGGAGAGAACAGAATCATTTCTAGGGCCATAAAATGGTGGGTGGTTAGCTTTTTTTATGCCCATCTTGAAAAGATGAAAGGTTTGTTGCCAATTTTTTTTTTTTTTTCCCGTACATTTCTGTCACAACACTGGTCTTTCATTCACTTAAGGCGCTCTTGAAACGCCTTAAGATTGACTCGGTGAAACGTGCAGAAACCCCGGATGTAGTCGAGGCGTCTCGATTAGACTTGAGGCACCAAGTGCAGCCAAAGGCTTGTTCTGCAAAGTATTGACCTGGTGGCGGCTGGAGTCCAACATATCGATCTCATCCCGGTTATTACTTATGAACTACGTTGCATGAGAGTCCAATAAAACTGACCTAATAAACTGCTTTGCCTTTCACGACCAGGTGGTAACTCCATCGGAGTGAACGGTGCCGTCGGGGTGCAGCCTCCGAACCAGCAGTCCGCGCTGCTGCCAGATGCCATGCTGCACAGCATGAACGCGCAAAGGCAAGAGCGGCTTCGGCTTTCTGTCTTCGCATCGATGCGGTTGTCATTTTTGGCAAATTTTAAATCAGCGAGGGCTGAAAACGTTGAGGTGTTGTCTCGTTCTCTCCCAACCCCAGTTTGATGAACGATGGCGTCGGGAACCTGGGCTCCATGCCCACGGCCATGCCCCCTTCCGCTGCAGGGATGAGGAAGTCTTGGCATGAAGACATCACGCAAGACCTCCGCAACCACCTCGTCCACAAGCTGTGAGTCGGACTGTCCTTCAGCTAAGCACATGGAAAATGCGTCAAATAGATCCAGATCGCGGTCATCTGCTTGGAGAAATCCCCCGTTCTCAAACGTGTTTCCGTGCGAACAGAGTGCAAGCCATCTTCCCCACTCCTGACCCCGCGGCGCTGAAGGACAGGCGGATGGAGAACTTGGTGGCCTACGCCCGGAAAGTAGAGGGAGACATGTACGAGTCGGCGAACAGCAGGGTAGGCGTCCCTCGCGCAGAGGACAGAGAAACGCGCCGCGAGCATGGGATGTTTGCTGTTAGTGTTGCGTAATTTCCTCCCACCCTCCTGCTGTGCTGCGTCCAGGCGGAGTACTACCACCTTCTGGCGGAGAAGATCTACAAGATCCAGAAGGAGCTGGAGGAAAAGAGGAGGACGCGGCTCCAAAAGCAGGGCATGATGCCCGGCCAGCCTTGCCTTCCTACGTCTGGCCAGCCCCCGGGGCCCCCAGGCCCACCCGGACAGCCTCCCAGTAAGTAAAGAATACCCGAGTTATCGGGCTGTCGTGTTGGGACTCTTGGTAAAAATGAGTTAAAACCTTGAAATAATTTCACACAGTTATTAGAGAAATTTTATTTAGTGTGGGGAAAAACGTTCAGGTTAGGGGCGGGCGATATGGACTTAAAGTTTTATTATGATATATTGTGGTTCTGTTTTGATAATAATAATAATAAGAACTATTTGTTACATCTTTTTTTAGGCTGTGTGTCACTGCATTTATAGCCCCACTAGCACAAATCCTGCTCTTGGAAAACATTCCTCTTTGCTTCTTTAGGACACCAGTCACATAAAGATGTCTATATAGATAAAGACTTATATCAACTGCATTTAATCATATTTTCCAAATTTATTGATCGTTGAACAAAAGGAAGAAAATAGTAAAGCTTACAATCTCGATGATGGACAATTTATGAGTGTTTTCAAACAAAACCAAGCAGAATTTATCAAGATAATAAAAAATCAAAATTATCATCAGAAGTTTTTTCACAGTAAATGATAAACGATACAAAAAATGTCCACTTTGTAAAATGACAAAGTGGACATGTAAGTGTTTTGAACTGGTGGCATTATTACTGTTTCCCTAATTGTATTAAAAACTAAATTATATTGTGTTTCATTGATTAATTTAATTAGACTTTCTCTTCTAATCAGCAATCTATGAATTTATATTCCATAGGATCACATATAATTTTTTTCTTTCCTTTCCGAAAACATACAAACTATTTATGTTGAGTTTTTAAAAAAAAAAATTTAATTCAAAATGTGTGTTTTTTTTCTACTGCAGTAAAACACGATTTATTGTGTTTTTAAAAAACATCCCTGTCAGAAATGCTTACATGGTCGCTCACCTGTGAGTTTTCTGTTCGGAAGTGAAAACATTTTTTGTGATGGATTATTCTGGAACTTTGTCCTCCTTTCAGATGGTCCTCATCCCGACCCGTCCATGATCAGACCTGCTGGTCCAAATCAGATGGTCAGCAGGATGCAGAACCCACCAGGTATGTCCGTTTACCCCGAAAACTTGAATCATAACTCGCAGTAACTTGCATCGACTTGGTGTCATCAAAAGTAAATGGTTTCTACTTATTTTAGGTGAAGATCCTGATCATGTACAATCATAACATGATGCCATTTTAATAATTATTCTAATTCCTTTTTGATGCTTTTAGGAATGACTCAGTTTCCTCAGATGGGGATGCAGAATATGGGTCAGAGGTCAACACCTCCTCTTCCTCACAACCCTCAAATGAACCAGGTTAGCCGATGTGTCTTACGATGTCGCATATCTTTTTTGGGGATTGAAACCAAATTGCTTTGTGTTGCTTGAAGGAAATTAAGAAATTGATGCATTGCTTGTTGTTGTTTGTTTTTGTTTCCAGATGGGAATGGGAGCAACACGTATGGGTCAGCCCAATGCCCCACAGCCTCACACCCAGTACCTTCCCCCAGGCCAGTTTCCTGGCTCCAGTCCCGGTCTCGGTTCTGGTCCTGTTGGGATGAACCAGCCTGGAGCGCAGGCTGCGGTGCCTTCTGTAAGAGTCACACTTGGAGTTCGTCTCCTAAACTTCGAAAGTTTTCCTGTTTTATTGACTTCTTTATGGGAAAGTTTTAAAGGAGCAGTGTCATGTAAAATATAGCAGCTGGAGGTGGCATAGCTACTTGATAGTGCTAGAAAATGTCACTATATGTGTAGAAAACACACAGTACTTTCCCTTTAATACAAAAATATCCATTTTGTGTCTGACCCACTTCAGCAGAACCAGATGTCGACGCCTCCATCCATCCCCGCCAGCAGCCCTGTGGGGCAGTCCGCCTCCTCGGTCCCGTGCTCCGGGGGACCTTTTGGTCCCTCGAACGGCAACGGTCCCGGGCCGCTGCCCAACCTCCACCCACCCTCCACCCAGCCCTCCCCATTCCCTCACTGCCCGCCCGTCCGCACAAACTCCCCGTCGCCGGCGCGCAGCCTGACGCCCCAGCCGCATCAGACGCCACCTACGCTGCCCCGCTCTCAGACACCTCAGCCACAAACCCCAAACACACCGCAAGTGGCCACCCCACAACACTCCCAACAACATCAGCAGCAACAAACGTCGCAAATGCTGCATCCCGCTCCATCGGAAAAACCCAGCCAGTTTCCACAGCAAACAGTTGGGGGTGTTGCATCTCCAGAGCCCCCGGCAGCTCAGATTCCCTCGGTGCCGACCCAGAACGATCATGTGCCACCGCTGCCGCACACCCCAGTGAGTTCACTTCCAAATAATATTGAATAGAAAAAGCTGCACTTGTGATCCTTAAACTGTTCCCTTCTTCTCAGCCCTCTCCTAAGACTTCCCTGACAGCTGAAGGACAAGTTTCGTCCCCGGCGTCAATTACAAGCAGCTCCGCCCACAATTCCCAGCTCGCTCCCGCAGAGAGCCTCGCTCAGAGCCAGGACAACATGAAAGTAAAGGTGGAAAAGGAAGAAGAGGAGGAGGAAGAGGAAGAAGATGATGTAGGGGGCGACACTGAGGGAAACGGCAAGGGGAAGATGTCCAAGGCTCAGTCTGAGGTGAAGAAAGAAGAGAGACCAGAGGTAAGATTGTCCAAACTCATCTCTATGCATGATAAATGTTGGATATCAACGATGGGGAAAATTCCCACACTAAAACTCCTAATCGTCCTCGCAGATTGAGGACGAGAAGCTGCGAGGAGACGGGTGTAAAGCTGAGCCCATGGACACGTCAACGTCTTCTGGGTCGGCGGTGGCGGCGGCAGCATCGAGCGAAGACAAGAAGCCGGAGGTGAAGAAGGAGCCCAAAGAGGAAGAGCAGGGATCAGGGTCACCAGCCACCAACAGCTCCTCAGCCAGCAGTCAGAGCAAGAAGAAAAGTAAGCAGAATGTCAAAGCGATGAGGTTAATTCATTTAGAAAACACTAACTAGACATTTTGAAGTTTTCCTCATTCAGTCCCAAATCTAAATGTTTAAGCAGGTTATCATAACGTCTCAATAACGTTATGATATTGATTGTTGGCTTAGCCAATGTTGGTGTCCAAACTTTAAATATTTTTATATTGTTCTGCTAAATAGCTGCTAATGAATCCTTGCTAGCTACCCTTTTTTTGCTTTTTGGGACTGTCTTGGGTTAGTTGGACGACATTCGTCTTCGCCAGTGGCTCACATCTGTTGCTCCGTGCATTCTGGGTGAAAAAAAGCTTAGCACTACTATATAAAATATACAATTTTTCTTTCTACATTTCTGTCGTGGTACAGGCCTTAAATTTAATTCATGGGAGTCATAAAAAGTATTAAATTTTGAGTTGAGTGTAGAAACGCTGAGAGGTAGCAAGGTGATTTTCAGTTATCGTTCATCTATCGTTTCACACTCAACCCGTCTGAGTTTATGTTTCTGAGACTCAATCATGGTAATCTGACTTAAAAATGATCTTTAAATTATCTGAAGCATTTTTTGATGTACATTGTGAATTTTATCACGTTTATTTCAAAGACATTGTTACAGGTACCAATAGTTGTTTTCTAAAGTGGGAGTTTTTCCCCCCAACAAAATAAATCTGCTTAATAAGATGGAAGCATTTAAAAATGTATTGATTTTTTTTTTTTTTACACATATTTATGTTGTAGCCCTGGTTCTGTATTTTCTATTCTGTATGTGTTGAGGGTGTGAATAAAAGATTCGGTTTGTATTTTCCCCACCGGTTGACCCGGGAGCACTTTGACCTGCAGAGATTTCAGTTCAAGTGGTTCTGATATCTGTCTTCCTTCCCCTCCAGTCTTTAAGCCAGAGGAGCTGCGCCAGGCCTTGATGCCGACCTTGGAGGCATTATACCGCCAGGACCCTGAGTCCCTTCCCTTCCGCCAGCCGGTGGACCCCCCGTTACTGGGAATACCCGTACGTATTCGAACTAGTAACAAAACTAACCTGGTAAGGGACTGCACTGGCTGCCATTTTGCTTCAACTCCATCCTAGCATACCTATTTTTTATTTATTTTAATTTTTTTATGTACATTTTTTTTCCTCCCCCACAGTTACTATAGTTTTTACAATCATATTTTTTTGTCTTTTTGTTGCTGCTTTTTGTTTTGCTTTTAATTTTTTTTAATTGCATGCTGAAACCGTACAAAATGATATTTAGGCTTGTGTGTGTGTGTGTGTGTGTGTGTGGTTGTTGTATTCAGATTGTAAATCAAAGCAGTGGCTCTTATGAACTATTATTGCATGACAAGAACATTACAGTTTTGTCTTTCATTGATTCCAAGATCGCTGCACACTTTATTTGAATGAACATAAAGTGGAATTCATTTTTTAAAAATTGTGGTTCATGAGCCAGATGCTTTTATTTATGCACCTTTTTTCTTTTTTTTTTAAATAATTAATCTATTTCATCCTCATAAACCATTGCTAGCTTTCTAACGCATTTCCTCACCAGCAGCGGTTTAACAGTGTTCAGGTTGGAGGCGCTGGGGGAGGGGAGTCTAAAATAGACCAAAGCCGCAGATCAGCAAGACCACGTCTCCCAAGTCCTCCGACGTCAAGTGATGCAACGTTTACAACGTCTTGCGATAGCATTAATTTCCTTTGACATTTTTCACATTTTGTAGCATCATAACTGCAAACGTCAGTGAATTTTGTTGGCAGGGTTTAATTGTGGGAAGAAAACATACATCGTTTTCAGTTTTATTTGTATTAATACCCTTACATGGCTATGATTTAATCTAAGTACAATTCAGACCAAGGCGCACAGCAGCCAAGTTTTAGCTTAAGATGTGAAACAGTATTGTAAGCTTTGCATGTGTGTCAAACTAACAACTAATCATTGACTATCTTCACAAGCAGTACAGGATGACTGCAAGCATACCCCTAAATCATGACCTTTGACCTGCACGGTGAGGTCAGGCAAGGATATTATGGAACATGTAAATAATAATGTCAAAATCAAACTGGTTGTAGTCTTTAAATTACATATATAATATAAAAGACAGTTGTTTTTTTAGCATTAGCTCCTTATAAATACCATGTTGCTGTAGCGCAGTAGCATGTGCTTCCACTAAATACCATATCGGCAGGTATTTTACCAACAAAACATTTTGTATATAAAGCGAATATTTTGTTGGTAGATGCCATGTAAGTATTTACTGGAAGCTAATGCTAAATTGCATTAACTTTCACTAAATGCAATGTTGGTATAGCAGCTTAGCAGTAGCCTCTGCTAAATATTGTGTTGGTATAGAGTTTTAGCTTTAGCATCCACTAAATACCATGCTGATATAATGCTTTAGCATTAGCTTTTGCTAAACAGTATGTTTAGCATTAGCTTCCACGAAATATGATGTTGATGTAGAGATTTTGCTCTAAATATCATGTTGGTGTAGCGATTTAGCGTTAGCGGAAATAATGTTTATCATCACTTTAATTGCCTGTTCTCTCCTCTCTGGAATGTAGTGTCTTGGGAAGAAACACGTTGCGGTTCCTGCTTAATTGTGAAAACAATGCATCGGTTCGGGTCCACTTACCAGTTCTGCACCGCTGTGTGTTAGTCCATCACATAAAATCCCAATGAAATTCACTGAAGTTTGTGGTTGTATGAATATTTCCGTGCAAAATGTTTTGAAAATATCTAGAAATCTCTCGATTCATTTCGTCTATTTTTCTGCCAAACAACTGGAGTGTGGCTCTGCAGGCTGTCCTGCTAATGTGCATCACTTGTTTGTTTGTGTGAGTGGCTCCATTCAGCTACGAGGGTCTTTTCATACCTCTTGTTGCCATAGTGACACTGAGATGGACCCTGCTCTTTCAAACTCACACCTATTGGTCTGTTTTCTTTCTCTCTCTCTTCGTTGTTGGAGCGCTTAAAATGCCTATTCTCCTGCTCGCTCTCCTCTTCGCTTCTCTGTCGAACGGTGCTGCGTTTTCAGGAGAAGCGAACTGGGAAACGGCTCGGCGAACCCTCCAGCCGCCGATGCGTTTGCTTCACCTCAACACTGTTGTCCTCAGCGCTGTCACCTCATCACCACTCATGCTGCTGGCATTGTAGCTAAAAGCGTAGCTCTGTCCTGCCTGTTGCTCTTCTTTTTTCATGGCTTTGCACCCTGGTCAGTTGCTTATCATGGAGGTTTTGTTCAGCCGTGTTTCCAAATCAGCGGCAATTGGTAGCGATTTGACCTATGACGTGCTGGTAAAATCTACTCGTGTCTTTGTTTAGATTTTACCAGCAGTTGACTGGTCTTCCGGCTGACGGGGCGGGACGGGTAGTTAGATTGGAAGTGTTGGGTGCAAAGCAGAGAGCTGGAGGGCAGAAGTTGTCATGTCTCTCTGTTTGCACATGAACCTTCTTCTTTGCAGCGCTCAACAACATTGTCCCCCTGCACCCTCTTCTCTCCCTACTCTGGTCCTGTCGGCTGCCTGCAATGCCTCCACCCCGGACGTTGACGATGACGCTGCTCCTCCTCCGTCTCCCAACTACGATTCAACCATCTGGCTCCTCTTTCCCCATCTTCTTCCTTTTCCCCCTCCTTCCTTTTTATTTTTCCTCAACTCTTCAACCTGACCTCTAACGTGGGCGACCATCCCAATCCAGGACTACTTTGACATCGTCAAGAACCCCATGGACCTCTCGACCATTAAGCGCAAGTTGGACACGGGGCAGTACGAGGAGCCGTGGCAGTACATCGAGGACATCTGGCTGATGTTCAACAACGCCTGGCTGTACAACCGAAAGACGTCGCGGGTCTACAAATACTGCTCCAAGCTGGCCGAGGTGTTTGAGTCAGAGATCGACCCTGTTATGCAGGGGCTGGGCTACTGCTGTGGGAGGAAGGTAAATCAGATTTGTATTTCCATTATCTGGTGGGTGGGTTCAGGAAAACAAAGGGATTCTTTTACTGGTAGATTGGAAAGGATGGTGTTCTAAAAATGCTGTAATAAAGAGAATGAGACGCAATGGTCTATGTTTAATCTACTGATATTGTTCTTGTTATGGACTGCAATAAAAACATCAGCAGGAACTGAAAGTAGCTTTATTTGCCAGATGCATTTTTACAAGCTACTAATGTGGCAATTCTTCTGATAAACCACATTATCATAACATTATTTTAACTTTTTTAATTTTGTTGACGTCTAAAGTCATTTAACTTCTATAGAAAAATGTTCTGTTGCTGACCAGAATAACAGGAAGGAGAACTTGTGATCCCAGCATCATTTGTGAATGAGTTGGTAGAATAATGGGGACATTTAATGTTATTTCATGGCTCTTTGAAGCCCGTTGATGGCATATATTTCAGTAAGTTTAAACATTGGACGTTTCTGAACTTGAAGCTGATGAGATGGAGAGGTGTGAATTGTTTTACCTTATTTATTAATGTCGATTTTTGTTTTTCTAACACTTCCCTTTTTGTTTTCTTTGTCTCTTCGCTTTTCCAGTACGAGTTTTCTCCCCAAACTCTTTGCTGCTACGGAAAACAATTATGCACCATCCAACGCGATGCTTCTTATTTTAGTTACCAGAACAGGTGAGACCCTTTTCAGGATAAACCTGCTTTCAGAACATTTATTGGATTTTATTTACTTGTTATTGAGAGAAAAAAAAATGAAGCTGCTGGGATCATCTAGTCCGTCGCTTTTTGTTTTCCCACGTTAAATAAGTTTCCTGCAGCGAAGCATCAGTCGGTGCAATCACAGGAGAGATTGATTTGTTGTGGCTTCAAATATTTACCGTGGCACCATCACCATCTTCATAGTTCACTGTTTTGTTTAGTTTTTTTATTATTATTTTCATTACGTTGTTCATAAAGTGGGCTCCCTTCTTCGCCGGTTTATTATTAGCGGCGCCGTTGTTGCCGCTGGCTAAGACCGCAACACCCCGAGGGCTCGTGTGTTTTCTGCCTGGGAGCCGGGCGCGTTTGGTTTCTCCACCAGAAGAAAGGGCGCCCACTTTTTGAATGAGAATAAAGGATGATGGTTTGCTGTTGCTTTATCTTTTTCCTCATTCACCTTTTCATATTTGGAGCCTTGTATCCTCGCTGCTCTGCTGCCCCACGGCTCCCAGTGCTCTCATGTTGCTGTAATGTTGTTGTTGTTGTTGTTTACCACTGAATGTCTGATGCTAATCTTTGCTTTGCCTTGGCTCTCTGTCCTCTGTTGGTTGTTTTTTTTTTTTTCCACCTCCCGTTCGCCCCTTCCCCTCTGTCTCTCCATTTGTCTTTATGTCCAACCTGTAACATCTTATTTTCCTTTCTTTCTTTTTTTAAAATTTTTTTTATATAATTAATTTTGACCTCTCCCCAATCTCCATCCTCTCCCCCCTCCTTCCTGTTTTTTTTGTCTTTCTTTTCTTTTACGCTTGTGCTGTCTGCATTGGCCTGCTTTTGGTGTGACCAATCATCCACTCCAAAATTAATGCGCAATCTCAAAACCCGCCCGCCCACACAAAAACTGCACATCACGATTGGCCTCTACCTACCTGGCGACGACCCACCTTGCCCTCCTTGCCTCCACCTGTGTGTGCGCGCTCCCCCGGCCTGCCCTGCCCCGCCCCGCCCTGCCCTGATTGGCGGCTGCTTCTTCGCTCCTTCTCTGTGATTGGCTGTGCTGATGACGAACGGTGTAGTTCACCAAAATATGGGCTTCTTGCTGACAGGTACCACTTCTGTGAGAAGTGTTTCAACGAAATCCAAGGCGACAGCGTTTCCCTGGGGGACGACCCCTCCCAGCCTCAGACGTGAGTACCGCCACACTCTTAAACACACAAAGCGCAGCAGCTGACCCAACTAAAACCGACTGACTGCGTTGGCAGATTTGATTGCATACAAGTTGTAATAGGCTAGCAGAACAGAGCTGTCGGTATGTTTTTACCGTGTGAGCAGATTTTTCAAAGTCCTATTTGACTCTACTGTAGGACTCACAGTCTGTCGTCTTTGATAAATAGAAATGTAGGGGTCCAGCTAACGATCATTGCAGCTATCGATTTTTTTCTGATGATTAATCGGATATTGGCAACATCCTGCAAATTTTTAATTTAGCCACCCGCGCATTTTTACACAATATTAGAAATATATTAAAATATCCAAATAATCAAATCAATTCATTTTGTGACATAAAAAATATTATTTAAATGCCTAAAATGCAGCATCATTCTTATCATTTGTTGCAAAACCTCCAGCTAGAAAAAATACTATTCTAATCTGTTCATTATATTTTTTTTAAGTAATTTGATGGGGAGAAGTTCCTCAATAGGAGTTTTTTTCTTTTTTTTCTTTTCTTTATTTTTTAGAATATATTTACAAAGAAGGTTTTATGTTAAATGCAACATTTACATTTTTCTGTACAGTAGCACCGGAGCAGATATCTGCATGGATTGTGTAAATACTTGAACTTGTGGTGTTTGTACTCAAGTTTATCATATTTTGAGGCTCTCATAGATACTTTACCACCTTATTCAACCACAGAAGGCTTTAAACAAACCCAACATGTTCCAAGACCCAGAAGTCTAAACGCTAATAGGATAATATAGAACAGTTCAGCGTCTCCTTGTCACTTTTTGTCCTCTTTCTTGCTGAAATTTTGATTTTCACAAAAAATAAGATCAGACTTTCAAACTTCGCTGACCTCTGATCACTCTGCCTGAAAAATTCCAGGTTCGGGTCAGCAAACGTTTTTCCATCTCTAAATAACTGCAGAGATGCATCGGTTGACAGCGAAACGGACAGAAGATACAAATGAAAGCTTGTCGTATATTGAATGAATATATATAATAAAACATACCCAAGCGTGAAGTACTAACCTTTTTTTTTTTTTTTTGAGCATTGATATGCAAATGAAACACAGATGAGCAGAGGGGTTTAATGAGTCGTGGGGGCTGGAAGAAAAAAAAAAGCAAAGAAAACATTTGCAACTAAAGTGGTTTTAAAAGAATTTAAATGAGTTACTTGCAGTGATGTTTAAAGTATTTAAAGGCCTTGTTATTGCATTGTGACCAAATCAGTTGCTATGGGCATCACATTTATAATAAAACAAGTCACTTTTAGTTATTTGAATGTTTCTGTATGTATGACTTTCTCAATTTATTATCTATATTGATAATATAGAAAGGTAATATTGTTATTCATCTTAACTGGACTGCACTGAAGAAAATCAGCCCAACTTAAAAGACATTATTTGATCATTCAAGTGATGCACATAAATGAATTGTTTTATCATATTTTTCTCCTAAAATATGTGGATTTAATACAGTCTCCGCTTCACAAAATTATTTAATTCTTTTGTGAAATGTGCTGGACTAAAGATTGTTAGTTTTGTTTTCTGCAACAATCAGAATCTCAGACTTGGAAAAATAAATGTAGCTGTAAAAAAAATTTTTTACTCAATCTTCAGAGAATCAAATCTATTCCCCTTCTTTCCCCCCCACAGGTCCATCAACAAAGACCAGTTCCAGAAAAAGAAGAACGACACGCTCGACCCTGAGCTGTAAGTGCTCCTCCTCCTCCTCCTGGTTATTTGACTCTGCACAGTGTGAACGTCCAGCGGAGCGTCTCAATATACATTTCCTGACTCTCGTTTTGTCTCTGCTCAGACTCGTGGAATGTATCGACTGCGGTCGTAAAATGCACCAGATCTGCGTTCTGCATAATGAAACCATATGGCCGTCAGGGTAAGGAGGCCATCATGAGCAACACACACACACACACACACACACACACACACCACACACACACACACACACACACACACACACAGTCTGTTGCTCAGAGTGTGTCTTGGTTCTTCAGAAGTCCTTTAGAAATAGTTGGGGTGGGGGAAAAGGTTTTGAAATATTAAAGAGCTATAATTCCTTAAAGTTAAACTCCCCTTCCTGTTTGTGTCACATAAGCATGGGAGCAACTTTTCAGTGTTAAGAGCTGATTTATTTATTACCATGATTTTTATTTATTTTTTTGTATTTCTCCTCCGTTTGCAGCTTCGTATGCGACAACTGTCTGAAAAAGGCCAATAAAGCGCGAAAGGAGAACAAATATGCAGCCAAACGTAAGTGAAGCTGTACAAGCGAACGTTCTGCTTTCGGCGACGTACGTCGCCCGCCGCACACTCTGGACTCTTAATGAGGGGAGTTTTTTTTTGTTTGTTTTGTGCCACTGGTTTGTTTTGTCGCAGGACTTCCTCAGACGAAGCTGGGGAACTACCTGGAGACGCGGGTGAACGACTACCTCAAACGGCAGAGCCACCCCGAGTCCGGAGAGGTCACCGTCCGGGTGGTCCACGTCTCGGACAAGGTGGTCGAGGTCAAGCCGGGCATGAAGTCCAGGTGAGCGCTCGGCAGGTTTCATTCTTCTTAAGCTTGGGTTATGTGTGAGTTTGACAAATAAGCAAGCAAAATGTTTTTGGTTCCCTTTTTCCGAAATTGTGTATATCGGTCTATGAAAGTTTTATTTTTTGTGCTTGTACGACTCTTAACTTTTCAAAAGTTTACTTTCATTTAGATTTTATTTTGAAATTATATTTACTTTTTCCACTGTGCTAGAAATTGTGCTGTGGTGTGACATGAAAACTGTTTTGTTTTAAATAAAAATGTTTTATTATATCTGCCAATATATATTTGTTTTTGTAAAAATGTGGCACAATTGATCATTTTTTTCTAATTAATCACACAAAAAACAACAAAGCTCCTTAATCGTACAAGATTTATTAATTATGTCAATAAGACCCTCGCTGATAACTTCTTTGTGTTCACTTGAAATTTACCTCAGTTTCTACTGACAAAGGTGTTTATTTGTCAAAATTATGAAGGTCACACCAAATGATGTATGTCGCGCTATGGGAAGATGAACTAAAGGAAGAAACATATATATATTTATATAGTTGTTTTGATCTTTTCTTGACTTTGTCGGCCATTTTGTTGCAGGTTCGTGGACAACGGCGAGATGGCCGAGTCGTTCCCATACAGGATGAAGGCCCTGTTCGCGTTTGAGGACATCGACGGAGCCGACGTGTGTTTCTTCGGCATGCACGTCCAAGAGTACGGCTCCGACTGCCCGCCGCCCAACCAGAGACGGGTGTACATCTCGTACCTGGACAGCGTGCACTTTTTCAAACCGCGACACCTGAGGACCGCCGTCTACCACGAGATCCTGCTGGGCTACCTGGAGTACGTCAAGAGACTGGGGTAAGACGAGGAGCGCTTGTGAGAAACGTAGAAGGCGGGTTTTAATGTGTGGACACTATAAACACAAAAATGTTTTGCGATCTCAGGTATACGACGGGACACATCTGGGCGTGTCCTCCTAGCGAGGGAGACGACTACATCTTCCACTGTCACCCGCCGGACCAGAAGATCCCGAAGCCAAAACGCCTGCAGGAGTGGTACAAGAAGATGCTGGACAAGGCTGTCGCTGAGCGAATCGTCCACGACTACAAGGTGACGCCTCTACTTTGTTTTTTGTTTTTTTTAAAGAAACCAAATTTTGTAAAAGTTTTTCTACCACTTCAAGTTCTTTCATTTTTTTTGACATTTTGTCATATCACAACCTCAGAAGTTACATTTTCTTGTTAATATGTGACCACAGTGTCACAGAAGTGTGAAAATAACATCCCGAAGGTACCGTTTACGATGAACACCTCGGTGGTGGCTGCATCATGCTGTGGCGATACTTTTCTTCTACAAAGACCAAAGAAGCGGGAAGATGAACTAAAGGAAGAACGCATGCGGGAAGACATGGAATCCCAGTAAAATTCATTTGAGTTTATATTTGTGAAATATGAATAAAAATTCACTCGTTTACAGCCGCACAGCAACAAACATCTAAAAAAAATATATAGACAACTCTATAATAAGGAAGGACCTACGGGTGAAATTAAAACTTCTGTGAGATAAATAAATGCAACAACTTTCTGAATTCAATTCAAATGAAAAGCAAAAGTTCTTCATTTATCCAAAAAGGAAATTAAATGTAACTAGTATCATTGAAGTATGTTGTGTGCAGCAAGGATCTCATTCCAACCATTTTTTTCGGGGGGGAAACTCTTAGGACATTTTCAAGCAGGCGACAGAAGATCGCCTGACGAGTGCCAAGGAGCTGCCGTACTTCGAGGGCGACTTCTGGCCCAACGTGCTGGAGGAGAGCATCAAAGAGCTGGAGCAGGAAGAGGAGGAGAGGAAGAGGGAGGAGAGCAGCACCTCCAACGAGAGCACCGACGTGAGTTGGGACAGGAATCCGCCGCGGTCTCGTCTTGCCGCCGTCGCCCGAACAGCTATTGACTCCGTTTTCGTTTAAACGCTCACAGGCCACGAAAGGAGACAGCAAGAACGCCAAAAAGAAGAACAATAAAAAGGCGAACAAGAACAAGAGCAGCCTGAGCCGAGCCAACAAGAAGAAGCCGGGGATGCCCAGCGTTTCCAACGACCTTTCCCAGAAACTCTACGCCACCATGGAGAAACACAAAGAGGTAAGTCTTTTTTTTTTTTTCTTTATTGCACCCATAAACTTTAGTGTGTTCTTCTGAAATTGATTTAAACACAATAAAGTCAAAGTGTGAAACACTGAAAAAGTGAGGGAGGAAATGTTCTCCGTTTCGTTTTGGCAGGTTTTCTTCGTCATCCGCCTGATCGCCGGCCCCACCGCCAACTCGCTGCCCCCCATCACCGACCCCGACCCCCTCATGGCCTGCGACCTGATGGACGGTCGCGACGCCTTCCTGACCCTGGCCCGCGACAAGCACTTGGAGTTCAGTTCCCTGAGGAGGTCCATGTGGAGCTCCATGTGCATGCTGGTGGAGCTCCACAACCAGAGCCAGGACCGCTTCGTGTACACCTGCAACGAGTGCAAACATCACGTGGAGACCCGCTTCCACTGCACCGTTTGTGAGGTAAGACTGTCCATGTTTCCGCTAGGAAATTACAAAATGTACACAGGATGTGTCTAAAATTAAGGCCTTAAATTAACTTAAATTTGTTTGAAAGAGTTAAATTGGCCCTAAATAATCACAGGTCTTGCGTTGTGTGGTGATATATCATTTAATCTTGTATATTCTATGTAGTCTATTTTTCTAGTTTAACTTTTCTGTCAGCAAAACACTTGAGTCATTTTTTATTGCTTCCTGTGTCTACTAATGGTAAATAGCTGCTAATATACCCTTGCTAGCTGGCAAAAGGTGTATCAGCTACATAGCTAATAAATAGCTTTAATATATTTGAGGTATGTAGCCATAGCAGCAGGAACCATTGGTTTGTTTCCTTCAGTGAGAAGGAAACAAACTTTTCTAGTGAGCTAGCTTGCTTTTTTGAGTTAGTTATGGTTTAAGAGCAACTTTATTGCCAGTTGGCTGGACGACATTCGTCTTCGCCACTGGATCGTTTCTATTTCCAACTCGTACAATGCTGCATTCATTCTGAGCTCGTCACTGCAGGGATTACGGCTGTTTCTTCGGTCCATGTCCGTTTTGAAACGGGCCTTAAATTTAAAATTAAACTGCTCCACGGCACTGGTCTTTAAAAAGTGGTTAGTTTGAGCTGGTGAGACTCGCACTAACCCCGCAAATTCATTTAGCGAAATGAAGGCCTTAAAATGTTCTGGCCTTGAATATGTTAAGCACAGGTCTTAAAGTTTTATCATGAGAGAACTATTTCATCTTGTTTTTCTCACAGGACTTTTCATTTTCAGGCAAAGAGTCACATTCAGACGTCTTCATTACATTCTGAGAGTCTTTTGAAGCAAACCGCTAACTAGCTGCTAATATATCCTTCCAAGCTCATTCTTTTGCGTCTCACCCTACAATTTGCCCGTCTCTGCACATCCACATGTACGAGCTGAAAATGTCACAGACACGAATTCATTTTACCTTTTTTTTTTCCCTTCAGGACTATGACTTGTGCATCACCTGCTACAACACTAAAGGCCACGAGCACAAGATGGACAAACTTGGGCTCGGCCTGGACGACGACAGCAGCAACCAGGCGGCGGCGGCCACTCAGAATCCGGGCGACTCCCGCCGCCTCAGCATCCAGCGCTGCATCCAGTCGCTGGTCCACGCGTGCCAGTGCCGCAACGCCAACTGCTCCCTCCCGTCCTGTCAGAAGATGAAGCGTGTCGTGCAGCACACCAAGGGCTGCAAGCGCAAGACCAACGGCGGCTGCCCCATCTGCAAGCAGCTGATCGCGCTGTGCTGCTACCATGCCAAGCACTGCCAGGAGAACAAATGCCCCGTCCCATTCTGCCTGAACATCAAGCAGAAGCTCCGGCAGCAGCAGCTGCAGCACCGGCTGCAGCAGGCGCAGATGTTGAGGAGGAGGATGGCCACCATGCAGCGGGTGGGCCAGCCTGCGGGGGCGCTACCCGGGGGACTCATGGTGGGGCTGCCGTCGCCAGGAGCCAACAATGCCACGGCGCCAAGTACGCCCACGTCGGTCGGCACCCAGCCGCCGACCCCTCACACCCCAACTCAGAACATGCCTCCGGTCCCGGCGCAGGGCATGGGTCCTGGAAACGGGATGCACCAGCAGCAGCAGCAAGGAGCGATGCCGAGCCAACATCTGCTGAACCAGTTCCAGCAGATGAGTGGCGGAGCAGCTGCAGCGGGAGGGATGATGAACTCTCCCCAGCAGCAGCAGCAGCAGCAGCAGCAGCAACAGCAGCAGCAGCAGCAGCAACAGATGCTTACTCAGATGCCGCAGCAAAGTGTCCCGGGGGGCAAACCGCACCCGCCGTACTCCGGCAGACCTCCAGGCTCCTCCCCCATCCATCAGTCCCAGGGGAAACCATTGATTGGCTCGTCGACGCCGCCTCAGCAACCCGGTGGGGCTGTGATGGCCGGCAACGCGGTGGGGCAGCAGCCTCCTGGCCAGCCGCCCCCGTCCGGCCCCCCGCCAGCAGCCGTGGAGATAGCCCTGAAGATCCAACAGGTGGCCGATGCCCAAAGGAGGCTGGGCCTGCAGAGGCAAGCCGCGGCAGTAGCCGCGGCAACGGGCATGATGCCGTCTCACCCACACCACCAGCCGGGTCAGCCGCAGCAGATGGCCATGGGGCACAGCGGTCCCATAGGGATGGTCGGACCGCAGGGGATGCAGCCGCAAAACCAAACGGCTGTAAGACCCCACGTGGATCAGCAGCAGGGTGCGATGCAGGGGATGATGCACATGCAGCAGCAACCGCCGCCGCAGGGTAACCTGCCACCACAGAGGATGGGCGCGCCGCTGCAGAACCCGCAGCAGCCGCAGCAACAGCAGCCGCAGCAGCAGTGGACCGGACCGGGGATTCCACCCCAGCAACGGCAGGCGATGATGAACCAGATGAGCCATCAGGCCATGATGGCAGCGCAGCAGCAGCAGCAACAACAGCAGCAGCAGCCATCGCATCAACCAGCTCAGGGGCATGCTGCCATGATGAACATAGCGCAGCAGCAGCAAGGGTCAGCTGGGGGGAACATCCCCCAAGCGGCTCTGCAGGAGCTGCTCCGCACCCTGCGCTCCCCCAGCTCTCCGCTGCAGCAGCAGCAGGTCCTCAACATCCTGCGTTCCAACCCGCAGCTCATGGCTGCTTTCATCAAGCAACGAGCCACAAAATACAAGGGCGGACCTGGCGGAGCGGACTGCGTCCCAGGAGGGGGGCCGGGCCCCGCTGGGGGGCCGGTGGGACACGCCATGCCTGGAGTCAACCCACAGGTGAACATGAACGCTGCGAGTGGCCAGCCAGGGCTGCACATGGGGGGCCAGGGAGGAGCCAACATCAACATGGCATCTATGTCTCAGCTGCAGCAGCTGCAGCAGCAACAGCTGCAGCAGCAACAGCTGCAGCATCAGCAGCAACAAAGGCCGATGCTGAGCAGTTTGCAGCAGCAGCAGCAAGGAGTGGGGCGAGGTATACAAGGTCAGGGATCGCAGATGGGAAACATCAACAATCTCCAGGTGCGAGAGTTGCTTATGAGGCGGCAGCAGCTGCAGCAGATGCAACAGCAGCAGCAGCAGATACAACAGCAGCAGCAGATACAACAGCAGCAGCAGCAGCAAATACAACAACAACAGCAGCAGCAGATGCAACAGCAGCAGCAGCAGCAGATGCAACAACAACAGCAGCAGCAGATGCAGCAGCAGCAGCAGCAGCAGCAGCAGATGCAACAACAGCAGCAGCAGCAGATGCAACAGCAGATGCAACAGCAGCAGCACATGCAGCAGCAGATGCAGCAGCAGCAGATGGGGATGAATCATGGTCAGTTCCAGCAGCCGCAGCCCCCCCAGGGGCAGGGATTCATGGGCCAGGGGCCCCCCGGAGGCCCACAGGGGCAGCAGGCGCAGGGTTACCCGGGGTCCGCCCTGCAGCAGAGGCTGCTGCTACAGCAGCAGCAGAACAGCATGGCTGCCCTCCAAAGCGGCGACGCGGGTCCAGGAGGCGGAGGTGTTGCTCAGCAACCGCCTCAAGGCCCGCAGCCTCCTCAGGGGGGGCCCACCCCTCCGTCTTCCCAGACGCTTTTCCAACAAACTCTGCCGCAGAGGCTGCTGCAGCAGCAGCAGCAGCAGCAGCACCTCGGCCCCGGCAGCTCGCCCGCCCAACACAGCAACCCCATGAGCCCCCAGCAGCCACCGCAGCAGATGGCGCCGTCGCCGCACCATCACCTGCAGGGCCCGGCGCTGCAGACGTCGCTCGCCAACCAGGTGCGCTCGCCGCAGCCCTCGCCGCGGCCGCAGTCCCAGCCGCCTCACTCCAGCCCGTCTCCGCGCATGCAGCCTCAGCCATCGCCGCATCACATCTCGCCGCAGGTGCAGACCGGTTCGCCGCACCCGGGCCACCTGAACCAGCACCACCCCGGGATGGTGGTCCCCCCGCCGCCGCAGCAGCAGCAGCAGCAGCAGCAGACAAGCCAGCAGCAGAACGCCATGGAGCAGTTTGGCTCCGACCAGAGCGCCATGCTCTCCCAGCTGAGCGGCATGGCCGGTCTGCACGGGCCGGCCGGCGCCGGCGGTCCCGACCCGATGGGCCAGAACATGAACCACAACTCCTTAGACCACATGTAGAGGCTCAGCGGATCTTTGCTCAAACTGCACTCACCAAGGACAGTATTATTATTATTCCTTAGCCTTTTTATTTTTTTTACTATTATTAAAAAGTTATTTAAAATGTTTTCAATAAAGATGCATTGAACTGAACTTCCTATGGGAGATGAACAATAAATGGAGCAGTTGTTAAATGAGTTAGAATGAATTGTAACTTATTGCTGTTAATATATATTTTTGCCAACTCGAGGACAAAGCTGGGTGCAGGGGGGTCGATTCCTTTGTAGACTAAAGTACTTGCCTTTTTTTCTTTTTATATGTTTTTACAATTTTAAAAGGAGGGTAAAGGTTAAAGAAGAAGTTATTTTAATGCAAGTATCTTGTTTCGTTTTGCGACTTTCGGTTTGTTTTTGTTTTTCTGCAGAGTCAAAACAAAGCTTTTTTTGTTGTTGTATCGTTTGGGTTTGTTTTATTTATTCGGTTTCATCAGAGGTGCGGACGTCCTGAGACCGCTTCACTTCCCGTACGCGTCTTGTTTTTTTTTTTTTAGTGTTTTTTTTTTTTTTTTTGGGTCGTCGATGTCGGAATAGCCTCTTGTTTCGCTTTAGCTGTTCCAGATGGGAACGACGTCAAGCGTCCGGGACCGGGATGTCGCGCTGGAAGAAACGTTTTTTTTTTTCTTTGAATATTTTCTTTTTTTTGTTTTCCTTCGCAGAAGTGCAGAGCCCTCTCCCTCGAATGTGTGCCCACTCCTTCCTTTTAAAGACTTCAGACGGAGCTGCGGAGGCTTGGGGAGGGGGGGATGCATACCTTTGTGCCTGTAACGTTTTACATATGTGGGCTGGGATGTATACAAATGGGAAGGGTGGCTTCTTCTCCTCCTTCTTTTTTTGTTTCTCTCTTTTTTTTAGGATTCTACTGTTAAGTAAACAGAGGATGATGATGATCCAAATGAACTGTGTTGCACAGAAACGAGGCGAAAGCCGGCAGGCGGTTAGTCTCTTTCTTCCTCTTCCCCTTTGCTGCTTCCTCTGGACTTTTGAAATCCTCTGATGGAGGTCGAGCTCCCTCCTTATATCCTCTTTGTCTTTCTGCTCAGAACTTTGGGAGTTAATTTAATATTTTTTACTGTACAAAGGAAACAAACTGTGGACTCAAATACTGTTTTTTTTTTTGTTTTGTTTTTTTTTATAATAAAATGAAAATTAGCAATACAGCTCTGTCCTGCACGTTTATTACCTAAAGCTTATAGGACGTCGAATCACGTTCATAAATATCTAATATCTTTGCTCGTTTGGCTTTTTTAGCAGTGAAATATTACAACGTATAATGGAATGTGATTTTTTTTTTATTTTTAATGTAATATCACAGTCTATTTTGTTTATGTTTGGGGGGTCCAAAGTGTGGCGCCTGGGCCACTTGTGGTCCTTGATGTGATTTTGTTCGGCCCATTCCCACATGTCACGAACTGTGAAAATTTGGTCAACAAAATACAGAAAACACAAGAAATTTTGGAATTACCTTTTTCTTTCAATAAGAACAGTCTGAAGCTCTTCTTTTTTTATTTATTTTTTTTGTCATTTGGATCCAGGAGCGCCCCAAATTTGCGGTACCGTTTCTCAAAAATTCCAAGTTTCCAGCCAATATCGAGTTATTACTATAGTGAAGAGAAATTGATCTGCGCTCTTTTAATTGACGGTAAATACATTTAAAGAACTGCGTACAATTAAAATAAGAAAAAAACTATCCAGGCAGAGATTTTAAATTTAGGACATACAGGGTTAAAGATATACAGCTTTAATTTTACTACGTACGTATTTTTGCGGCCTGCCACTGCTTTAAATTCAACGGTTTTGACAGTGCGTTTTTGAGGTCAAACACTGATGATGGCAGGAAGGTCTGCGCGCTCCAATTCCAGAAGGTTTTCTGCTGGGGTCACGTCAGGACTTCAGTTATCCGTGTCTCTTTGGTTCTTATTTTCTGCCTTCATGTCGGAAAAGAGAACTTCCCTAAAATGTTCCCCACAATCATCTGAAACATCTTGATGTCCTCCTGCAGTCAAAGATCTCATTTCACTGGAGCTAAGGAACCGGGCCCAAACGCCTGAAAAACAGCCATGTAATGTAATTTCCTGAGCACCAAACGCTCCACTTGTCAGGCAAGTGCCAATTTTCTGGGAACTGCCAAACCCCAACTTGTTTATTGGATCGCCTGACCGTCATGATTGTTTCATGACTGCAGAGAACACGTTTCCACTGCCACATCCAGCAATCTGGATCGCTCTCTGCTTGCTCTGTTTCCATTACAAAGGCTTCAATATTTCGCTCGTGTCGATTTTGCAATCGCCGTTTCCCTTTAATGAGAAATTAACACCCTAAGCTTGTTCAGGATAAGACATAAAAAATAAAAATAAAAAATCTTGGCTTTTAAACGTGAACTCTTGCGTGACACAAATTCATGTCAGCCATCAGAGGAGAGGTCGGGCGTTGGAGCAACAGGACTCATACTGGGGAGCGGCGCTTTGGGGAAACTAGATGTCGATTTTATGGAAGAGTAAACAATCCAACATGTTGGAATGACACGGCTCCACGTAGACATTGTCCGGAAAAACACAACAACAAAACCCCAGCATCCTCTTGCTACTTCCTGTCGTCTTCTTTGATGTCTGGGCCAGTAGAAACTTGGATTGACACACCCTTTCACAAGTACCTGGAGAAGCAGTCCGATTGGAAAGCCTGAAGTCAAGTATTTGGAGAGGTGAACTCAACTTCAACAGAACAGAGTGTGCACTGTCCTGTAGGTTTTTGAGTCAATGTTCTTTTGCACGTTGCAGATGAAACCACATGCCTTCTGTTCGGGCCAGGAAGAGCCCAGGTCAGCCCTTTCCGTTCCGACGTGGGTTGTGACGTGTTTGCGTCCCAAGTTTTAACTAACTTCTCCCCTCAGAGGAGAGAAAATTACAATTAACGACACAGAAAATTAGGCAATTTAACAATGACAAAAAGTATGCCTGAAGAAAGCTCCGTTTCACCCCAGAGTGGGCGACACGAAAACTTGGAGTGACCACAGAGCCATAAACTCTCCTGAAGGTCAACAGAATCACTGCTGCCTCTGGTTTCTGTTCTGCGCTGGCTGAACACAAAGTTCTCAACTAACAAGTGAGTTAGCTTCAGATATGAGAGATTACATCGTAGAAATGGAAAAAATATATATATTTATAGATAGTCATAGTAAATATGACTTAAAAGAAATTTGAGCTAGTAATTTAACGCCTTGTCTCTAAAAACTTTAGCTGAAACTCCGCCTTCAGAAAGCCATCACATGACTCTTTTCCATTCACCGTTCAGCAACATTTTTAGCAGCGTTGCACTGAGAAGCAGCTCGTATGGTGAGCTCAGCTGATGTGCTCATTATAGCTGTGCTAATTGCTGCTGGCTAGGCTGCAGGAGCTCTGTGAGCTCAGAACCCGGAGCTCTTTGAAGGCGGTTCTCAGTTTCAGCCAGGCGTTTCCCAGCTGATGGTCGCCCGGGGGAGATGAAATGATTTCTCAAACATACATGAAAGAATCATGGCAATCCTCTAAAGATGTTTTTTTTTTTTTGTGAGGGAATAACATTATGACATGTTTTAGTGCTAAAAAAGGGTCAGTTTTACATATTACTGGATCTCATTTTTAATAAAACAATGCAAACAGAGGGCAGTTTCTATTTTTTTTTAATTGCTTGATTGTTTTATGGTAAAAGTCAGCTTTGTTCTTACCCCAGCTATGATTAGCTTTAGCCTCCAGGTTAAGCTAATCCTTCATACAACACAAAAATCCTGAGACATATATGCCGTTTGGGAATAGTTCAGGTCCCGAGAAATAACTCAATATTATGTTGCATAGCTTGTTGAAATATGAGCAGCAGGTTTGTGGAGCAGCTGCTTGCAGGTTGGCTACGTTGCAGATAGCCTGACTAATTAACCAGCTAATATCTGTTGTGATTGTTGCATTGCAGTTTTGCCAGTGCTTCCAAGATGAATTTCTCCAATGGGAGACAAATAAAATGATCTTATCTTGTATCAGTTTGTTAGAGAGAATGGCAAAAAGGTATAATTGCATGCAATAAGGATACAAAGAGGAAGAACATAATGACACAAGGACAAGAAACAGACCCCAGAAGGAATTATGGGTAAACGAACAACAAGAAAAAAAGAGGGAATGGACAAAGGAAACAAGAAAAATAATAATCAAGGGGGGAAAAACAAGCACTCAAAGTAGAAACACAACTTTTAGCCAGTGGAAGAAAGAGTAAAGGCTGGGTAAAACAGCTTATTATTCTCTTAGTTTATTTTTCTCATCCACTTCCGAATTGCAACCAGATTCCTCACACTTCTGTTGATATTTTTACGTCTCCGATCCGTTCGCCTTGTGGATCCTCTGCTCCAGCAACAAAAGCAGCAGCAGCTGCAGCAGCAGCAGCAGCATACTCCCCCACCATGCAGTTATGAATCACATCTGGGGATCTGAAGGCAAGCAGCCGCTCTGCATTAGAGCACTCTGCCCTCTGGTGGTGGTTGTTAGCAATAGCGATTCCTAAAAGAAACTCTTCTCCTTTCCTGGCAGGTTCACTGGGATGTTTAGAGCTGTTTGAGCAGAACTTGACAAAAAGCCAACTGGGTTTCCACCGTTAGAACAAAACACAGAGCTTCTTAGTTTAGAGAAAATGGGCTTTTCGTTCCAAGTTTAGATTTCGAGCCTCTATGCTGTCACAGTGAGGGCTTTGAAGTTGGACTTTCCCCAAACCCGTCCGCGATAAATCATCCACCCAGACACGTTATTTTCATACACATTTATTGAAAATGCAGTCCAATAGAAATCTTTTTTTTTTTTTGTGACATAGAGAAGACATGTTTGATAATCCATCTTTGTTAGAGAGGGACAGATTCAGACACATCAAGAGACATAAATTAGTGCAGTTTATACAAGTGACATGCAATAAATAAGAGCTCGCTACAGTTTGACTCGAAAGTACATTTGCCTCCGTTTGCACATTACCTACTCAGAAGCGGCGTCTTGGATCGACGCCTCCTCTTTTGATGAGCACAAAAGCCGGTGAAAGGAGCGGACTATCAATTGGTAATACAAAAATAGACCCAGGCAGCATTTTCATACTTGGAAAGTCAAGGGACGAAAAGACAGCAAACGCGGCCGCGCGTTTCCTTGTCGTTCGTCCATTCCACCCCCCTCCCCCTCCTCGGACGCGCGGCGCCGTCTGCGTTTGGATCTCTCTTTTGTTACGGAAACAAACCCCTCCGACGAAAGCGCGGCAGAGAGCCGCGATGCGCGTGTGGCACAGACTGACGGGGCCATGCGGGTAGCTCTGTGCGAGAGATAGTGAGCGACATTTACAAAAAGAAAAGAAACAACAACAAAACATCGTTTTACTTTTTCTTCTTTTAAAAAAAGTCGACTGGAAGCAGGTTGCGGTGGGAACCTGCGTCCTGCTGGAAAGCACTGAGGACAACTGGAACGGTAGCTGCATCAGAGTTGTTCTGTAAACGGTTGTTTTCGGACGCACTTTCCTGCAGGAGGGTGAACCAAGCTGCTGCAAGAATGACCTCTGCCACCGACAAATCGGCTGGCCTGCAGTGCACCGTTTCCTGTCACACCTAATAAATGAGCCACTATAATAATAAAATCACCACTCACTTTTATTCCAAGGCAATGATGTCTTACTGAACTCATAAAATCATGTGGAATGACCTTACAGACACTATTTGCTTGCGGTATTTACTTCACCATGAGCGCCAGGTCTAACTATGATTATGCTGATCCCTCTCTCCGTGTTCCCCTCTCGCCGTTCAGCAGCCGTTGAAGAAGCCCTCGCTGCAGCTCGCCTCTTTGAAAGTCACCGTCAGGCAGTTTACAGTCACGTTCGTCACGATCACTTTCCCGGGCGCTTCCAAGGAAGCCTTCGGGCGGCCCGACGGCGTCACAATCACGCTCCGGTTGTCGCTCCTCGCTTCGTCTGCCTTCGGCTCGGAGTCGGAGGGGACGGAGTCGCCCGTCGTCTTGCCGCATCCCGGGACCCTCACTATCACTGAGGTCGCGTGCTTTTTCTCCACGGTTGGACTCTCCGAGAAGGCTTCCGCGCCTTCCTCCTCCACCCAGTCTGACCTGCCGCTTGGGGAAACCACGACTTCTGGTTTGGCCTCAGGCGCCGAGGTGTTGTCCTCAGATTTGTCGTGTGAATTTGTGTCTCTCTGGCTGGTTTCAAAGATCTCTACGTCCGCTTCGTCTGTCCACATGTCTGGGCTGGCAGCCTTTTCCTCCACCTCTATGTCCATGTCTTGCTCCTCTAAGAACGGAGGAGAGCTGCACTCTGACTGACCTGCGGGAGAAAGCAGGAAAACCATCGGCTACACACACAGACTCACTTCAGATGAATGTTGGATCAGATTAGAGCAACTTCATTGTCCCCAAAGGGGGGAATTACAGATTAAAGAATTACAATAGTAATAAACCACAACATTCATGTTGCCACATCAATCGGTCAACTCATTGGACCACTGACCGTACAAGCTGTCTTCACATCTCTCCTCAGTGGCGCTCTCACACCCGGGCTTGTCCTCCTCACTGGTGCCGCCCCAGTCCTTCTCCACCGGCTCCACTTTCATCTTCTGCTCATGGATCGGCTTGCTGGACGAGAGCTTGGGGAAGGCTTTGGTCACTCGCTGCCTGTTCCTCCTCCGGACGCGGCGCCGGCACGCCTGCTCCACGTCCGTGCTCATGGACCTGGTGAGGGACAGGCGCAGGCGCGGCGGCGGCTTCTCGTCGTCCTTGTGGGCGCTCCGGAGGTCCATGCCGAAAATGTTCTGAGGAAGATCAGCCAACGGTCAGCGATGATCGCTGGCGCACAGATCTCTCATGGGAATATTTTTTGCCGATCTGTCGTCATTTCGTTAACCAACAATCAGTGAGTTTAGAGAGCTCTCAGGAAGGAACTCAGACAATCAATCCGACGATTGCGATTAATTGTTGGTGATTGGTTGATTGGACTTCAGCTATTCTTTCATTTGTATTGTTGCATTGTGAATATTTAAGCAAATACTGAAATAATAAAGTAATAAAGTATACTTGTTTGGAAAAGTCTGACTACGCCTGAATACGAATAAATAAATAAATAAATAAAATATATTTGGCTCGGCAGCCTCTTAAAAACTTGTTTTATCTATGAAGGATGAAACAGCCTGATAGGCTCCACCATTCAACGCTTCACTTGTTTAAAGTTTGAACTTGCTTTAAACACCGAGCTGCTGCTTGCGCTCATGAAAGAAGAGCCAACAAATGTCTGAGGCCGAAGAAAGACGAGTGTCGTTACCCGCAGCACCAGCTTCCTGGGCCTGAGGCCTTTCTTCCGAAAGCTCAGAGACCTGAGCTTCTCCTGACTGCAAGAAGAGGAGATGCAGACGGGAGGGCGAGGTCAGAGGGAAGAAAGAAAACGAGAACCGAGCGAGAGCACATGAAGAGAAACCTAAAATGCTTCCGGCGTTACTCACTTCTCTTCGTAAGCCAGGACCAAGAGCGGGTCCAAAATGTTGTCCTCCGGCTCCCAAGTGCTGTACCTGCAGACAGGGAGACATTTAACGACCGTCTGTTCGTCAGTGATCCGAGCGAGCTCTGAAAAAGCTCTTAAGGATAACTGGAAGTGGTGAGGTCTGTGGATGACTCAAGGCTTACTCACTCTGGAGGCCATCCCTGCCATTTCAGTAGATACTCCACGTTTCCCTGAAGAGAGAAGAAGTCAGGAAGTGAGGGGAGGGACAGCAGTGAGTGAAATGCGTCCCTGACAATAAGGCAGCTGTCCCTTTAAACTGTGGACTGAGGAATCTATTGAAACATGTTCAAGACAACTGGGATCCACAAACAATTGAATGTGTAATTACATACTAATATGTGAAGCCCTTGTGAAAAAATGTGGATCAAATGTTGAAGGCATGTCATGACTTTCCCTATAACTTCTGTGCCACACAGTAATAATGCAATGAAACCTGATTGGTTAAGAGGCGCACATTACAGAGAATGAAGCTCTCTGTGATAACAAAAAAAATAAATAAATAAATAAAATAAAATCATGAAGTGATGATGAAACAATTACATTTTTGCTCATTTGTAAAATTTATATTTATTTCCTCAGTAAAATTCACGTATAATCGTCTATGATCAGATAGATTTAAATAATTTTTATTCCTGATTTATTAGAAGAATTTGTTTCCAATGTCATTTTAATCACGACAAAATAAATATGACCACTTTTTGCATTGGACAGCGATCATAAAAACAAAACAAAAAAAAACATGCTGAAATAACTGCAGCAACGCGTTTTTTTTTAACTACACCTGCAATTTCAATGGATTACTTTCTATATTTTTATTATCCAATGTTTATCCGATTCGTTTTCAACTGAATCGTGGAGCAACGCGGAGGGAGGGAAGGTTCGTGAAGTTTCTCTCGTTTTCCACGTTTTTTCTCGGGGGCTGACGTCATCCACGGCGGAGCTGCGTGGCCTCCGAACAGCAGCCAGTGGCGCTCGCGTCGCGATGACGTGCTCGCTCCACGAGCGCAGCGGGCGCTTTCTAGAACATTACACCGGTGGCTCGGATAGGTGGGGCCACGCGGGAACATGTAAACAAGCGATGTTGCGCAACGCTGACAGCGGAGCCTCGCTCGAAATGAAATGGTCAGAATAAATAAGTTGAGATGAAAGGCGAGCAAAGGCAGCGCGCGCGAGGGAGAGCGACGGACGCGCGGTCCTGTTTCACACTGTCGTAAAACTTTCAAGCGGCTCGCTTTATGTTACTTTTCTTGTGTCTTACGTTGTGAGCGTTAAGACGAGCGGAGAGCACCTGTAGCGCGGCGGGGTTAATACCAGTCAGTGCGGATTCACAGCAGCATCTCCGTCGTAACTGAATACGACCAGCGTCACGCGGCGCCCTGTGATGTTACAGCGTTTTCAGCCCGCGCGCCGCGCCGCGCCGCGCGACTAATATAAACTGCGCAGCAGCCTGCTCGCTGTCGGCTGCTCAAAACATACACACACACACCCCCCCCCATTTTTTTTTTTTTTTTCCCATTTTACTACAACTGCGTAGGCTCCCTCCCCCCCAAAACACGGCCATGCCGCAGCAGCTCAGCCGCCGCACAGGACGCCACTCGGAGGAAACTTTGGCGCAGTTGCATTAAAATGACGATGTAGTTGTGAGTGTTTTCTCCAGCTGCTGCCGCTGACGGCGCGAGGACAGCGGTGAGTCCGCTGAGAGGCATTAGCATAAAGCAGCAGGATAATTGTGTTACTCTGTTTCCACGCAGGAATGTTTCCTACCTTCCTGATTCTCTTCTTGGTGATGGACTCGACAGCGAACACTTGCTCTCCGATAGATGACAGCTCCATGCTTGTTTACTTCCCGACGCGCGGAAATAAAAGTAGTTTAGGCGGAGGGGAAGGAGGATGATAATAATAATAATAACGATGAAATAACAGAGCGCGAAGTGTTTCTCCCTCCGAGTTGTTGTCGTGTTGTTGTTGTTTTTTTCTGCAGCTGAGCTCCTGCGCCTCTCCTCGCTACGAAACTCCAGCCGCTCTCCTCTCCTGCCTCACTTTTTAAAATCTGCGACACATCGACGCTGGACAGCGCGCCGCTTTAACGCGGGCGCGCCCCCTTTTCTGTTGCGTAGAGGGCCAAGCCCCCAATGAGCGTGCCCGCGGAGGAGGCGGGAGCGCGCGGGAAATTGGAGCAGAGTGCAGAGGAGGGACAGAGGAAGAGGAGCGAGGAAGAGGAGGAGGAGGAAGAAGAGGAGGAGGAGGGTCGCACAGGCAAGGTTACCGAGGGATTAAAAAAAAGAGATATTCTAAAGACAAAATATTTTAATTTTAAGGCTTAATTTTAAATGTAGTTTCACTTAAAGATAATAATAATAATGAAAAAACAACAAAAACCTTTATGCATTTCTTTCCTCCCAGATATGTAGGCCCTGATCAAACTAAACATAACTTCTTTTCACAGTAAAAATGTGTAAAATAGTTTCAAATGATTAAATATTTTTTGCTGAGCCCATATAACCAGACACCTAAATCTTTTAATTAAGTTATTCTTTAATATGAAAAAAATCTGTTTTTGTAAATGTTAAATTATTTTTGCCGCAAACAAAAGAATTGACATAAAAGTAACTCGAGCATTTCTTAATTTATTCTTTACTTTTTTTTCCCTTTTTTTTTTAGCTTAAGCTGTTTTATGACCGTTTAGTCATTTTTGCGGAGTATAAATATGATGACGACTACAGAGAGGGGTTATGAGGGGTAACAGTTCAGCCCTATAAATATGCTGACTGCTTTAAAAATGACGCCACCATCAGAGATTTTGAGTTTTCCCAAAACTACTGGGATTATAAACCCATCTAATAAACAAAAGAATATGTGAAAAAGCACCCCACATCCAGTGACAAGCACAGAGGAGGATGTGTAATGCTGTGGGCCTGTTTCACTTCCAGCAGCTCTGGGAACCTTGAAAAATGGAAAATGGGTCATTACTAGGTGTTTAAACAGAATAACCAATATTTGCTTCACACAACTTTACCACGTGTTAACCTGCCGTGTGGCAAATGTGAAGATCAAGAGAAACAATGTCTTCATACACTGTATAGCATCCGTACCGAGGCCTATTTTGGGCTTCATGGTAAGAAGAGTCAATTTCACTTTGAGCGCCATAAATAAGCAGGATTATTTATGCGTCCTAATCCTTCAAAAACACAAAAGAAACAGATCGTATCCGTCCGGCTTCAAAGACCGATCGGTGAGCAACGTGAAGCAGCGCAGTTAAAACAGCGAACTCGCTGAACTCGTCAGCCAAACAGTGAGAGCTCATGTATTTTTATGTAACGCAAGTGAAGCCGGCAAAGATCAGAATCTGCAATGGAAATGACAGCACTGCCTCACTTCTTCTTCTTCTTCTTCTTCAGTGGAAATGCCGGCCTCACGCAAGCATGTTTGATCCAAATATGGAACAAAAACGGGTAAAGAAACAACAACCAAAAACTGACCAAAAGGCTCAAATATGTCCCACCGAGAGATAGGAAAACTGGAATTCAGGGTTGGTCCTGCTTTTTCAACTTGATACCTGATTGTAACTCATCCGGTTTCCTGGGTAGAATCATGTAAAGTAAGAGCCGGAGTGAGGCTCCCTGTTGACTCCCGCTGGGGGGTTTTTGTGGCTCGTTTCACGTGAAAACCTCCCCGTCACTCGCGGACATGCACGCGGTTCGCACTCGCTGCCGATGGCTCACGGTCTCCTCTGCACCTGGAAAACTCGCATCACTTACGGGCACCGGATGTCATGGTAACTGTTGTTATGGAGACTGCAGAAAGAGGAGGGTGACGCAGCAGGAAGAGCCGCCGCAACAGCTGAGGGATGAAAACAGCTTTATTGACCTCTGACCCCGCCCCCTAAATCGGATCTGCAGCGGCTCAGTCAAGACGTTTCCATCTGAACAGCTGATGCTTCCAGGGAAACAAACGAGAGATACTAATAATTGTCTTCAAACTGGCAGCTTCTGGTTGCCTTCCTCATGGTAAAAAAAATAAAATAAAGCTCTTGCACCACAGTTTGCAACCTAAAGACAAGCCTGCTGACCTCACCATGACATCACCAGTCATTCTGGAAACACACCGCAGGGATCAAGAGGAACTTTACTCATGTCTTTGCAGCCGAAGTTGGCAATTAGAAACTCAAGAGTCCAAATATCAACATGCCGCCTTGAGACAACTGCGTTCATTTTTTACGTTTTCATTTTTTTAAACATCTCCCGGTAGGCAGTGTGGCACTCAATGGGAGAGGCCCAACAGATTTGGTGTGTATGAAACATTGCTAGACGTCGCTTTGGGTTCATTTCAAATGCAATTGGACGCAGAGATGGAAAAAAAGGAGAAAAGAAAGGGAGGAGAGGAGAGGTGCTTTTCTCGAGTCGAGAACGAAGCACAGAGATAACAGAAGTCAGCGCCGATGAAGCCTGCCTCAGAAAGAGAGAAAACCGAGACCACATCTGACAAACACCTGAATCTGTGTGTTTTAATTTCCTTTAGCAAGTTTCAGGCAATCTCAGCATTTTTTTTTTTTTAATCCCAAGAAAACCTTCTGGCTTAATTTTAGCTGGTTATTTGACCTCCCTGCTCTTCAGAAAGGCAGAACTCATGAAAACTGGTCGCTAAGTAGCTATACAGTCCAGAAGCTTAATATTAACTTGCTTTATTAATTTCAAAGCCCATTTCGGTGTGAGCGCGCAGTCCGATTTTGAACACCAAGCTGGCAATTTTCAATCACATTACCTCTTAATAATATCAGAGTCCAGGAACCACCAGATGCAATTACGCCTGCTTTAAATTAACTAACCCTGTTTTAAGGCCGACTGTCGTAAAAAGATTGGAGCGTATTTGGAGAACCTGGTGAGGCTCTAACACCACAACAAGCCTCCAAGCACAGAGGTGACAGCATCATGCTGAGGGCCTTTTGAGCTGCACAGGTTGGTTTGCACGAGAAAGGCAAAGCACAACCAGCGAGTTCACAGAAACATGACGGGAGACAACGTTCCCAGACGTTCATCAGCGCTGGTTTGGGAATAAATACGTCATCAGGAAAGGTCTGGGCCCGAGATTCATTAAAGAATAAAATGTGAAAGAAAATCTGGAAATTCAAATGAAAACCACCATTTACGATATGAAGAGTGCTCAGATTTCCACCAGGAAACCAAAAAAGCAATTAGCAGGAACATTTATCTGAATATGATGAGTGCACAAGCAGTTTTGATTCTAAGTTATTTAAAAAATAAATAAATAAAAGTATCGACTTCATCGTGAGGGAACGAGCTCCAGCATCTTCAAAATCACGATATTCAGCGTCTTAAACGATAAAAACCGGTTCGGTGACGTCAAAGAGGGGAAAAAAGGAGAGGAAATGATTCCAGAAAATTCCTATTGGGACTTGCGGGAATGTCGCTGCACCCTGATGTGTTTGTTTTGTTTTTGTTTTTTCCTTGTCCGTCCTCACCCTGCAGGGACGCAGCGCCTTTTGCTTCCCGTAAGTGGGAAGAGCAACAACACGACCCACGTGACTCGCTATCTGCCTGGATACTCCGGTGATCGCGGAGTTGTAGGAGCGGAAGGGAAAAAAAGGAAAAAAAAAAAAAAAAAAACAACACGGACTCCCAGCCCACGTTATGAGTCACGCGTGAGTCATCAAACGTGCCAGGAAAGGCATCGCTGCAGATTCTCTGGAAAAGCAGCACAACTGCAGAGAGCTGTAAAACATTGCAGCCTCTCTCTGTCGGGAATCTTTTCTTTTTTTTAACATCCCTTCCCTTTCTTTTCCTTTCTTTTTCATTTGTTTTGTCCCCCGCTCTGATTCCCGCGGGGTTTCCACGGAAAGTGGATCTCCGATTAAGTGAGGGGAGGGGATCGTTTCTGGGAAATTTGCAGCTCCACTTAAATCCGCGGACAGTTTTAGTTTAGTTTAGTTGTAGGTTTTATGTGACGGTATTCAACCATGGCGGTTATCGCGGCATCCAAAACCGACAATAAGATCGAAACAAAAAGCAAAACAACAACAAAACCGTCTTTTAGCATCAACGTTCAAACTTTGCCACTGCTACAATGGGGTCTGGACTTTGACTGGGCCACTCTCGTTTGAGTTTTTGTTGTATGTTTAGTGCGGCTGCGCGTGTGGAAAAGTTGATGTCTGACTGGTAGATTTACAATTATCATCACTATTTGATGTCTGGTGGGATGAGATGCAGGCATCCCTCAAGAATAATAAATAATATATATGTCATTTTTTTTAACAATTCTAATTAAAAATGGCACTGAGCATTTTTAAATAAATAGAGAGAGAAAAAACATACATATTTTTGCATGTCAAGTATCTGGTTTCAGTGAGAGTAATTACTTTTTTTTGTGTTTTTTTTTTTTTTTTTGCAGGGAAGTCCAAAAACGTGAACTCAGGTACCGAATCGGGGTCAAGAAGTTTGCCCAAGTGCTGACAGAAAATCCCGGGCTTTCCCTCCCCCCAAAGTTTCACTGACCGAACAGCAAAAACCAAAAGCGAAAGGCAAAGCACCGCAGACTCAAAACAAAACCCAGCTCCTCCAAAAAGCGAAGCCCCAGCCAGAAATGTTTATTATCATCAACCAGGTTTAACATAAAAAAAACAATAAAAACATGCAGAGCTTTGTGTTCCTTTGTGTTTTAATAAACGCTCCACGCATCAGCAAAAATAACACGACAGTGAAATACGTCTCCTCTTTAAATTATTGCAAGTAAAACTCAGCATCTTAAATAAACTATATCTAATAATTGCACCTTCAGACAGTTTTGTTAGAGACTCTTCTCCGTGGCTGGATGTGGGGAAGGACTGATCCGATCCAAGGCCAGCGGAGAAAAACCAACAATTAACTTGTTGAGCATATTCCGAGTTGCCGTGGTAACAAACACCTACAAGTTTTTAAAAGTAGTCCAGCGCGGCGCCGGGCCTCTCTCTGGATGTTTCCCTCCGGCAGTAAAAGAGCCTCGACTTAACAGTCTGACTTTAGCGAAACGGGCTTAAATTCCCCTTCTCGAAAGAATTCAACTTGCATCTAATTTTGGTTCTGATCAATGCCCTCATACGGTCGCCCCCTCCCCTCCTCTGTCTTTCCCCCCAGGGGTAAAAAAAAGAAAAAAGAGTTACGTATGACACATGAAACCTTGAGCTGTCCTCAGAGCGGAGATGGGATCAGAGCAGAACAAACAGAGAGCTTTAGTTTCTCTTTCATGCTGTTGTTCAGAGGCGTAACTCTGCTCCCTCAAGTCTGTTTACAGCCGTCGGTCCTGCAGTCGAACCTGTTTTCCCTTTACGGGACGAGCTGCGAAACCGGGCCGACATCTATCTGCTGCGAAGAGGCACTCGATGAACGCGCTCGTCATTGTCCGCCGCAAAGCAAAGCCGGCCGCGTCTTGGCGACGTCACGGCGCTCCGGATCCGGTCGGTCACCGCTGAGGGCAGGTGAGGCGGGTGTGTCCCGGCATGTGGCAGATGCCGCAGGTCCGTGGCTTCCTCGCAGCCGGAGGTCTGCCAGCGCCGGCGTCGCCCGCCGCCCTCCTCGCCTTCTTCCCTCCCTCTCTGCCGCCGACAGATGCGTTAAATCCTCCACCGAATCCCCCTGAGACGTGGAAGGAGACGTGGAGAAGTTTGACTTTGCTTCTTGACAAAAAATGTTAATTATGACCTATTGTAATCCATCCAGTTATGCTTTAGAGGCTGATTATGTGGTAAAAAATATTCAAACAATGCAAATTCTTTTCTCCACTCCACAATTATGCAAGCCTGTTGCAATAAGCAATAAATCAATTAATCGCATGACAAATTAAAATTGCATCTCTCTCTTTTTCTACCTGGATAACAAAGGTCCTCAGCCTGATGCATTGTCCTCAACAAACTACTTTTGTTTGAATAACTATTTTGTTTATAGAGACATTTTATTTGTTGTTCCTGTTGTTTTATTTACTCATTTTGGATATTTAAAATGTCTTCCAGCTAAACGATCATCAGAAATGACTTGCATCACTTAGAGCTGGACGATACGGCTGAAATATCTCAATATAAGAGTTTCACGCCAGGCGATATCGATAATTATCGAGTAGCTTTTTTGTTTTAATTATCTGAAATACTGCCAAACTGGTGGCGTGACGTTTCATGTTTTCCCACATTGTCCTCCCAAACTGTTACACTTACTTTCTCCACCACTGTTGTTCATTTCTCAGTAGAAATAACCTTTTATTTTTACGTCATTGTGTCATCATGAAACTGCTGCTGTGCAAGTTACTCAACAGCTACCGTATCCTCCTCTGCCTGCATCCCCCAGAATGCTGTGCGGCTCTGGGTCGGAGTTCAGTAAAATTCAGCAAAGTCTATCGGACGTATTATTTAGTCACATGTCACAATAACAAATTTCACTGAACGATAATATTGTTGAGACAATTTTCAAGTGACAATAACGCAAGAACACATTCTCAAAGATTAATAAACTTTAAATTCTGATGAACATTTGACACTGGATCTGAAAATATCCACAACAAATAAACAAAACAGAAACAAAAAAAACGTTATTGTTTTTTTTTTGCCATAACTTCTGGGACAATTTATCGTCCAGCAAAACTTGTTCATTTGACAGACCTGCGACTGTGCTCTATTTTGTGTTGATGCATGACTTCAAATCCCAGTAAATAGACCCGTGTTTTGTTGCGAAACATAAAAAGCATTCATGGTGTAAATAATGTCTTTGTAAGGCACTGTTTATTGTAAGCATGTTTAGTCTCATGGCTTTTATAAGAGCCCAGACTGTAGTGTGAGACAAAACGCTTTGGGCTCAACAAATTAGCTGCTGTCTGAAATGCTACACAGCCATCGACTTTGGTTTTCTGTTTGTGTGTTTGTGTGTGTGTGTGTGTGTGTGTGTGTTTATATCTGATGCAGGACTAGCTTCAGTTTCACTTTTAACAAGCTGAAACTTTTAGGGAAATTTTCTACATGAGCTGTCTCACTTTGACAGTAGATACTACTTAGATAAAGATCAGTTTAATCTTAGGACACATTGGGAAAAAAGCTGTAGATTTATAAAGCCGATCACTAATACTGAAAGTAGAACTGTGTGTGAGCCTCGCCTGGTGGAGGGACGTTCTCGTCGGCCCACTGGAAGAAGCCGCACTGCTGGTCTCTCGGCTTCCCGCAGGTGTGGAACATGCGGCCCTTGTTGGGGCCGTCCTTCTGCACCGTGCGGGTCACGGCGTTGTCGTTGCAGTTGCACACGGTCTGCCCCGCGCCGCCGGACGTGTTCCCGAACCCCAGCGAGGCCCTGGGAGCCTGAGGAGACCTCTGCACCGACAGCGGGGGCCCTCTGCTCTGCGGCGGCGCCCCCTGCTGGCTCGGCTGATCCGCCCACAGGAAGAAGTTGCAGGCCCCGGAGCTGCACTTGTAGAACTGGCGGCCTTGATTGGGGCCGTCTTTGCGCACCGTCAGGAGGAGCGCGTCCTGGCCGCAGTTGCAGACGATCACGTCACTACAGGGTTCTACGCGGACGCCGCTGCTGCCTGGTGGCGGTCTGGCCTGGGGCGTCCAGGCGGGAACAGGAGGCATGGAGGGTCTGGGCGGTGGCGGCCTCGGCGGCGGATCATCTCCTCCTCCTCCTCCACGCCATCCTGTAGCATCCCCCAGTGCTCTGCTTCCTCCTCCTCCTCTGAGGTACTTGAGGTCCAAAACCTCTCTGAGCGTCTCGTCGCAGCCACCGATGCAGCCAACAAATTCCAGAGGCATCATGGGAGGAACGCTGCCTCTGCGGAACTTAAACTTCAGCCTGAAAAAGTCGGGAAACAAAAATTCAGGGAACCGAGCCCAGAGAGGGAACAAGAGAAGAGGTACCGTTGGCGGCCCTGAAGTGCAAACCGCTTCAACAAATCACTAAACGCAACTTAATATATTGTGCTAAATACACAACATATTCAAAAACACACGGTTTGCAAACTAATATTATTTTTTTTTACAAATAATAATCAGAAAAGTGTGACGAATCATTTCAGCCGTACTCAGAGGGTCAAAGCTTCTGACATATTTTTATGCCCTAACTCCGCTTTAAACTGGATTGTATCAAGACGTATCAGAGTAGAAGGGGGCTAAACACAAATGCACACCACACTTTTCAGAAAGTCTTGTATCCTGCTGCAACTAGTTGTACAATGCGCTACTAATGCCTACAATAAACAGCTTAGCTATATAAATATTTGTACATATTTAGGACAAAAGAAAAAGAGTAAACTATCATCAAGAGGACAAACATGCACTTTCTTCTCAAGACCCTCCTTGACACATTTAAACAGAGCCTCTTACAAGATGCCTTAAATTAATAAACTATTAATAATTAATAAATACTATCAGAACCAAGCATACTGATGCAGTTTGATGCAGGTGATGAATCTGATTTACCAAAGATAAACTCAAAGTCCTTCTTTTCAAAAAGTCTGTATTAACATGAGGTTTTCTCTTGTTCTGTTTCTGGGATTTGTGTTTTTTTTTTGTTTTTGTTTAAATCAATCTTTTTTCTTCCCACATATTTAAAGCAAAAAAATAAATACTACTAAAAGATTAAGAGAAGAAAATATTGGAATATAGTGACATTTGAAATGTTTTTTTTTTTGTGCCAGCGCTATTAATCACGTTTCAGTTTCGATTTTGCTCCTGAATATTATTTTTGCTGCAGTCCGTTTCGCAAGCGTTCAATTATTTAGGAGTCTTATTCCAGAGTCGAGAGGAACGGTGGTGCAAACAGGAAGGTGATGATGTTGTCCTCTAAGTTTAAGCAGAAACAATTCATTCAAATGAAACACAGAAAAACCAGCAAAACCCATGTTACTACGCACACAAACATGATTTATACTTAATGCTTGTTTGTTGGGTCAAAGCGATGGAGGCTTGAACTGCAGCAAGGCGGCTGATCGATGCGCCGGGCTACAAACATTCACAAATGACCCTAAAACGGACCTGGACCCGTCGGTACTCTCGGCCGGTACCGGCTGCGGCCGGTCAGAGACTCACGACGCGACGCGCGGCGGGAGGAACGGATCCGCGCTCTGACCCGGTTGAGGACGGGCAGAAGTCATCCGAAAAGCGACTGGAGAAAACGACACGGCTTTGAGAACAAGCGGCGAAGCTCAACGTTGAGCTCCGTGAAGCCCGGTTGCTATGGTAACCGGAGCTGGTGCAGAGCACTTTGGAGCGAGCGGGCCCTATATTTGGACCGAGCCGAGGCCGGTGCTCTGGGGGTTAACGCCTGCTTGTAAACAAGAGTTTAGTCGCGGTTCTTGCAGCTGAGAGGCCGCAGATGGCTCCAGAGTTTCACCGAGTCATCGTCCTTGTTGTTGTTGTTGTTGTCATGGTTCGGAGGGAACTCAAGGTAGCAGAGGTCACTGCTGACAGGTTTTGTTTCCACAGGACATCAGTGCAGTTCCTGAGGGGTTGAATCGTGCTGAGAGGAGATTGATGACTTGTGTTTCCTCCGAAACATCCAAGGAGTGAGATGGAGTGCGGATTTCATGTCAATTTTAAATATTGTTTAACTCAAAAACACGACGAGCCGCTGTATGCATGACTGCCCTAACACCCAACCACCAGGGTTAGCAAGTATTTTGGGGGAAACCTTACGCTGCATTAAGAGCAGATGAGGAAGAAATGAACTCAATCCATACAGAAAGGGGAGACAAGAGAAGTTTCTAATGGTTTGGGAATCAAGTGAATAACAATGAGAGTCGTTATCTGCG
Source organism: Poeciliopsis prolifica (assembly GCF_027474105.1). Taxonomy (NCBI): domain Eukaryota; kingdom Metazoa; phylum Chordata; class Actinopteri; order Cyprinodontiformes; family Poeciliidae; genus Poeciliopsis; species Poeciliopsis prolifica. The sequence continues at coordinate 9,337,779 of NW_026562385.1, read as the reverse complement.
AAGAAAACATGAAACAACCTTTATGTGAATGGCCAGCCGACCACAGTTACTCATCTATGAGGTCACAAACGAACCCAGAACAGCAACGAAAAGCAGTGATAACTGTCTGAGCTGCTTCTACTGTCTCATCAATTAATTGGTGCAAACATTTGAAAACTGTCATCGGCTCATAAATGTTGTTTGTTTTGAGTAACAAAAAAAGCTGGATTTCCCTGGGTGTCAGATTTAATGTGTCAGAACAGATTCCCCTTAATTTAGCAGCACCTCGTGCCTTTACGATGTTTTTAACCACAGCAGCCCAACAGGAAAGACAAGGATGTCCCCCAGTTGACACAAAAATGGTGCCACACTTCCCCTGGCGTGTTGGAAAAACAACATTCGACGAAAAACCCCTCAATGCTTTGGACTTTCACTTAATCAGGTGACAGATTCAATCATCAAAAAACACCTTTCTGAATCTTAAGAGCGATGAGAACATTGTGTTTCTGTGTTTATTAGATTCAGTCTTCAAAGCTACTCAATGAGGCTCGTTGTGGGCAACAGCTTTGTTAGGAGGTAAAAAAAACCCCGAAAAAAAAACCAAAAAAACTGCGAATCAGTGCTGCCACTTTTTACGGTGTAACTCTTTAGCACTTGAGCTAAAGAGTCGCAGTGAAGCGCGGTGTCGGTACTCACAGGTGAATGGGGCTCGGTTGACAAGTGGGACAAACACCGTCGTCCCTGCTGACCTCCAGCACCGCGTCCGGGAACCAGACGGCCGTCTTACAGGCCGGGAAGCCCACACAGGTCAGAAACTTACTGCAGATACACACACAGGGAACAGGCCGATTATTATCACTCATTCAACGCTTTACAGATAATTAATCCAGCAGTGGGATCGCCACATGGGGCTTGAACTTTTTCACGTTTTCCCATGTTACTTCATTGTGTTTTATGGACAAGTTATGCTATCAATCACATCAGGACCGAGTTGGATCTATTTGGCAGAAAAGAAGCAGCAAAAATGTTGTTTCCTAGATGCATAAAGCTGTTAGGGACGCTCCCCAACAAGACACCCAGCTCTACCTGCAGCCAAAAGGAGCTTCAAACACAAATATTGGAAAATTATTTTCCTTCTGTTTCACAATTATGTGCTGCTTTGTGTTGGTCTGTCACATTAAATCCCCCAAAAAACACTGAAATTTGTAACTGTAATGTGGAAAATTGTCAAAAACACAAAAACATTGCTTCTGGACTAAGATTAAAATTCAAACATGTAAGTTTATGTGGAACTATGAACTAGACGAAGGTTTGTTACTAGGTTATTCAGAGTTAGTCTCTCTGTGCTCTCACCTGTTTCCCTCCCTCTTCTTCTTCAGCACCATGTCCCGCCCACAGTTAGGACACTTCCTGACCGGCAGCGGGACCTCCATGTCCAGCTGCTCCGCGTCCGGCAGCTCCAGAGCTGCGCCCAGGTACGGCGACAGAGCCTCGTCTAACCTGAAGCGGCGAGAAAAAGCAGCGACATGTTGCTCGGACACAGTGAAGGAAGCGCGCCGATCCGCTCCGTCGTCGTGTGACTTAAAGTGCGACTAACTTCTTTGCCTTCCTCACGGACTCTATGAACACAGATTTGTATTTCTGGATGTGGTGCTGCAGAACGCTCCGCTTGTCCTTCCTGCCCTCCGACACCAGCTTGAGGTCGGCCTCCAGCTCGGCGCGCAGGTTGGGTTTCGACATCTCGTAGCCCATGGAGTTGTAACCTGGACGCACAATCGACACGGGCGACGGCACGTTAACGACGGCGCGGTTCGCGCGGCAGATTGCGGAGACGCAGGCGAAGTTACCTTCCACTAGTCCCATGCCGAGCTCCCCGGGGAGAAACCTCTGGTCCGCAGTCAGACCGACGTACATGCGACTCTTGATGGTCTCGATGTGATCTGCGTGGGTCGCGTCCGTGCCTGGAATACACACATGTAGTGCAGAAACTCACACACTCCATTTTAAACAAACATGATATATGCCTTGTTTTTTTTTATATCCATAGAAAGTAACCCTGGCCCTGCACTCTGTGTTAGTTTCCTGGCTGTGCTGGTTTTATTTTCAGTAAAAAAGATCACCCGGTACCAGCGCTTCTGTTTAGCTATCACTTTTATGTTACCATAATATAAACATTTGAAAACATGTTATATTACCATAATATAAAAGTCATAACAAATAGTTATTGCTGCTTTTAACTCCCTACAATTTTCTTCCCCAAGTCAAAGTAAACAAACTTTGACAGATTTATATTCCCAGCGTTCTCAGTCAGGATTAACTCTGGGATTAAATGCCAACTGATGTTACATTTAAAGATAGCACAAATTTTAAGAGGACAAATAAAACTATATTTTAGCAAACTGCAAATAATGTAGACGTTCTTGGATGTGACCTGAACTTATTGTACTACAGTTAATCATGTGTTTCACCTAAAATTACATGCATTCTGACTCGCTCCATGTAGTTGTTTTTTTTATTTAATTTCTAAAAACTATTATACAGATGTAATAATAGCGTAACATTTTGTTTTTTCCTTTCCGTGGGAAGTATCGCTGGCCCAATGCCTCGGCGTTTCCTGTCCGAGAAGACGGAAGCCTTCTTCATAAGAGAAGGCATCCGTCTCACTGTTGCCAGAAAGTAACTGATCTATAGAAAGTATTACTGCTTTTGTTCTTCAAAGTTTAGCGAGGCCTCATAAAAGCTGATGACATTTTTTTTTTTCATTTTAGACAGATTTACCGATGCCGTGCTTCTCCATCAGGGATATGAGGTCGGCTTCGGTCAGCAGCTGAGGCGGACTCGTCTGTCCGTCCACCATCTCAATAGCGGACGGCTGGAACTGGGAGCCCTGCTCATAAACTGGTATCAGCTGGAAAAAAATAAACAAAAAACACAACGCAATTTTCTTAATTAATCACTAAGAGCAGAAGCTATCGGTACGTTCAACACAAAAATAAAAAGCAAACCCACCTTTGTGCTCCACCTCTCGTACGGGTAGACGTCCAGGTAATTCCTCGCAATAATCATGAGTCCAGACGTGGAGAACTTCTCTTGAGCAATTTCTATTTCCACCACCGTCTCCTGCCCCAAAGCGTCCTGGGAAACGCAGGCCAGGAAGTGCCGCACGATGAACTCGTATACACGTGCTTCGTTGCCCTGGAAAACGAGACACGCATTCGAGATTTCCACGCATGTTCGACATGTTTCCATCAGTTTCTACGACCTTCTGGCAAAACTTTTACCATGTCGGGTTTCAACATCTGTGTGTTCCACAAAATCCCCCAAACAGCATTTAATCTGGCTCCAAACTCAGAAGAGAAGTAAAGGGCTGTTTCGTTATTTTTTTCCCAAATTCGTTTAGCATCAGAGCTAATTCAGATCTGCTCTAATGTAACATTTTGAAACATGATTACTGTTCAATATGGACTGAAAAATCCAATGATTCTTAAATAGATAGACTCTTCAAAGGACAGTGTGTGATTTTGGATTTGCTTAAAGCTTTTGTAAATGTTCAATCTGTAATGTCACCTGGTAACTCAAAAGATAAAATATAAATACATATAAACACATTTTGTGTTGGAATCACTTCAACCGGAAAAATTAAAATGATATGAAAGTCTAGTTATAAAACCTATTTATGTAACCAGTTTAATTTTTACACTAACATTGTGAAAAGACATTTTCATACCTTTCCAAACGTTTTAAGCCTAGAAATTGTGTTTAAATTCATTTCAGTTTATTTATACGATCATGAGTATAAATAAACTGACATCAAATGTCGACTGAAAGACGTTTATTGATTAAATATAGTTGATTCAATTCAATCATTCCAATTGATCCTAGTTGTCAAACAATGCAGACAAGCTCAAGTTATGTAAATTGTTTAAAAAGCTTCTCTCTTACTGAGCATGCGTGTAGCGACAGTGGAGAGGAAAAACTCAGCTTTAACCAGAACAAACTTTCAGCAGAACCAGAACCTGGTTCATTAGGAGCAGCCATCTTAAATGTTTGCATAAATGCCACAAGGTTACTTCTACCAGGAGAATCTTATGCAACATTTCACTTGATTTTGCAAAAAAAAAATCCCCCCATCTAAAAACAAAAAAAGTAAAGAATGAAAACAAAAACGACGTGAACCAACCCACCTGCAGCGTGTTGGTGTACTTGGTGGGGTGTATGGGAGGGTGGGCCTGGTCAGAGTTTTTGCCCTGCCGTGGGTTGGGGCCCCCAGGCTGGTCCAGAACCCGCTGGGCAAATGTCCCCCACTCCGGACTCTGCGCCTGCTGCTCCACCAGGGGCGCCAGGGGAAGGTTTGCAGGAAATATGTTGGTTTCTGTGCGAGGATAGCTGATTAACCTGAATAGAAAATTTAAAAAAAATAAAAATGCAGCGTCATGTCGTATTTGCACAGAGGAACGACGCTTTGCAAAACACCAAATGGTTCCTGTGTGTTTATAAACGGGAAAGACTCTGAGAGGCAGGGAAAGATGGAGGACTAAGGTGAACTTAATGCTTTACCCACCCTTGAGTATAAAGCTTTTCAGCAATCTTCATCGTCTCTTTGGCATTTATTCTGAGCTTCCTAGACGCCAGTTTCTCCAGTTCCTGCACGTCAGATCAACACAGAAGACTTTGCAAACAAGAAAATGATTTTTTCATGCTGCGGCTTACATCACATGTGTTGCTGTTTGCTTTTATTATCTTACCACAGTGTCCAAAGGCAGTGGTCTCCATTTGCTCTTGGGTTTGCTTGTTACTGAGGTGACTGTTGCTATGGGATCCTGGGAATAAATGATAATATATTCTCTGTTCACATGTTACTTTTGAACCGTATTTATTCGCATGAGTCAACAAAACATTTTCTAAAGGCACCGCGGCGTGTTTACACCTGGTGCGTTTCAGCAGCAGGAATGTTCAGAGTGATTTATAAGATGAAAACAAATGCAAGGACATTATACAGCAGTGGTGCAATAAAGGAAACCAATGAAAAGTTGGAACTGCGATTAATAAGGTCCCAGTCATTGTTCATCGACTGGGAGAAATGGGATTTTTTCAACTTGATTTGAAGGCTAAAAACTGCAGCTGTGCGTTGACTCTGGATCGCTCCTCTTCAGGTCCAAAGATAAAAACTTCAATTCTGTTTCTAATCAGCTGGAGAAAGTTTTGGCACATTTATCTGTTCTAAGCATCTGTTCAGTGATTGGATAGGTTCAGAGTGACATCATCATGTAGAGCTGTGGATCATCCATGTAGCTATGGTAACAAAACTTATGTTATAACCTGAGCCAGACTATTTATAGATATTAAATAATAGGGGGTCCCAGGATTGAAACTTGGGGAACCCCGCGTGAGACTAAAGTGCGAGTCGATGAAATATTATCTACTGACTCAAAGAAGTCGAACCAATAAAGTACTGTACCAACCCAGCTGTCCAGTCTCTTCAGTAACATGTCATGGTCAACAGTATTAAGTGCTGTGCTGAGGTCAAACAGAACCAGAACCGTGGTTCTCCCACAGTCTGTGTTTATGTGGATGTCACTGAACGTGTTGACAAAGGCAGGCTCTGTGCTTTGGTGAGCACCGAAACCAGACAGAAAGACATCAAAGCGGTCGGTCATTGTTAAGGTACATCAGAGAGCACACACACACACACACACACACACACACACACACACACACACACACACACACACACACACACACACACACACACACACACACACACACACACACTGCAGGCTCTGGTATCACCAGCAAGTTTCTGTTATAGCAAAATAAAAGCAATCATTTCCAGAAAACCACATATTGTAGTAATAATAAAAAAAAAGAACAATTGTTTTGAAAAGAGAATATCTAAATGAAGGTGGGAGACTAAAAGAATGAATCATCCAGCGTTAGTGGCTCAAAAGAGTTTGACAGGATTCACACTGAATGATCGTGAAGTGCAAAGGATCCGAAAACGATAAATAGTTTTCAATATTCTAATCTGAAAAGTGTGGCGTACACCTGTATTCAGCCCCCTGCACTCTCATGCTCACTGCATTTCTGAATTTCTGAAATTCAAGAACGGCGTCGGCGTGTTGCAGTTTCTCTGCAACGTCACTTCTGATTGGTTCTTTCTGTAACGTTGTTAATCAGATTCTGGTTGAGGCGTCGCATGTTTACACACCTCTCCATCTGGAAGGTGTGTAAAAAAAAAAAAAGTGTCGATGTCACTTTTTTTTATTTTTTATTACTTTCGGACGGTTGTTGTGATGTGTAGCCATGGCAATGTGGTCTTGTTTTTACAGCTGGGAGCAGCTGACTGGCATCTGGAAACGTCAAATAAACATATCCTCATCTTTGATACTGGATATAAATAAGAACCACTGCTCTCCACTGTTTTCAGTGCAAGGTAAACAGTGTTTGGTACCAGCCTTAACAAAAAAAAAAAAAAAAGAAAAAAAGAAATGTAAATGTTGTTTTGTATTAAAAACATTAAACTCCAGATTCTTGGCTGATTTACTGCAGCATGCATTAAAGTCTGCAGTCATTTGGAGCCTTATTGCTGAGAAATGTAACAGCCGCCCAACCTTGAGCAAACAGGTAAAGGAATAATAGCCAGCCTGTGATGGAGTGAGCTCTGACCCGCTTCTGTCTCCCGACACTCACAGCTTGCTCTGTGGGAAAGAAAAAAATAAAAAAAAGAGCGAAAAGCTAGCTGAATGATAATTACAGGGCTCATCAGCGTCGCAGGGAAAGAATAAGTGTTTCTCTTGATGACGCTCCCACGTTCAGACGACACCTCTTCTGTTCTGTCGTCAGTGGGTGAAACCACTCGGGATTTAGAGCTCAAGCGCGCCAAAGCTGGATCAACAAACAGAAGATCAGAACGACGATCCAACATCACACAGTCTGAGTACAGAAATCAGAAAAACAAGCAAACAAAAAAAACAGGAGACTTTGAATCTACAAGGTGCACTGGGGCGATACCGAATATGGCTTTGCTACCAGCTTTAATTACAGTGTGATAACATATGATTATTGGTGGGATACGTCCATTGTGTTGTAAGTTATTCGCCCCGTTCTGTTTAAGATGCGTTACCGTGTTTTCGGATTGTTGTTCTGGTGAAGCTGCTGAGCAAACTAGCAAAAAGCTAAAGACGCTTCGGTACAAGAAGTGCAATATGGTCAATGATATTGCAATATTAAAAAAAAAAAAAATGCTCCAGTTTGGGGGTTACTGCCCCGAGGGCCCCGATGACCACAGGCACCACTGTGGTCTTCACCTTCCAGGCCCTCTCCAGTTCTTCCCTGAGGCCCTGGTATTTCTCCAGTTTCTCGTGCTCCTTTTTCCTGATGTTGCAATCACTTGGTATTGCTACATCTACCACAACGGCTTTCCTCTGATGTTTATCCACTACGACAATGTCTGGTTGGTTCGCCATTACCATTTTGTCTGTCTGGATCTGGAAGTCCCACAGGATCTTAGCTCTGGCGTTCTCCACCACCTTTCCAGTCCATATTCAGGTTTCCAGTCCATATTCTGCACAGATGTTTCTGTACACTATGCCTGCCACTTGGTTATGTCGTTCCATGTACGCTTTCCCTGCCAGTATCTTGCACCCTGCTGTGATGTGCTGGACTGTCTCAGGGGCCTCCTTGGCAACCTACACCTTGGGTTTGTCTGGTGTGGTAGATCTGGGCCTCTATTGCTCTGGTGTTTAGGGCCTGATGAGGGCCTCTGTGCTGTCCTTGAGTCCAGCTTTTTCCATCCATTGGTAGGATTTACTGATATCAGCCACTTGGGTTATTTGCTGGTGGTACATCCCATGTAGGGGCTTGTCCTCCCATGATGGTATCTCTGGCACCTCAACCTCCGTTCCCTGTTGTCTGAAACATTCACTGAGCACATTGTCTGTTGAGGCTGACCATTTTGCAACTATTGTCAATCATATGGAGGACAAATTCTGCCAAAATTATCAATATATCTAGAAATAAATAAATTCCTTGTTAAGGTGTTTAATGTGCCAAATAATCCTTTCATAAAAAAATGAAAAATCAGGACTTTCCAAACTTATTTGATTATACAGTGCAACATAAATTTGTCATTTTCAGCAGCATCAATTTAACATTACAACTATTTAATTATTAATTTTTTGATTTCTAATCTCAATGTTTTATTAAGTTTCATTTTCATTTCATAATTTTCTTTCTCATTTATTTGATATTTATTAATAATTTTTTTTCCTTGAATATCAGATTTTACATAGTTTTTTTCCAATTTTTGTACATTTTCCAAATTTCACGTCTTTCCTTCCATATTTGAGAATAAATATGAAAAAAATTTAATAAAAAAAATCCTGACTCCAAATGTGTAAAACCGCAGGAGAAATAACCCAAATATTGACCCTCAAGAGCTCAATACACATGCATGCCACATTTTTCAGACTTTTATTTGTAAAAGTTGTCAGTAAGTGCTCCATTGAGCTGGTCTATCAACTGAAATCCAAAATATTAAATGACGTTAGAGAGTTAATAAGACTCAATGTGCAGAAGTTACAGGGTTATCAATGGTATAATCAATACTGTGCTTATGCTCTTAAAAACAGACTCATACCTCCATGCAGATCTGGTACAGCACCAGACAAGCTGTGTGATGGAAGAGACGGTTTCTCTTCCAGCTGAACTCAACTCTGTCCTCTTCCACCTCATGGAGCACTGAGACAAAGACAGACATACAGGACAGGTTTTATAGGTTTAATCCAAGCGTAATCAATCAACTTTTATTTCCAGCACATGAATTCTTACCTTTGATCTTGTAGAAAGTCTCGGGTATAAAAGCCTGAATGGCTTTGAAGCGCTCCACCACAAATCCCAGGGTGGGAAACTGACAGCTGCCGTATGAGATCAGCTGATTGGCCAGGGACTCGGGGAAGATCTTCTGCAGGCGAAGCGTCTGGAACCGGGTAAAGGACGCGCCTGACGACGATCAGAAGACAGAGGGACGAGTGGAATGTCATCAGCCAACTTATAGTGAACAATGAGTTCCAGTCGCTTGCATATTTTCCTGCTTGACGGAGCGGTCACCGCCTCACCTATCCGCAGATCCAGCTCCTGCCGGACATCGACAGCGTCGCTGATGTTGGAGTCGGGCTCCGTCAGCGTCTCACACGCTCTTCGAATCGAGTTGGGAGTGATCTCCGAAAACTTCGCTCGAAAGATTTGCAAATTGGGTTTCACTGGAGAAAATAAATGTATATATATATATATATATATATATATATATATATATATATATATATATATATATATATATATATATATATATATATATTTTTTTTTTTAGATATTAGCAGACAGAGGAATAATGTGCAAAAGTAGTATGTGGATAAGTATGAACCTGCTTTGCAAACGTCAATGATTTCGAAGCCAATGTTTTCTCCCTCCCGGTCACAGTCAGTCCAGATGACCAGAGCCTGGCACTGCCTCGCTTCCCTCTCCAGAGTCCGCTACCAAGAATTAAACACAAAAATTTGACCTTTTGAAATTATATAATCAAGTTATGTTATGTCAATTCACAACTTAAGAAACTTTAATAACCAAATGAAAACATTCCAGGTGACTTTCTGCGATTTATAAGGTATGAATATTAACCACTGACATGAGATGTAGGACTGAAATACAAATATTTTAAGCTAGTTTTAGTTCCGCTCTTCATATTAGTGGTTAATAAAGTTTTATTTGATAAACTGTAGAATAAAGAGAGTCGGTTTCTCTGAGTATGAATCCCATTTCTCTAAAGTTATGGTATGGTCACATGTTCTTCATTAAAGTCCAGCTTTTTATCAGCGCCCTCTACAGGCGACTAACAGTATCTTGTGCCAAGACTTTAAAAAACAAATTATCACAGTTTTTGCTGTATGTACAGATGTGTAAAGTTCAGGATTTTTCCTCCAGTGTTGCTGTGCACTGTGGCTCAGCTGGCAGCTGGATGAAACAAGGCTTCTTTTAACGCTAAGTGATCTGGCTTGAAAATAAAATCAAATTTTTTTAAAACCAAATTTGATTTTGGATGTTAATACATTTCTTCCTCACTTTTTTAAAATTCTGTAAATGACAGAAAATATCATAAAATGGCTTTTACTTCTGTGGGTTGACCTGAACTTGTAGTCGAAAGAAACAGAATCAAGATGGCAGTTGGGTTAACATAACCTTGGACACCCAAGAAAAGCATCAGCGGAAAAAAAAAACATATTTTCCAAAATTTAAATAATCAAAAACAGAATATGTGATGAATCGATCAAATCAATGTAATGCCCACCTCTAGCCCTTTGCTTTTTCTTTCCTTACAAGACGAATTTAAATAAACAAAAATAGACATTGGCTATTTAAAGAAATTAAAGTGACACGCTTTAGTGTTTTGTGTTTCCTCTCAGTTCCAGCCTCACCTTGATTTGAACCATGTTGTCCGGGCAAATCTTCTCTACCTCTGCATCAAACAGCAACACGGGACTGCAGCTGAGCCTTGGAAGAGAAACGACAAAAAATTCAAGTGTTAAAACCCTACGTCCAGGTCACCGTAGGCATATATTCATTTCCACTTACCATTTCTGGAAAGGCGCTTTGAACTCCAGACCCAGCAGATGGCCTGATACTGAGGTCATTGTCACAGTCACATTCTGAGATGAGGACAACAACCAGAGAAATCAGAGGGAATCACAATCAGACATTCAAATGCATGTGGGGGTTGCTTACCTGCCCAAAAAGACTACATTCAAACTCATATATTTTATTGAACTTCGAAAATCCTTCTCTCTGCAAAAGAGAAACGCATAATGAGCGGTGCTGACAACGACAGTGTTGTCATCACAAAACAATGAAGATAATGGGAGCTTTCTTTTACTTGCTCTGAGGTTATGTCAGATAGCAGTGACACCTACAAGCTTCAGTAACAGTGAAGCTCTGATCAGCGGTGACTCACCCTCCTGGCTCTGCCGCCAGACAAGATCTCAGAGATGCCTCTGGCTGCGTCGTTCTTCTCTGCCACGCAGAGGACTCGCTTGATCTGAGCCCTGCTGCGAATCATGTCTGCCCCCTGCGCTGCGTCCGAGCACCGGCGGCTCCGTGTCGCCCAGGAAAAGCCCGTCCTCGCCCGCAGTAGTCCCGATCGAAGCGTGGGTCTGCCGAGGATGTGCGCTATCAGCATGCCTGGCCCGCTGTCACATGAAGCAGCAGCGGCTGGCCCCGGACTCAGCCTCCCCGGTCCTGCCGCTCTTCCGATCGGTTAGCATCTTAGCTAGCAGGGGTGGCTGAAAGCATCGTGGCGGCTCTCAGAAAGCTTCTCGGACGGCTAAAAAGTTTTCCCCAGCTACAAAAATTGACTTTTTATTTATGGTAAGTCGATAAGAAAAATAAAATAAAGAGAAAGTTTGTAGACTTGTTGATATAATGAACCGTTTCGAGCCTAGTCAAAGTGACACGGTTTAACTTTGTTTACAAAATCCGCGCCCGAGAAGTCAAAATTACTGTAAAGGAGATCGTACAGGTGTCGTGAAGGCTGCAGTGTCGTAAAACGTTGAAATGAGGGAAATTAATCACCCCCCTTTCATTGTATGATACAATAAACTCACGAACTTTCCCCTGTGTTTTTAATAATATCTAGCCATGAAGAAAGAACATTGAATGTTGAAATGTGTATCGATATGTACAATTTAATTGTACAGCTGCAAGGTATAGAAAGAATCCCCTTACACTAATGTAGTTTTCTAAAATTATACTTATAATAGTAATAATAATAATAATTAATTAGTTCCTCATCCGTGTTAAATGTGTTGAGGAAAAAGTTATTATTATTATTATTATTATTATTATTATTATTATTATTATTATTATTATTATTATTATTATTATTATTATTATTATTTTAGCCAAGACGCGAGTGTGTAAAAAAAGGCATTAAACTAACTCCATAACGTTAGTGTAAAAAACACACTAACTACATAGAAAAATAAACTTCCGTTTTAGTCAAACGATAATGACAAAACTGTTTTGTCATGAACACGTCGCGCATTTACAATGTTTGGACAGTAGGTGGCAGTGAGTGGTGTGGCACGTTGGAGTGAGATTTGGTTTGTAAGTAAAACATCAACACTTTGACACGAGAACTGAGCACTTTGAGTTGTCTTATGCAGCGGCCACCGTGTATGAAACGGGATGACAAACAAGATTTGCCTTTTCATTTTCTGCTGCTGCACTATATATTGGGTTATTATTGTTTTTTCGTGGAAAGCGATGTATTAAAATCTGCAGCGCATTGCAATAAAACATATTTGACCTTTGATGGAACACATGGCACACAGAGGGTATCCAGTTGTCTTTTGTCATGTGTCTTTTGTACGCATGTGTAGGTGTTGAATTTTTAAAACTGATTTCCATGTTAATTTTTTCATAATACTATGCTCAGGATTTCAATCCTCCATTCAATGCACACTTTTAGGAATAGAGTAACATGATAAGTGAGCAGATTTGCATTGCATATTTGAAGCTGTATGTTGTGTTATTTGTACTGGACAAGTTCTGGTTTTGCCACTTCTATCTTCTAAAATACTCAATCATTATTGTTTTTTAACTTCTGCCTGTCAAGAGGAAATGCCCTTTTTATTAAAAAAAATGATGTTGTGTGTTTTTATGGTTAGCTCAACCACATTTATTTTCATTTTCACACTGTTGTCTCACTTACAGCACGGTCTCTTAGCTCTTAGTTCTTTTTCTTTTGTGCAAAACAAAGTGGAAATAGATTTGTTTTCTATCGAAAGATTATTTCTGTTGACATTAAGCAGGTGAGGTAAATATTGTGAAGTGCAGGAACCTCCAGACTGGTCACAAAGTCACGTTCTAAACTGGGTGCTCTTTGTGTGTGAGTTTCTACTCCTTGATATTTGATAAAGGTTATTTTTGAAGTGTGAGAACATCCATGTTTTCACAAGCCAACACGCTTCATTTCTTGCAGATCACATGGTATCCCGTTTGCCTTTCACTTCTCATTTTCTGTGTAATCCTGCGCAGAAAAATGAGAAAGTAATCAAAACCTGATTTATTTTTAACCTGTTGTTATTTGATTGTTCAGGCTGACTCTGTTCAGCAACTCACTGCTGACCTACGAACCACTCCGGATATTTTTTCTGCAAGGCAACACATTAAAAAAAAAAAAAAAGTCACTTTGTAATCCAGAAAATAAGGAAAGAGAGTCAATATAATTTTCTGAGCTTTACTCAGACAAACTGCCACAGTTTTAAAGTCCTTACTTGTACTTGAACGCTTTCCCCAGTTTGAAGTCCAGAATAACAACACGTCAGACACATTTAAGCTTAAAGTCATCTTTTAATTTTAAACTGTAAGTAATAATGTTTTTTGCGGAACTCCAGCCATAGGTTTTGCTTGAATTTTCCTCCAGACTCAAATACTTTTCAGCTCACCACCAAAGAATACCTTTAAAAAATATATTGAAAACAAAAGTTGGATATCAAATACAAGAGGAATTGAATTGCTTTGAAACTAACAAATATATTTCTGTTAATAATTAATGGGGGTGTCAATTATTTATTTTTTGCTAATAAAATGCAATAAAAACGAATAAATAAATAAATAAACAAAAAAACCCGTATATTTTAATATCATTTTATAAATGAACATTTCTGAATTTTCGTCGAATTAAAAACAAAACAAAACAACAAATCAACATTTCCCTTTTAGGCGGAGTTAGTTTTCCCTCGATGGGCGGGGCTTCGGTCACGTGACCAGTCAGCGTCCAGCTGGGTAATCATGGCGGCTGTCTCTGGATGCGAACAGCAGATGTAGCGTTTCTTCTTCTTTTTTTTCCCTCTCCGCGAACCATGCCGTTTGATGCACGCGCCGGACTTTGATCCGGACGCCAGGAGGGACGGCGGCCCCACAGGAAGAGGAGGAGGAGGAGGACGGCCGCTCCTCTCCCAGGCGGCTGTAGCATGAAGGCTCTGCAGGCAACACGGACGCTGTGATTCCCGAGGAGGGCTTTTTGTCAGCCAAGGCGCTGGATGGTGTGTTTGTTTGATTGTCGAGTTGTTCATTTGTGTTTTTAATTCATCTCTTCTTGCGGATGTTGAGTTAATTTGGAGATCGGAATGGGTTCAGTGGAGCAGCTGCGCCCTATTGAAGGTTTTACTACAGTGTGATGATGGCCAGTCTGAATGGACTCTCTCCCTGCTGTCCACACACAGCTTTTCTATGACTGTTTGTGCTTCTGCTGCTTCTCATGCCTCCCTCAGTGGTAACACTATGATAGGCTCCCCAGATGTGGTAGCTTTCACTAAAGAGGATGAATACGGGCAGACTAGTCAAGACCCTCTGGGTCTCCCGGAGGAGTTCTCCGTACCCCTCCACCCGCTGGCCGACTCCAACCCCTGGGCCAAAACCTCCTACGCCAAATTCACCAAAGACTTCATCCTCATCTCTGAGTTCTCAGAGCAGGTGGGTCCCCAGCCTCTCCTCACCATCCCAGGTGACCCCAAAGTCTGCGGCACCTTCGACCTCAACTACTTCTCCCTGCGGATCATGTCCGTGGACTACCAGGCCTCCTTCGTGGGGCATCCGCCCGGCAGCGGCTACCCGAGGCTCAGCTTTGTGGAGGACTCCAGGGTCGTCCTGGGAGACTCGAAGGAGGGAGCGTTCGCGTACGTCCATCACTTCACCCTGTACGACCTGGAGGCGAGAGGCTTCGTGCGGCCGTTCTGCATGGCGTATGTAGCAGCGGACGAGAAGAAAATCATGCTCCAGTTTCAGGAGCTGTCCCTCCGCTTCTCGCAGGCCTCGGAGTGTCTGAAGGCCGGGAACAGAAGGGCATTCGCCAAGGAACTCCAGCGGAAGCTCCAGGACCTGGAGTAAGAGCTTTATTTCAAATTTTACTTGTAAACGTCTGGTTCGAAAGTCTAAATTAGACCTGTGGATGAGGTCAAAGGTTCAGAGCAGCCAGTGATGAGATTAGGGGTAGTAGGTTGCTCAACCACCTCAGATTCTCCTGAAACTTTGCAGCAGTGACCTCTGCGAGCTAAAGCCATCTTACCTGAAATTCTAACATTTGCACCATTTATCACCATGTCAGATTTTTATAATAAATCTCACGGCTTGCAAAGAGAAATAATTCCACTTTCTGACACATCTTATGACATAAATCCATCTCTTGAGTCTTTGGTTTTCTGGAGATGTTTAAATGTGCTTTCTGAAAAAGCTGTAGTTTTTTTGTACCAACATCTGAAATTCAGGACTTGTCTAAAACGTTCAAATAGGTTTGAAACAAATTAGAAAATGTATATCTACTAGACTGCCTCTTAGTTCATCATTATTCTGAGAATATTATGGAAACATCACCAATTCCCAACGCCATAATCTTAGTGTAAATCGAAGATATGGCCAACTAAAGTCGACAAAGGTAAAAAAATTAATTAGATTATCTTCTTGTCCGCCAAGTTTCAGTACCCTTATATTGTTCTTTTGGTTTTCAAAGCTCTTAACTGGGTTTTACAACAACACTTTTCCTGCTATACGTGTTTTACATGTTTAATAATTTATTTCTAGAGGCATACTCGCAATAGCTGAATATTCACAAGCGTCTCCATGATGAGCACAGGTTTCAGCTGCCTTTCATTGCCGGCCTACAAGTTTTTAATCTTGAGAGGTGCATCGGCACAATGGAGAAAAGTTACTTGGCAGAATAATCTGGAAAAGGTTGTTAGGTCATTTCCAAACAATGGAGTCCATCATCATTGATCCCTGGAAGATTATTCCCATGTGGAAAACATTCCAGAATGCCACATATCTGCTCCCAGGGTCAGAGGTTGAAGTTAGGTAATTAAAGAAATTGTAAAAAAAAAAAATATATATAATTAGACTTAGAGACTTAGACTTGACTTTATTGATCCCTTGGGAAGACTCCCTCAGGAAATTATAGTTACCAGCAGCTCACAGGCAAAAATGTGGCACACAGTAAGCATACACAAAATACAAAAAAATACAAATTAAATACAAAACAAAGAATATAAATACAACACAAAAGGAAATTATAGCAATTAAATCATCAAGTAAGATAAGCAAATCTCGTCTCTAAGATAACTCTCTAAGCTTGTAGATATGAGACGGACTGTTTATATGTACTTTACTTTACTCAGTTATGAACTATCAGAGTTCACATCAGGATGATAAGTATGAGTTAGTATGGCGGGTATAGAAGGGCTGCAGAAATACTGTTAAAAAATCAACTACACCACTGCTTAGATGTCCAAAGTTTCATTTTTAAACAAACCACAAAACTTTCTGGTTAGGGGTTAGAGTTAGGGTTGGGGTAGGGTCCGCCAAACAGACGCAAACACAACCAAAGCAGACCGGTCGGATCATAATGGCCCATGTTAAATGGGGAAAACCCAAACTCATACTGTCAGAATCAAGCTTTGTTTGTCAAGTACGTTCACACATACAAAGAATTTGTCCTTGCTTACCGAAGCTCACAGTTCACAGAGAGTAACAGTAGACACAGATGCATCCCAACACACATAGATATACACACAACTTTACATACTTGTAAACCTTTATAGAAGTATAAAATACAAATTATAAACAAATAAAAAATCAATGTCAAACACAGGGATACCAGGATGATGATATGGGGTTATAGCCACAGGAGCTTGGCACCATCCTGTGTACACCAAAGCCCGATCGTTAGTTTGTAGGATAAGATGTTATGTCAAAAGGTATAACCGATTTACTGAAGGTTGATTATACCTTCTTGTAGGTATGACCAACAATCAGTCAGCAGACTACCACTGGTATTTTTAGAACCGTGCCATTCCATGCCTATCACTGCATCTGTTTTGTTTCAGGTACACCCACTCTGTGCTGCAGCGGGAAGAGGGCCTGCAGAGAGAGGCGGGGCCTCAGTGCGTTTACTCTGCCCATGCTGTAGAAAAGGCCAATGAGCTGGCGAACGTGGAGAAGAGCATTTACGAGCACAGAGACCTGCTGAAGCAGATCAGTGCCTACCATCAGCGACCACGACGGGATCCGCACGCCGTCTCGTGCCAGAAGTGCATGACCGAGTGCTTGAGAGAGTGCGAAGAGCTGTTGGACAAATACGCCAAGCTGGCGAATCCCCTCGGGTTCATCCACAGAGTCTCCAAAGGAGAAGGCGACGAGATTGAATCTGATGATAACGGAGGGGAAGAAGAGGCGGATGAAGATGAGGATGACGGTAATAAGCGCAGGCCATCGTACACGCCACAGCTGATCAAAGCAAAGTCTGCAAAGTGTTTCGCCAAACGCCTGAAGACCTTGCAAGAACTGTGTGAGGACAATTTCTACGAGGCCACCGTTGAGCTTCTGAAGGAGACGGAGAGGAGTTTCCGCGGCGACCTGTGTTACCTCTACACTCGCCGCTTGGACAAGGCACTGCGCAGGAAGCAGAAAATTGTCAACTTCCTGTTTGAGGCAGACCTCATTGATGACGTTCAGGATGAAGCCGACACACTGAGACCATTCTGCGCTGTGAATCACGCCATAGACAACTACATGCACTTAAATCCACCTCATATTGTCCTGGGGCCAGAGGCTCTTGAGCTTGATGGATTAAGACCGCAAGATCCGCTAGGCCTGGCTTGTGAAGCCGCCACTACTCAGGAGCTTGGACTTCTGGGCAGCCATCTGGAGTCCTCTCCCTCAGACCAGACCTTGGAGACACAGGGGAGCTCAGAAGGGACCAAAGAAAGCTTCAGCAGCGATAAAAGTGGAACAGATCAAACTGAGAAGCAAGAGAGTCTTGCAAGTATAAATACAGAAGGTCCTGATCCGGACTCTGACTTGACACCAGAACCTGACCAAAACACCTACCCAGAGAGGGAAAGCAGTAGCGAGGACATGGAGACCACTGCCGGGGAGGATGACTGTGATACCAGACAAGACCAGACCCCTGTGTCTTTGCTGGAAGTCGTGTCCGAACTGGAGGCCAGAAAGGACGATGAGTGTGACGTGGGAATGCACTCAGAGCTGCTGGCTCCCATGGATACAGCGTGCTGTATGGCCCAAGAGGGTTTCCTCTATGAGGCAGCTGACCCTGACACTGTGCCTTGCCTGAGTCCAAACTCGACCCTGAGCCCCTATAAGGTTCTGGTGGTCAACCAGGAGCCCCACGCCCTTCACCCCATCCAGGATGAGTACACAGTGGGTTCCCCATGCTCAGCAGCAGGGCTGGAGCTTCCCGTGGGCGTCTTTGGAGATGCAGCTTCACGTAGCTCCATGGAGGACGGGTCAGACTGTACCATGAGTGCTTCCACGGGCTCCGACCGGGCCGCCTCGCCGCTCGGCTACGGGGGGTCAGTGACTCTCCGTCAGAGGAAAAAAGCCGGGCAAGGCGCTTTGAGGTTCGTGCGCCAGTACTCCTTTGCAATGCAAGCCCTGTGGTGTCTGCTGAGCGGCAGGACGCTGGTGGTGCTCGGGGCGGACGAGGGGAGAGTCCGCCGCCTCGTGTCTGCTCTGGCGCTCTTCGTACCCAACCCTGGCAAGAGTGGAGAGAGGGTCCAGCCCTGGCTGTCCTGTCCCTTCACCCTCATTGACCTTCACAGGTGGAAACTTATTGGGCTGCAAAGGTAAGAATCACTGCAGAATCCGATTACATCTTAACCCTTTTACTGATTTTTAGTGTTTAAGATGTTCAGTGCCTGGTAAAATATTTATAAACAAGGAACTTTTAAACATTTTGTCACTTTTCAACTTGATATAAAATAAAATGGAATATAACTGTACAGTGAATGCATGGTTTTCATATTGTTTGCTAATAAGTCATAAATAGGGCATGAATTTGTATCCAGAGCATTTTATTATGATACTTCCCAAAGGACCCACCACAACAAATAGCCTGCAGAAGTCAACCAATCTATAGTTAAGCTACCCCCTATTTTTAATTTGGTCATGGAAGAGTGGCAAGAAGAAATTCCTTACTGAAAAAAAAATCCAGTTTCCTCCAACAAACCACACAGCAAACATGCAGAAGAAAACGCCTGCGTGCAAAACACTACATGTGGTGGAAAAATACTGCATTTCACTTTAAACACCACTTCCACTATAAGAATGTTTTTCAAAATGGATTCCACCAGGGGGCGCTGGGCAGGCCTCAAAAAGCTGCATGGAAAAAAAATAAAAAAATCTAATACATTCATTTTTTAAAGCATGATAATCAAATCTGCTTTTCAATCATTACAAAAAAAAAGTTGAAATAACTTATTGAAATGCTTCTTGCCATGCTCGTCTTTCTGATTGGTTGCTCGTCGGATTTATCCAGCTGCTCTGCTCCTCACGCTGGCATAGCGACCATGAAACGGATCCCTGCTGTGAAGGTCGCCGCTAACAAAAACCCCTAACAACTCATGGCCAACTAAAACCAGAAGGTCTGAGACGGCATTGTGCTAAACAAATATAGTAATTAATGAAAGGTAAATAAAAGGAAAGCAACAACAAAGAATTTGTTCAAACTTTTAGAACAAATTCTAAACTTTGTTTCCACATTTTGTAGCATCGTCTGTTGGTTTTCAAAGGGGCCTGTGCCAAGAAGCTAATGCTGTTTGTGGGAAAGTTTGGCAAACACATGCACTGTGCACTATATCATAAGGACAGCGTCATGCTGCCGGGAATCGAATTCTCCAGCAGGGACGAAGAGGATAAAAAATTTAAAAAAGGCGTTCGCCTTCTTGCACGACGGTGCAATCGCCAGATCAGCAATTCTGCAATTCAAATTGTAGAAAAAAGTAGATCGAAGTGCTGGAATGGCCTCGTCAAAATCCAACCTAAACTCAATTTTGAATCTGAGCTTGACTTGTCTTGCAAAGATTTGTCTAAAAAGCTCAATTTGCCTCACTTTATCACAGGCAAATCCACCCGAATACACTGAGGTCTGTGGAAATATGTGAGAAAATGTGAAAATATTCAATGGACATGAAATCGTTTTCTGGCAACATTTGCTGCGGAACATGAAACCAAAGCAGTCTCGATTTACGTGAAAGAGACCTTGAGTTTCTGAGGGCTTTGCAGAGTTTCTGCAAGTGTTAAATCTGAAGCCGATGACGTCATCACCTCACTTCAATCGCACCTTACGCCACACTTACTCATCTGCACTGACTCAGCGCTCGGTGACTCACTCTGACGGCCCTGCGGCTTTTCATGCGCATCTGTGCATGAACGTTTCTTTTCCACTCTTTCTGCAAACAGAACCTTGACTTTTTGAACAGAAGAAGAGTGTTTAAAGTTTGTTGTATCCATTTAATTTTGATTTCTGTAAGAAATTGAATCAGAATTCTAATTGTTTATAAGCTTTAACATACACAGTGTGTTGTAAAAAACAAAAGCCAGTTTTGGTAAAGTAATGTGAAAAGAATTCAAGGATAACCTTCAGAAACCAAATGGGACGTAAAATTCACCAAAAGGTGACACGATGTGACAGATCATCACATGCCTTTCTTCTTTTTTTATTGTTGCATGTTTACATTCTTTATATATAATCTCTGCTGGGAAATGCACTTAATTCTTCATGTGCATTTTGCATTATGCGATGCATATTATGTAGTTTCAAAAAAAAAAGAAGAGAAAAAAATACATTATGACCACATAATACAATTGCTACTACAAATTAAAATGAATAAAAGAGCACACTTTTCAGAGGTTAAATTTAAATTTGCACATAGAACTTGAAGTTTATATTTATTTACACAGCTAAGTACTTTCTGAGGTGAATGCAGAAGGTTAAATTCAGAAAATGTTGAGTAGAAATAATTATTCTGCCATTATTTTGGCGCCCCTTATGGGTCACATATAGTGTAAACCCCACTTTTTGCACCAGTGCTAGGCATGAATGTCATTAAACTCTAGGCTTTAATAGCTTGATTCAAAGTTTTTATTGTGGTCAGGTGAGCAATGATGTTAATGTTGCCAATTTGGCAAATAAGATTAATAAATGATGTCAGAAAAATGGGTGCAGTCTAAGAGCAACTTGTTAAAGGATCCATCCGTTCGAGAACAAAAATCACCATCAGCTCTAAATGTATGACTTTTACTCCCATGGTGATTAAATGCTGGGTTAAACTGTAGATGTGATTGTCGTTTCCTCCCTCAGGGTTGCTTCTCCCGCCGGCTCCAGCACCCTATACTCCCTGTCCCGCTACAGCCGCTACATCTCCATCCTGGACGTCGACATGAAGACCCTGCGCTGCCCTCAGTACCGCGGCCAGCTCCTCGCCAACATGGCCGACCACCGCACCTACATCCGCCGCGGCTCCACCTACTTCCTCCACCTGCAGAGCGAGCTCTGCCGCCTGGCGGCCAGGGCATTCCTGCTCACCTTCACGCACCACCTCCACCTGCCGGTCAGCCCCACGGAGGGGCCCGAGGCGGTGGAGGCCCGGCGGCGGGGCTTCCTGCAGGAGCAGCTGGGCCTGGACGAGGAGGACGGCCAGATCCTGCTCTACCTCAGCCGGCTCATCGCGCAGCGGTACCTGCGGCCCGCTAACAGCGACTGCTGCGCAGCCGTACCGTGTTTTAGTTTTAACTACGCCGCCAGTGTTTTATATAAAATCTGATTCCGCGAAGGGAAGGCGGGGAGC
This sequence comes from Poeciliopsis prolifica, assembly GCF_027474105.1. Lineage (NCBI taxonomy): Eukaryota > Metazoa > Chordata > Actinopteri > Cyprinodontiformes > Poeciliidae > Poeciliopsis > Poeciliopsis prolifica. The sequence goes on along the minus strand of NW_026562385.1, from coordinate 9,316,111 downwards.
TGGATCCCTCCCAACACCTCGCAGCGGAAATCAGCGCTGATACTTTGGGTTCATTCGGACCAGGAGTGATCTAAATAAGGTCAAGATCTCTGCACTGATTTGTTTTTCTCCATGTTGATCTCTGTCTGCCTCACTGTGCATCTCTGTGACTTCACACCTTCCTCTGGTGGCAGAGAAACCAGAGCTGAATGTCTCTGCCGACTCTTCTCCACACTTACACATTGCAGCCGATGAACACACTTTGAAGCAAAAACAAAACTGGCAAAGAACTGTAGCGTCTAGTTTGACTGCCTATGTCTTTATGGGCCACCCGCTGCAAAGTTACATGTCGGAAAAACAATTAAGAGCAATTGTATGGCCTGTTCAGCCTGTCAGAGATGTGAAAGAAAATGTGGGTGTTAGTTTTTCAAAGTCAATGTTTCCACCATGAATTTCCCACGTTTATAAATGTCAGGTTGAAACTGAATATGTAATGCACAAACTAAATCTTTAGCTTTCAAGTTGAATATTTAGCTGTGGTGCCAAATTCTTGGTTTGAAAACTAAATATTTAGCTCAAAATTAAATATTTATTTAGCTAATTATATAGTGCCAAATTAAGTAATAGGCTCTGAAGCTACATATTTAGCTTCAAACTAAATATTTATTTTCTAAACTAAATATCTAGCAATAGTTAAATATTTACTTAGCAACCTAAATATTTGCTATATTGCAGGCTTCCTAACTAGATATTAATTTGATAGTTAAATGTTTAGTTTGGCTCCAACTTAAATATTTGATGTGGGACTCTTGACATTTTTAAATATATGAATAACACGGTGCAAATATGTCTTTGAAAAATGAGCACCCAATGTTTTATTTACGACAAGCTAAGTAAAAGGAAAAAAAAAGCTGTTAATTTTTTACCGTGCAACTTTCACAAACGGCGCCGCATATGTGTTGACAGCTCTTATACCCTCGGCACTACATGTAAACATGTTTTTCAGCGCCGCGTACGCTGACATTTTCTGTTGGCCGAGAACAAACACTGTTTGAGAAGCTCGCCCCTCTCTTTGGAAACATCCATCTGTCCCTTAATCTATGATTTCACCTCCACTCGCCAGCATTTTGTTTTTCTTTTCACGGCCCACATTCCTTCAGAAACGGACAAGCGTCCGTTTTGTTGCAAACAGCAACGCGCTGTACGACCGTTCCCACTTAAATTTCAGCTTTTGATTTCAGGGTTAGGATGTCCGAGGTGGTGGAGAACTGAGTCCTGTCGGTCGGGAGAAACGTTATTGATCAAATAGTTTGGACCAGCCACTGGGGTGCATTTTCATGACTATTAAACAGGAGCATTTTAAAGCTATTTAATCTAAATGTATTGAATTTCACTGTTGTCTTAAAGTTGTGTGAGAGTGACGCGTTGTCGGCATCATAGTCTAGTGTCAGAGTGATCACTGTATTGATAATATTTCAGTTTTGTTCCAATGAAAGCAATTACCCTTTTAATGCTTTTAACAATAAACTTTTATTTCTTGTGCCAACAGACGTTTAATTCAGGACACCTGCTCGACTTTATTAACTACAGATGGACCGATTAGGCTTTTACTGGCTGATGCTGAGTTTTGGTTTTCTTTCAAATCAGCAATGATATTTGTAAATTTTTCAATTTTTTATTTTTTTTAAAATTTCTTTTGTTAAAGAGGGAGAATATATGTGCTGCAGGTTATTTGATTTGAAATCTGCCAGAAAATGAAGGAGTAACCCATTTTTAACCTGATTAAATTCAAATTGGTGGATCTTAATAAACGAACCACTCACCAATTTAATTAAAAATGTAAAACAGTCATTTTTCTCAGCTTTTTATGGCTTTTTTTATTTTGATGATTATGGCTTTAAAAAAACCCAAATACAACTTATCTTAAAATATAGTTATTTTGTACATACAAATGATCAACCGACTTTAAAATATGTTCTTTTTAAAAGCACTAATTTAGGTGTTGCTCCTTCTGCGTGAATTACTGCATCATTGCGCTGGCTGTTTTCACTTTGACATCTGCAGCAGATTTTTCCACATGAGCTTTTCCCTGTTGCTTTTGCACATGTTTCTGGTTAGTCAGTTGTTCCTTCCAGTCAACTTTCCATTAATATTCACAGTTATGCTCTATCCATAACTGTGAAATGTGACATTTCGGCAATAAAATATATTTTATGCGATGTATAAAATATAGTTTAAATCATCAGCTACAAACTACAGTCATCAGGTCATTGAACAGGGGAGAAAAGTTTGAAATTTGAATTTTTTTGCTCCATTTTACATCCTCCTTGAATTGGATCAATTAAAATTTTCGAGGATATTCTAATTTATTGAGTCATGTTATTTCCATAATGCTAATAATTTCTGAATTTTAAATTTGTTTTATTAAACTTAGTGAGGTGAGGTTTTAGTATTATTTTTAGTGTGTTTGATCTGCTGATCACTGAGCCCTGCTGTCAGTCAATTCTAATCTCTGGCCAATTGATTAATGCATCTGCTGGTGGCCTACTGCAGGATAAACGTTCCCAGTTTAGGATTGAACTTTTAAAAGTGGCTTATCTTTGTGTTTTGTGCCGTCTGTGATTCTGTGGGATGGTAACTACATGACTGCATGGTCAGAGTTTAAAGTTTAAAGGTCACTGCAAGCAAGGCTTGTAACTACTACTTAAGTGGATCTTGGTGCAGCATGTGATGAAGAGATGTACCTGATGTATTGGGTTTTTGTCCTAGTCATGCAAAGAAAAAAAATACAAAGAACAAAAAAAAAAAAAATAAAAAAAGAAATAAACACACACACACACCCTGAATGTAATCTGAGAAGCCATGCCGCTGTGTCCTTATGTTGCCGTATTATGTCTGGTTTTTGTATCTCATCAAACTGCAGGTTCGGCCCTGCGAGAAATTTGAATTTGAATAAAGCACGATGTGAATGTCTTTCTGTTTGCCTTTGTTTTGTTTTGGTTTTTTTTTTACCTGCTGCTGCTTGGTGTGTGTGTGTGTGTGTGTGTGTGTGTGTGTGTGTGTGTGTGTGTGTGTGTGTGTGTGTGTGTGTGTGTGTGTGTGTGTGTGTGTGTGTGTGTTCAGATGAAACCTCCCCTCCAGTAAAACCAACAGCCTCGTCTGTATGAGTGTGTGTGACTTTCTCCTCAGTGATGACGGATGTGCGAGCATCTGAGGTGCCATGAATAATACATGCTCATCCTCTGTGAAACACTTCTAATTGCCCTGCAGGAGCAGCGGATGTAAAGGTGTTTCGATGTGAAAACAAGTCTGCAACAATATGATCCGTCCTCAGCGTGCCGCTGCTCTAAGGAGGCGTGTGGGCGACTCGGTGCGCAGCATCTTGCAATGTAAACTACAGTTTGCCTCAGCAGTTAATGGCTAAAAAACTTCCACTCTGATTTATGGAGGAGATGCTTGTTTGGTTTTTAATCGATCAGTGATGCTAAGAGGAGGAGTTGATCCACTACATCTCAACTTCCTTGCAGGTTTTATATTGATCATGTAAATGGTTCGAAGTCAGACTGTGTTTCAAAGCCATTTTAAACTAAATGTCGCCACCACACGAAGAACAGAAGTCACTTTTCTGTCCCTTTAAGCTGACTAGAAACCAAACTTTTATTTTTTGTCAGCTTTTCTCCAGGCTTTCTGAGAGCTTCAGAGTTTATTCAGGATACAGATGGTTTTAAGTGTTTCCACTTTTGGTCCACTTTCAGATTATTACTCCTCTTTTAATTCAGCAGTTCTTTGAATCAAGGACATCTAGATGATAAAAATCCTCAAAGAACTGGTTGTGCCAGAATGCATCAAATAAAACTACCTATTAAACTATCAAATTACCGTCAGGTTAATATTTAATATCTTTCACATTGTTGTAATTTCACCTTATACAAATAGTCGAATTTGATTTGATATTCAGTGATTTAGAGCCAACTTTTTCCACGTTTTATCAAATATAAAGTTTTTTCCCCCCTAGTAAAATACTAAAATAACAAAAACAAAATTTGAAAAATGCTTGAAAATTTTGACAGAATCTCACAGATTGTTCTAATCAGGAAAAAAAAATCTAGACACGCCCCTGCCCACAAACCCTCAGTTACTCTGTAAGTAGCTGTTGTGGTAAATGATGGGTCATGTAGTGTGAAACTGGCAGCCCATTAATAATAAATGTGTGAACTTATCTCCTGGCCCCGATGTGGCCTGTGACGTCACTGAGGCATTTCAACACACAGTGCAGACCTGAGAAGAGGAAAGAAAAAATAATATTTGGTTCTTCAATGATTTTTAGCAAACAAAACTTGAAATATTTCATCTTTGTTTGTATTTAGTTCCACCGGGTCAATAATTTATATAGCAAAAAATATTTATTTGAACAGACTCAATAGCATAGATTTCCCCCCCCACCAGACTGTTGATGATGAGATGATAAAGTGAAATTTTCACTAATCAAAAAACAAAGAGAGCAAAATTTGTCTTAAAACTGAAAACTTAGCAGAAGCTATTTATCTCTTAATAACCACTTTTTTAAATTTTTCTTTTTAGTTTGGTAGCAGATGGCACCAGTAAGTTTAATTCAAAAACATTTAAACGTTTATTAATTTGAACAAATAAATGTTTTAAAATCAACCAAGCAAAAGGGCCTCCTTTCTTGTAACCTAAAATAAATCTGAAATTATTGACAGATACTTTTTATGTAGAACTCAGGCTAGTACATTGCATTCACATATTGTGCATTTAGTTTGTACAATATAATTGTTTCTACATTTTTCATAAGAAAAGAGATAAATGTTTTTTAACAAACTTCACAGTGCCTGTTGGGAAAGGTTCATGTTTTAAAGCAAATGCTGCCTCCTCTAGCTTAGATGAAGAACTACATTTATAGTTTCATGTTTCTCGAGTCGCGACTGGGACATTTTGACTGGTTTTATTCCAGTTATACGCTAATAAACACATGAATTATTGGGCTGTGACCAGAGGTGGGACCAAGTCACTGTTTTGCAAGTCTCAAGTTTTTGTCCTCAAGTCCAAGTCAAATCAAGACAGGAAAACTACCGCCTACCTCTTTGTGCAACTTCAAATACCGAACAGCTGGACGTTGTTGCATCTCCGTCCGAGATCCTGGTCTTGAAGGTTTTGCTTGTTTCACTGGTTTTAGTTGGATATTTCACGATTGATGTATCCTGAAGAAATTACTCACAAATTTCTGCTCTGAGCGATTTTCCATCTCTCGTTTTACGCACACAAACATACAGAGTGTGGAAGTACAGAGACAGTCTGCGCCTGTTAATACAGAATGAGTGAGATGAATTAATGGGGTACTTTATAAATAATGTGTTTTAAATTTTGAGTGAAATATCAAGTCCTTTCAGGTAAACAGCTTCAAGTCAAATTAATGGTGTGAAAGTCAAAGTCAAGTCCGAGTCTTTGAGTGAAGTTACACATAGTAATTAGTTGATATACACACATATAGGTTTTGATGTCTTTACACATAAAATTTAGTAAGGAAGCGGGAAAACCCGACCTGAACCGAACGACCCTTGTTTGTTTTTCTTGTGGCCTAATAAACTACAGCATTAACACCAAACACCTATATATATATTTATGAAACACCAAATTAATTTCAATTAATGAATTTTGAAACTCTGCCTTCTTTAAATGCTCTGCGTTTCTCACTTCTGATTCTTTTAATAGGCTTAAATAACAGCTAAAATAGATGATAGTGCATTTGTAATTGTGATAAAATGTCAACAAAAAGCACAAAACAGCAGGAAATGGTTGAAATGTTTTATTTAGAAATCATACTATAATAATGACAGACATCAGGATTTCCATCCAAAAATAACAGTGGAAAAAAAAATCCCCAAAAAAACGTACTTCAATCTACATTAAATGAAAATCAACGCGTTAGAATCGACCTTCACAGCGAGCATGGCTATCTGGAATGACAGGTCTGACTCAGAAACAGTCCACAACTTTCAAGAATAAAAAGCACAACCAGGAAAAAGTGATAATAAAAAAAAAAAGACAAACAAAAAATGGGCCCCCGGTCTCCGTGTTCTCCCGTCGACTCGCTGCATTTAAACACAGAACATTGATCCCACGTAAGGGCAGCTGACTGTGAAGGTAATGATGCGTTTCTGACGTAGATGAAATAACAGTGATAAGAAAATGAAATTAAAAATTACTCCATGCTCGTGTTATGAAAACCGGACGAGTCCTCGAGGCAAACGTACTCCGCTCCGCTCAGCCGGAGCATCCTCTGCATCCACAGTGAGTGCACTCGATGATCCTTCCCTGCAGAACACAAACCATCTTAACATCGGACCGGACCGCGCTCTAGCGCACACAGTACAGTGACTTTGTCACACTTACGACTTCCAGCTTGCTCTTGGGGACTCTGCAGATGCAGTTGGTTCCAAAGTTGGTGTCTCGGGTTTGGATGCAGCGCAGGCAGCACAGGTTCTCATAGCCTTGCTTCTTCCACTTGGCTATCAGGTTCTTGTCTGCATATCCTTCCTTTATGCAGTAGTCGTATAACTCTGCCACAAAGCAAACAATAGCAAAAATTATAAGACATACTGGATAAACTGAGTCATTCTGGTTCATATGCAGATGACAGATGAACCAAAACATTGAGTCAGGCTTCAAATATGAATGAATAAATTTGTGGATAAGCAGATTTGTGCATGGATGGAAAATCTAATGGATGGATAAACTGGATGGATAATCCAAGGGATAACAAGTGGGTAGATGAAAGGTTGGACAGATTGATCAATAAACACAAATGGATGGATGAATAATTGAAACTGACATGTGCACGGATTAATGGGAAATTGAATAGGTAACAGTATGAAAAACACTGGAAATTACAGCAGCTAAGCCAACCAGACCTGGAAAACATCAATTTCAAATAGTTAGAAATTGCAGAGGATCTCTGACTTGAAGTTATAATTTTAAAGTTTACAGACACACTTAAACTCACTAAAGCAGATAAGAAAGGAGAGAGAAACAGCAATGAGATTATAGTGTTAGCCATCTCTGTACCTCTGCTGATGGCTTTTCTTTTGTAGAAGAGATCGTAGATGTACCGACTGCGCTGATGGTGCAGCCTGAAGATCGGCCAAAGGGACTCCACCTTCCGCTTTCCCTCATGAGGGTCTGTTTCAGCTGGGACACCGAGAGCAGATGAAGAAAATAAGTATGAAAATATTAGGATACATTTTCCAGATCCTGCATATTAACCAAAAGTACAGCAAAGTAATTGAGGAACAAAAGGGTAAATATTGGAACTTGCTTGATTTAAAAAAAACCCATTTTTAAAAATTATTTCTTTAGATCTTTGAAAACAAAATCTTATCACACCTATTTGACTTGGTTCCCTTCACAAACCACTTCCCAGTGTTTTACTGTTGGGAAAACCTCCCTGAAATCCACACAGTATTTACATAGAGAATACTATGAGATTTAACTTAATAGAAAAACATGGTAAAAAGAGAAAGAAACAAATACAGACGGATGTACTAAACAGATAATTCAACATGGAAATGTGTCCTTTGAGATTTCAATTGGAGATATAAAGGGCATTTAAACTGAAATGGTTTGTTCTTATTCTTATTAGATGTCTGGTCAGAGACGTTATGCCTTATGTGACGTCACTAGAGGCATACTCTACCTTGTGTTTTGGAGGGCAGATTTGTATTTTTTTATCAAATATTTTATTTATAATAATAATAATAATAATAATAATAATAATAATAACAACCCACTATGAAGTGATGTTCTACAGTTGCCAAAAGTACATCTAAGGAGAGTAGACAAATTTTAGAGACAGATCGTATTGGCAGCTTTAATGTTAGACGCTCATGTTGGCAGTTCTTTCCAAATATAATGCAAGACTGTCTTCATTTGAATACCCAAGGCAAACTACTAAAGCATTGGATGGGAGGAAACATGAAAAGCATACATTAATGTAAAGACGTTACATTCCGCTTTATCTCAATGGCTTCCTGTGTCCTACTCTGTTGCTGTTTCGCTCGTTAAACATCCGTATGAAAACGGACCTACCCTCTCTCATTTTCTGATCCAGCTCATCCAAAGTGGGCTCAATGAGCTCCCATCCATCTGGAGGTGGCTTTCTGCTCCTCTTCACTTTGGGCATTTTGGCTGTTTTGACCAAAAACTACAGCAAAACAGAAGCTTCTGGTGTTTTCGATCTGCACTGTCCCGACTCCCAGCCCGTGTCAGGCGCGCAATTTTTACGTCATCTCGGGGACTGATGACGACATCTCTGAGTTAAAAATAACACATTTCCCTATGCCTGGAGTTTAACAATTTTAATATAATCTTTTATCGATAACATTTCAGAGTTTATTTAAGCCCGCGTTTTGTCTGTGGATACTTCTGTGGATGATATAAACTTGAGGTCTGATTTATTTTCTGGCCTATTGCATCACTTTAGCGCTCCTGTAAATTGCCGTACAGTAAAATACGCAAGTCATCATATTTATTTTTACACCGAAAATATATTTAATTTTATTCATATTAAAATTATGTGCGGCCTTTAAGTTTGTTTTACGGAAATTAAAATTGCCTTCCGGGTCTTTACAAAGTTCTTGAAGTAAATATTTTCCGTCAGGCAGATGGTTCAGCCCCAAAGAGTTGCTTCAGCTTTTCGCCTCTTAGTTTAGCCAGCTGTCAGTTTATGCTGTTGCCTTAACATCTATGTTTTTTGTTAGTATTTTCCTCGTAGATAAGTTGTGACAACTACGTAGTTTTACAAAAATGCCAAAAGGAGGTAAGAACAGTGCCTACACGTGTTACGTTGCTTTTAAAACCTGTTTTTGTTCACCTTTTTGTGGTCGTCGAGAAGGGAAAACGATACCAGCGACGCGCTGTTTCACTACACCCACCGGTGTCCCGTTTAACTGTTTTTTTAATTTTAGCTTCAAACGGAACATAGCTATTAAAAGATGTTTTAAGGGTATCTTTGTCTTATGTTAGTCGTCTGTTCACTGTTCGGCTCTTCAGTTGTGCACGGTGTATTCAAGCTGTGTGTGAGACGAATGATGTAATGTTTCGTTTTGTTTCAGGCAAAAAAGGTGGCCACAAAGGTCGCATGCGCACGTACACAAGCCCCGAAGAGATAGATGCTCAGATGAAAGCAGAAAAGGAGAGGAAAAAGGTGGGTTCAAGAGGGCACACCAGATTATTACTTACTCACACAGCGAGCTCTGTATTTCTAATCACACATTCCCTCCCTTGCAGTAAACTGTCATCAGTTGTTTCTAAATACCTTTTTAAAACAAGCACGTTTAATTTAGTATTACTTTCAAACAAGGATTTAAGACACATTAAGGAGCCAAGTATGGGTATAATCTATCATTTGCAGCATGACAAAAAGAAAGAATCCTTATTTCATCTATTCAAACATGAAAAAACTGAATATTTAGCATATTATTAACGTCGAAATGATCAAATTGAATTGTAAAAGAAAAAGACAAGCCATATTGCAGTCATGAGAGTAACTGTAAAGGACAAAGAATGTGTTCCTAATTAACCTTTTATATCTATAAAAGTTTAATATTTCCTCTATTTGAGTCTTTACTGTTTAGAAATATAACTGACAGTTGTCTGCTACATTTGTGAGGAACGTTGTAGACAGATGAGTCAGACCTCGCGGAGTTTAAAAGTGACACAGAGAGGCCCACGAGAATCCTGCAAACTTCCCCCAGGGACGTATTCACATCTACGTTTTTATTGCTAATAACAACAGAAAAAACTTGATTTAGTGGCATTTCTTTTTACCCTAATTAAATAATCAACAGCTGTGGGTGACATAACTGCTTAAAAAAACAACCTGATATTGGTAGGATCATGATCACCAGTGTGGGGCTTTTTGAGTGGCGTCTTGTGTTCTTAACCTGGTTCTTTTTGTAACATGCTAATGAATGTATACCACCTCTGCTTTATGTTGTTTTCATGTCACAGCATGAACAAGAGGAGGAAGGGGAAGAAGGAGCATCTCCTAAAGACACAGCAGAAGAGAAGCTACCGGGATCTGACTCGGAGGACAGCGACGACGACGATTCCCTGGTATTACATTGTCCCCCTTCCACCATTGCTCTGTTAAAACATCCACACACAGTTTAAAGTATCAGCGAATCGTACTGTATGCAGTATTCGGGTTTGGTTCAAGGCATTTCTGCAACTGCTTTACCAAAGATAACTTATGGAGTTCCTCAGGGCACCACCTTAGAGTAGCTTTGCTTCAAAAAGTACATGTGAAATATCTGTTTCTTACCACATGGTGGCGACATATACCTCTACATTTGTGTCTGCAGCCCTTAGCAGCGTCTTTAGAATATCGATGAGTATTCGTGGAACAATTTTATGAAGCTTAACGCAAATAAAAAACAGAAGTTAGGTTTTTACTTTTTAATATGACATGTTGGGGGTCAGAGAGGCTAAAAACTAGAGATATTCTGGGAACTGAGGTGAAGTCATGAAATCATTTAATCTTCAGTTCAGGACTACTTTATAATTAAAATTTTCTTAAGATCTTAATTCCTTATGTTTTTCAAATATTTACATCTTAATTGTATTCTTAATCACTTTCCCTTTAACTCATTTATTTCTGTAGAGAAAGCGTGCCGGAGTGGAGGGATTGATAGAAATCGAGAATCCCAACAGAGTGGCTCAGAAGTCTAAGAAAGTGACACAGATTGAACTGGACGAACCACGGCAATTATCGAGGAGAGAGAGGTTTGTGATTTCTTTCCCTGTCATCAAAAAGGATTTTTACATAACATCCACAATGGTATATTTCCAGTCATGGACTTAGTAAACCACGTTCTTAGCATATTTTGACAAGTATCCCCACAAAAATGCCGCAAGTTCTTCCTTCCGCAGTTTGTGATTTGGTGTTCAATGCAAAAAAGATGCCCAAAAAAAGAAACATTTAAGTGCCAAAGTTATATAATTCCATTCATAAATATCGAGTGTCTGATTTTCTCATAAATAGAGAAGAGATTGAGAAGCAGAAAGCGAAGGAGCGGTACATGAAGATGCACCTGGCCGGGAAGACGGACCAGGCCAAAGCAGACCTCGCCCGCCTCGCCATCATCAGGAAACAAAGAGAGGAGGCAGCAAAAAAGAAAGAAGAGGAGAAAAAAGGTAAGCCTATTTTTTATTATGGTATTGAAAAATATTAAACAATACTTGTGAAATAATGTTTTATCTGCACGAGGTAGTGCGCTCAAATGTTAATGAAAAGTTTTTTGGTGTCCAATGAGTAAATTAGCTAAACCTCTGGGACTGAGTGGCTGATATTCAGACCTTTATGGCCGTAGATAGAATCGGTTTCGCATGTAAATATCGGCCAATCGTGATAATCCAAAATTTAGGAAATCGGGGCTGATTGACTGGCGCAACCCTGGTAAGAATGCTTTCCCAAGATCCAACAGAGGATGTGGACTCCATTTTATTACAGTTACTATTGATGCATTTGTTCAGAACTGATTTGTACCATGCACGTCACCTCAGCAACGTTTTCCCCAGATCTCAACAAGAGATCTGGGGAAAACCTGCTCTCCACGTTCTCTTCCTTTGGCTGCTCATCTCTCACTCTCAGTGGCTCTGTCCTCCTTTTGGCAGAGCTTTGTTTTGATTGGTGCAATAACAGCCAATCACATGTAACCATGTGGGATTACGCAATCATGGGAAAACAAAGTGTTTGCAGGGTTCTGTTCACTTGTTTTTGTGTGAAAAAAAAGTTTTATTACCATTTTTACACAAAAATAAGAATACTTGCTTTCATAACAGAACAAATACATTTTAACAAAAGGATTTGTTAAAATTTAAAATTTGCCAACTTAATTTAAAATGTGAGGCAGCAGAAGATGATAAATAAATTAAGTCGTTTGGAAGCCAAAATTGATAGCCGGCTATCTAAAAAGAGCCACACTTACAGCTTTCTACACTGCCACTGTGTAAATGTCCGAACCTCTACATCTCATTATCTATCTTTACCCTTTTCTCCTACAGCAAAGGAAGCAGCGGCGGCAGCGGCCAGAGGGGTCAACTCCCTCTCTCTGAAATGATGTTCTTATCAGAGGCTCTTTCACTCATTCAAGGACTGGCGCAATATACATTTGACTATTTTTAACGGAAGATCATCGAAGAGTATTTGACGACACTATCAATATGAACAGTTGGAGAAATGATGGAGGAGACGGGGAGGAGGGCACCGGGTGTATTTGGCATGGAGTGACGGCTCGGAGTCCCTCCTGGGGATAAAAGCTACAAATGAGAATACATTGATCTTCACGTGCACTTGGAATGAACCCCTCAATGTTAATCACGGTATACTTATCATTGTACAATTCCAACTTTGCTAAGTGAGCTTTGCCACTGTCTTTTTTTTTTTTTTTTTTTTTTCTTGGGATCTTACATTGTATATAACTGACTCATTAAAACAAATTGAAGATGGATTATATGAAACCAGTAAAAACGTGTCTATTCATGAGAGAACACTGTGTTGGTCCCAGCGTCGGACTGGAATCAGCCCTGATCTGGTTTCAAACCGTCTTTCCCAGCCTGAGGTGCAAGAGTCCGTGTTGGAAAATAGGATGAGTCGATATCATGAGCTTTTAGTTTGGAACAATATAAACTACGAAGGACTGCACATAAAAATCTATATGCTGAGTTTTGTTTTTAAATTGATAAAAGTGGCTCTTATCTATAGGAACATTTGGGTATATTTTTGGGGTAAAATGTACCAATTTTACCCTAAAATATACTCAAAATTTTCCCATAGATGTTTCAGAGATTTTTTTTGAAAAATCCTGGTGAATGAAAATCAGCTTTTGTTCCGCCAAGACAGACCATCGTCTCAGGTTCAGAAGAAGCTCGAGATTAGCGATGCGACAGGTCTAGCGAATGTACTTCAGAAATCTGTGTGCTCCGGCTCCAGTTGCTATTCACACATTGAGAATCTCTCTCAAAACTCTTACAAAGATTTTCCTTCACAGTGCTCTCCATTGTACATCCTACAGCGTTTCCTGTTTCTGCTGGACTTTTCCCTTCCACTAAATTTTCCATATGCTTTGATATGTCTCCCTGAAGAGTATGCAATGTTTCACTATTAACATAAAGCATTATTCTCCCATAAACAAACTTCAATTTTACATTATGCAATGGAACAGGAGTTATTTTGAGTAGTCTCTTTTGGTCACCAAATTCTTCAAATATACTTTCATTTGTGTTTTGATGCGCTTTTCCTATATGTTTTGTGAAGCACTTTGATTTCAGTTTTTTATTTTTTACTGTAGGGTTTCAGAACTATATCTAGACTGCATTTAAGATCACAGGAAGGATGTCAATAAGAGCTGTCAACATTAAAAAGTGCAAATTGGAGTGGGGGGCTCCAGAATATGCCAAGAGTCATTTATCTGCCTCTTGTGACGTCACCTACGTAAATCCACAAAGAGCAAAATAGGAATTTTTTTTCCCCTTCATTGAGCTCTATAAAACTCGTAGTTTGTCAAACAGCTGCTGCTCTCCTTGTGTTGTTAGAGCACACGCGTTGATTAAAAAAAACAAAACAAAAAAACAACACATAAATATTTTACAACACCACCTGACAGCGTCTTTAAAATTCCCAAAACGAAACGCTCTCCTCTAAAACAGACCGCAGCCGGCGAGAGCTGACGTGCGGCGGTAAAGGATCGCGCGTCGTTACGTAAGCGGAAGAAGAAAAAAAAAAAAAGAGGACGTGATCCGATTGGCTGGAAGTTTCGCGGACTTTGCTCTCCGTGTGGAGGCTTCCTGTAGTGCCAGATCCGCAAAAACTGATCACAGTTCGGCTCTGCTGCACCTTCTTCTTCACCGCCACCACCATCATCATCATCGGGTGAGTGCGTCATATTTTTAAAGTAACAAGAAACGCTGCAGTTTAGATTGTAATGTTTCTGCTGATGTTTAGTTGCTGCTGCAGTGACATATGGCTGTTAGCTGGCAGCTGCTGGATCCACCCTGTCAACCCCCCCACCCCAAAAAAAACAACACAGACGAGTGTTTGTGCTTTTAATCACACAGAGTGTATGTTATAGTCAGTCAGAATGAAATCATAATTTAAGCCCTGCGCTCACTGTTCAGCAGCTTCAACACGCGGCGACTGTCATGTGCAAAGACTTAAGCTTTAAGAAGAAACTTTTGTTTCCACGGTTGCCTCACCGATATTGTTTTGACAGATCCTCCAATGTCGAACAGTTCAAAGGTCAACTGATGAGCCCCTGGATCTGGATTTTTGCCACACACACACACACACACACACACGCACTCTCTCTCTCTCTCTCTCTCTCTCTCTCTCTCTCTCTCTCTCTCTCTCTCTCTCTCTCTCTCTCTCTCTCTCTCTCTCTCTCTTTGTAGCTTTGTGTTGCAGTGATGGCCCCAAAGCCAGGGCTTTATCCGGATCGTATGTGAAAGAAGCGTGTGGTTACAAGATGGTTATAATTCTGTCACTGGGACTTTGATAAAAATCTGGAAAAATGTGATCTTGGTAACTGAAGTTTGTGACTCGATATCAAAGTGAAAACAAGCTGTCGTTCTGAACATCATGCGGACTAAGTAATAAGAAAAAAGCTCGATGATAACAGAGATCGGATCACAAAACGGTATCCGACAATTTTAAAGTGAAATGTGATGACGGCAGTATCATGCTGTGGGGAGGATTTTTGCTAAATACGGGGCAAAAACTTGGCAGAAAACTGGTTAGAAAGTGCAAGAGACTTGAGAGTGGGCAGGAGGTTCGACTCGACGCATCCAGAGATACAATGGAATGGTTTATGGAATCATAGAAATGGCCTAGTCAAAGTCTAGACCTAAATCCAACTGAAAATCTTCTACAAAACCCAAATATTGATGCTCACAGATACCTCACTGTCCAACCTGACTGAGCTTAAAGTATGGCTACAACACTTTTTATCACTAAGAATCCCATGAAGACACATGGATGTTTATGGTCGTAATATAAAGAAGATGAAACGAGATTTTGCAAGACAGGAAAATTGACTCCTCGTAACCCTCACTTTTATTATCTGCGCTTGTATCTGCTTTTATGGATGCTTTATGTTGTGTTTTTTTTACTTATCTCTTCTTTTTAGATTTCCACGTTGCAAGTCCAACAAAGAAAAGAACAAAATCCCAACCATGTCTCTAACAAACGGTCACAGCGTGGGCAAAGAAACATGGGACTCCCACAACAAGATGATGCTGGAGCCTCTGTCCGTCAGCGACTCAGAGGTTTGAGCTCGTGCAAATACTAATTAATTAGGCAGGGCCTGCCTAAGGCATATGTGAGCTAAGCAGCTGCATAGGGCCCTCCATGCCAACAGGGGGTCTCCAGAAAAATATAGATATATTTTAAATAACATTGGATGTTAACTAAATGCTATTATACATGGAAACACAATTTCTGCTTTGTTTTGATAGATAATAATGATTGATCTCTTCCTGTTGATGGCAACAGCCATCAACAGGAAGGACAAAGATAGTTAAAATGAAGTGGTACATTTAAATATCACTATGCATTTCAAAACCCAAATAATTGTATTTTGTTTTGCTTGGTTAAAAGGTTAGACTCAATAGTCATAATAGAACTGGTCTAATATGTGCTAATTACAAAAGATGCTAATTATAGTAGGTCTGTTAAATCATGCTAAATCATCTGCAGTTCGGGGGGCGATCAATCATGATCAATAAAAAGTGCCTTTTTTGACAAAAAAATTGTCACAATATTCATGCTATCACTTGATTTATGTTGAGTATTTTTATTTATTTGGGAGTATAAAAATGTGTTTTCACTTTGACATTAAAGATTTTCTTTGTTGTTTTAAATTTTAAAAAAGCCAAATTTTGCTGCTCATGATTTATATGGAGATAAATTTGCGCAAAAAAAATAGTTTGCTTAAAAAAATTCTAAAACTGAAACTGAAAAAAAGAACATGAAGCTGAATGCAAAAATTCAAAGCTACTTTTCAGATTTAAGTTTTTCTTTCTCTTCTGGGGAAACCCCCCCAAAAAAGCTAATTGGGGCCTCAAAAAGGCTTGGGCCGGCCCTGAATTAAGTGTTGTTGCAGTTCACGCAGCAAGTATGTGGTTAACAGTTTTGCGTTTCTTGCGTTTCAGGTGTTCTCCATCATAAAGAAGGAGAAGCACAGGCAGACCTATGGACTGGAGCTGATCGCTTCGGAGAACTTCGCCAGCAGAGCGGTTCTTGAAGCCCTCGGTTCCTGCATGAACAACAAGTACTCTGAGGGTTACCCTGGCCAGAGGTACTAGCCCTGATCCAAATGGGTTTGCTAAACGATGCTATTTATGGTACCTATGAGCATGATTCGTCACTTCAGGTACTATGGTGGAACTGAACATATCGATGAGCTGGAAAGGCTTTGCCAGAAGAGGGCGCTGGAGGCCTTTGGTCTGAACTCTGAGAAGTGGGGAGTTAATGCACAGCCTTATTCAGGTGATGAATCTGCACCTTAACAGATGTAAACAGTATGTGCAGAGCTTTTAAAAAGCATTCGGCCACTTGGAGGATTCACCTGCTTTACTGCTTTTTCAAAACAACCTACGGAGCTAAATTGAGTCCATAAAGTTTGTTCCATAGTAATAATAAAATAAGAGCAGAAAAAAAAACTTTAAATTTGAAAAGTAGTTCTAATCTTTTTGTTCAGACTCAAATTCAGCTTTTTCATTTTCAGTTTGTTTTGTTTTGGTTTTTTTAACAAACTTTTTTGCCCAAATTGAGCGCCATATAACTCAGTAATACTCAACATGAAATAAGCAATCACACAAATGTTGAGTCATTTTTTTATTTGTATTTTTTTGTCGAAATAGGCAAATTTTGTCGATTATGATTGATTTGCAAAAGCAACAAAAAGCGTGAAACATCCAGTGGTGTGGATACTTTCTACTGCATGGGTCGTTTAAACTATGATTTGGTTTTTTTTGTTGTTTTTTTTCATTCCTCAATATTACTGAAAAATGTGTTAATAATGTAAACATGAACAATATTTTCACTGCAATTGTAGCTCAGAGCACCAACTAGCTAACATACGTCTCAAGAACATAGAGAATCATCCAAACGTTAATTTATTCAGCTCAGGAAGGGAAACTATACCGGAACCACATAGAATAATATTTTTTACGTGTTTGTTTATTTCTGTTGCTTTTGATCATCATGACATGCAGAAAACCTAAAATTCAGTTCCTGAGAACATTTAAATATTTATTAAGGGAAGTAAACAAAGTATTTCTCCTTTTTCTCCACAAGGTTCCCCGGCCAACTTTGCGGTCTACACCGCTGTGGTGGAACCGCACGGCCGGATCATGGGCCTGGACCTTCCCGACGGCGGCCACCTCACTCACGGCTTCATGACCGAGAAGAAGAAAATCTCTGCAACGTCCATCTTCTTTGAATCCATGCCCTATAAGGTGCCTTTTCTCTGCATGCGTTCAGTTGGGAATCCAGTTTCCCAAAGTGATGAGCGATGGTGTGTTTATTTAGTCAGATTGGATGAGAACAATCCCAGGGATTAATAGGGAATTATCTGTAATAAATATGGAGAACACTTATTTTAAACTTATGCTGTTTAGTGACATAATTTGTTTTAATTGCGTTGTTGTGATGCGTTGAATTTATTTTTTATTTTCTTTTGAATTACTTACATAAATATAAATTGTCTGCCTACTTGGACTTGCCGTATATAGCTCTCTCTCTCTCTCTCTCTCTCTCTCTCTCTCTATATATATATATATATATATATATATATATATATATAATTGTAGGTTGAATTAGTTAATGTTCCTATTCAAGAAATGTGTATCTTTTAGTTTATGTGTTTGTTTTTTTTTTGTGGTCGTTTTCAGGTGAACCCAGAAACCGGCTACATTGATTATGACAAACTGCAGGAAAACGCCCGACTGTTCCACCCAAAGCTCATCATTGCAGGTTCATTAATGTAGTAACAATAATAATTAATAATAATTATTATAATGGGGGAAGTTTGGTTTGCTCTCTGAGAGAAATTCCAGAAGACATTTACACATCATCTTCTGTAAATGTAGTATACAAATATATTTAAAAAATTACATTTCTGCTTATTTTAGGAACAAGCTGCTATTCCCGTAACCTTGACTACGCCCGCTTGAAGCAGATCGCCAGCGAGAACGGCGCCTATCTGATGGGGGACATGGCTCACATCAGTGGGCTGGTGGCAGCCGGGGTCGTGCCCTCGCCCTTTGATCACTGTGACATCGTCACCACGACCACTCACAAAACTCTCCGCGGCTGCCGTGCCGGCCTCATCTTCTACCGGAAAGGTAGAGCCTTTCACAAAACCCGCATACGTGACAGCCCTTTGCATTTCCCTCCGTCCTGTCCTCAAAGTTTCTCTGATCAACTCCTCGGTCCGTCCACCAGGAGTCCGGAGTGTGGACGCCAAAGGTAAAGAGACGCTGTACAACTTGGAGTCTTTGATCAACCAGGCTGTGTTTCCAGGACTGCAGGGAGGACCACACAACCATGCTATAGCAGGTACTATTATTATTATTACGACTACTTTTATGAAGCTTTCATTTTGACATCTGCAGCTAGGCCTGTCAGAGTAATAGATTTTACTGGATGATAAATTGTCACAGACGTTACTCTGACACCTGGTAGTAATGTTATTTTATCATATATATTAATAATGGCATAATAACGGGAGTTCACAATAAACGTTAACTTTGTCACTGAGTTGATGTCCGTCCCCGGCAGGTGTTGCCGTGGCTCTGAAACAAGCCTTGACTCCAGAGTTCAAGGCTTACCAGCTGCAGGTTCTCGCTAACTGCAAAGCCCTGTCCAGTTCCCTCATGGACCTCGGCTACAAGATCGTCACCGGTAGGCGACGCACGCGACGATTTTACTGTGGCGGATCAATGTGATGCCAGTGGGAAGTTTGTCTTTGCCGCGTCCTGCACAGGCGGTTCTGACAACCACTTGATCCTGCTGGACCTTCGCAACAAAGGAACGGACGGCGGACGAGCTGAGAAGGTCTTGGAGGCCTGCGCCGTCGCCTGCAACAAGAACACCTGTCCAGGTCAGAGAGGTTTAAACTGGTGGATTAGTTAAAGGGGTAATATTTAGCCAAATTGTTTTCATGTTATCATGTTATTCCCCCATCAAAAACATACCCGAGTGTTGCCTTGATTCTTTATTAATGTTTGAAAAAAAAATCCTCTGGTGTCCTGTGGCAACCTTTTGGCTGTGCAAAACACCCTGGTCAACCTGACTCTGCCTTCGAGGTGCAGCTCCTCCTCAGAGCTGCCTTTTCCAAGTTTCCATGACTCCACCACTCTGCTCCTTCAGACTAGCCAGCAGCAATCAGCAAACACCTGGTTGAGCTGTGCATCAGCTGAGGTCATTTTACAGACTACTTCTCAATGAAACGCTGGTTAATAAAAAAAATTAAACAAAAAACCTTGTTAAAGGGTTTATAGAGGAGCCACATTGTGATGACTTTCTGAAGACCAACTTTAGAAACAGCAGGAGTTTTTAAAGAGACAGAGGCCCAATTTCAATGCGTTAAATTACAAAGTCAAATTTCTTTTAAGTCATAGTTGACATACAGCATTTTTATAGCTTCTGAAGTTGACATAGTGCTACAAACGGAAATGAAAACACATAATTTTGACCCTTTAAATTGGTTAAATTAATTTAATTCTGTTTCTCGGGGTCATTTGGTAATCATCTGACCTACGTGTTCTTCGTAGGCGATAAGAGCGCTCTGCGTCCGAGCGGTCTGAGGTTTGGCTCTCCGGCTCTGACCTCCAGAGGAATGGTAGAGGACGACTTCAAGAAGGTGGCCCACTTCATTCATAGAGGTAATGTGAACTACAAAGGTTTCTTTCATTATTTTAATCACCAAGAGACAAGAGATGTCCGCCATAACAAATATTTTAAAAAGTAAGCTATTTGGGGCGGTCTCTCCCTGCAGCTATTGAGCTGACCTTGGAAGTGCAGAGAAGTCTGGACCCCAAGGCCACCCTGAAGGAGTTCGTCCAGGCGTTGGCTCAGGGAGAGAAGTTCCAGCAGCGGGTGTCAGAGGTCAGGGCGGAGGTGGAGGCCTTCGCCGGGCGGTTCCCCATCCCAGGCCTCCCTGAGCTGTAGAGCGGAAAGCTTCCCTCTCCTTCCTGCTCCGATCAAGATGACTTCAACATGTTCCCACGACTCCAGCCGTTCCCTTTTCTCGACGGGGGAGAAACATTTTACCTTTTCATTTGCCGTTGTTACGAAGCTCCGCTGTTCTAAATGTGATTGTCCTGACGACGTTAGTGTTGTCAAGACTTTCCATCTGGTGTTTGTCAAACTGTTCCAGCTTGAATCACTGATATGGATCCATTTTTTACTCATTTAGGTGTATATGATTTTATTGTATGACTTAAGAAATAGGTCAATAGTGCTGCATTCAATTAAGTTAAATTACAATTAATTAAAGAAGAGTGACAGTTTATGTCTGTTTTTTTAATTTTAAATGTCATTTGCTCTGACTTTAAAAATAAAGCAAATTTCTATCAAGAGAATGGGTTAAATGTAATGAGTCAAACAATATATATATATATATATATATATATATATATATATATATATATTATATATATATATATATATATATATATATATATATATGGCGAACCAACCAGACATCATCGTAGTGGACAAACATCAGAGGAAAGCCGTTGTGGTAGATGTAGCAATACCAAGTGATTGCAACATCAGGAAAAAGGAGCACGAGAAACTGGAGAAATACCAGGGCCTCAGGGAAGAACTGGAGAGGGCCTGGAAGGTGAAGACCACAGTGGTGCCTGTGGTCATCGGGGCCCTCGGGCAGTAACCCCCAAACTGGAGCAGTGGCTACAACAGATCCCAGGAACAACATCAGACATCTCAGTCCAGAAATGTGCAGTCCTTGGCACAGCCAAGATACTGCGCAGAACCCTCAAGCTCCCAGGCCTCTGGTAGAGGACCCGAGCTCAGAGGATAAGAACCACCCGCGGTGGGTGAGAAGGGAATTTTATATGGGTATATATATGTATATATACATATATGTGTATATATATGTATATGCCGGTATTTGATTAAAAACGCTGCTATTTGTAAACACTTTATGAATCATCAATAAGTGTTTCTCATGAGATAATTAAGGGTGATAAAAGAACAAACCAGACATTGCCAAAAAATCTGTTCTATATTGACAACGTTTAGAAATATTCGCTGTGCTCACAGGATAACTTGGCCTGAAATAAGTGGCAATAAAGACAAGAACAAACAGACTAAAAACAATGTTTCTACCCGAGTTATTGTCGCCCAGAACCCCCCAAAAATTCATCTAAATCCTGATCAATCGTCATTTGCTTAGTGCAATATCAACCGATGTCAGGAGCGATGTTTCTGTATTCTCAGTTGTTTCTGTTGTTTTGACTTTTTCTTCTGTTTTCGCATTCCTTTGGAGAGCTGATTTTTATTTTTATTGTTTTTTTTTACTTATTTTATTGTGCTTTCTTGTACAATGACGGTAAAAAAATTATCATTTTAATTCCAGATGGTGAATTTAGCAACTATGAAATATTTAGAGATGAATATGTTTGGTTTTTCTATTTGATTAAAAAGAAGAAAAAAAACTGCCAGTTTCTTTTCTTTTTCTCACCCTTAATTAATCCACAAGAATTGCTTTTTTTCTTTACACATTGCTCAACAGGAATGTTTGATTAAACCACATTTATGCTTTAAAATTTCAACGACATAATTTTCGTCCACTTTTCCACAGTTATTATTCGTTTTGTCAGTGACACAAAATCCATTTTAGTTTGTGGCGGTGACAAAATGTGAAAAAGTCCATTAAGTACAAAAGATGCTGCAAAACATCACAAAATATAGTGCTTCTTTGTGACTGGATGTGAATTTGATTCCTTTATGCTTCCTGATCGCATCCTGAGATTGTTTAGGACTAATTTATGAACAGATTGCTTTCCTTTGTTTTGCAGAAAATGTCAATTATTCCTCTTGTGAGCTTGACAGTAAGCAAAACGGTACAGTTTCAGGCAGATTAAGCAGAGTTTAGTGAGA
Source organism: Poeciliopsis prolifica (assembly GCF_027474105.1). Lineage (NCBI taxonomy): Eukaryota > Metazoa > Chordata > Actinopteri > Cyprinodontiformes > Poeciliidae > Poeciliopsis > Poeciliopsis prolifica. The sequence goes on along the minus strand of NW_026562385.1, from coordinate 9,293,928 downwards.
TGGACACGAGGAAATAAACAATGCTCGATACCCGCCCCACCCTGAAGATCCAAGGAGATCCCACAGCATCACCTGGTTACATGTCAGACACTCCCACAGCACAGGTAGGCCTGGATAAGTAATCGCCTGGCACCTGGAAGAGATTTACTTCTTTTGAATTCACACGACAGACAAGACAGACAGGAAAGAAAGGAGCGGTGTGTTCAAGGGCATCATCTTTTTGTTGGCATTCTGTGTCCAACTGCACCGTCGGCAGAGAAAGAGTCTCATCAGGGGGTAAGAGGATATTTAAAAAAAAAAAAAAGAATTTGCTAAAATATAAATTATTTTATAATAATTGTTTATAATTATCGCAGTGAGGTCACAGCTTGCCTTCATACAGAGCAGAAACAGAAACCACAACACATGCTGGTGTGTTTGTTTTTTCTTTTTGCATCAATTAAACCTAAAACAATGAAATCAAAAGGCGTCTCCATCGTTTTGGTCAGAAGGATTCGTGACGTCTGTCCATGAAATACATTAGCTTCTCAGAGCTGACGTTTGCACAAGCAAGTAGAAATGATAACCCCCCCAAAAAACCAAACAAGTTTCAGTTTTGATACATTACAAGTTATTGGAGTGAGGGCTTTGGTCAATTTAATTTCATTTGTTTTTGTGGCTCTTTGTCTCATTTTTGCTCCTCTGCTGCTCACATTTGTGATGAGTCACATTTGTCCTGAGTTAGCGGACAAAAACTGACGGCTGTAATTTAAGATCTCTGGTTGTTTTTTTCTTGTGTCTTGTTTTGTTTTCCTCTGGTGAGCTTTTTGAGCGGACTAATTTGTAAATTGCTACCTGTCAACTACACGACGAGCAGGTGCACGGCAAAGTGCTGAATCATTGGTGAGCCAAACAACAACTGTGGACTTCATGATTTATTGCCATTAATGACTCCCATAAACAATAAAGGTATGACTTTAGTTTATAGCAAAATAATAAACTACAAAACGAATAAAAAAAAAGAAAACCAGTTCAGCTTTACTAAAACGTTTAAGCCACCAGATTGTGGTTTGTTACAAAAAAACCATAAAACTGATGAAGCTGTATGAACCTATTAAGGTTTCCTAAGTAGTTGCAAAGGAAATACAACAAGAAATATTAAAGAAATAAACATTTGGATCAATATAAAAGTTTTCTGACAACAGAAAGGATCTAATTATCTTAAAACTACTTGAGGGTCTGTCAGATTTTCATGTATTTTGTTGATCACAGGGATAAGAATGTTACTTATTGTTTATATTTCTACCGTTTAAGCAGAAAAGCAGCAGCTATGCATCGACCAAACGGCAACCCTGTGAATAAAGACAGGTGGCAATCACACCAGGAAATGATGGTGGAGCCTCTGGAGATCAACGACTCAGAAGTTCGTCTTCACGGGATTTTGAATGGACGGTCTGTATCTCTATGAATTAGATAGATATTGGACTGTTTTTTTTTTTTTTAGGTGTTTTCTATCATAAAAAAGGAGAAGCACAAGCAGATGAACGGTCTGGAGCTGATAGCGTCTGAGAACTTCACCAGCAGAGCCGTCCTGGAGGCCCTTGGCTCCTGTTTGACCAACAAGTACTCTAAAGGGTTTCCTGGTCAGAGGTACATTTCCTGTTCATGCTGTTAGAGGCTCACGTTACGGTAGATTTGATTTTATCATGCAATAAATATAGGAGTACTGCATCTGCTTAGCTTCTACTACAAAGGGCTGGAGTACAATGACGAACTGGAGACACTCTGTCAGAGGAGGGCACTGGAGGTCTTCGGTTTGGACTCCGAGAAATGGGGAGTGAACGTGCGGCCATACTCGGGTATGAAATCCTGATCGACCCGCTTCTAAGATTTGCTCTACCGTCGTCACACGTGTCTGTTTCACTTCGCTCACAGGGTCCCCTGCTAACTTTGCGGTCTACACGGCCGTCGTGGAGCCACATGGTCGGATCATGGGCCTCGACCTTCCCGACGGGGGTCACCTGTCGCACGGCTTCATGACCGGTGGGAAGAAAATATCTGCAACGTCCATCTTCTTTGAAACTATGCCGTACAAGGTTTGAGTTCAGACCTTATTTTTTTTTTCTTAACAATTAGACAATTAAATAGGAGAAGGTTTCTCACAGTTCAATCGATTGTGTGATATGTACTTGGACAGAGTACAAGCCACAATCCTCAGATTCCTTAAAAGTTGTGATAATTTGCAGGTCTTGCAGCAGTTAAATGAGATCAAATTTCCTCATAGGTTAACTTAACGTGTGGCCATAAATTAAATTAGGATGTGTTCATAAATGTAGCAACATAGCAATTAACAACAATCTGTTCTGATGCCATATTGCTATAGTTTCTTAAAAATTCAAAATGCAAACGTAAGACAGACGATTTATGTGTCTTAACCTGTCGGGTGCTGCAATTGCTGCTAGGTGAATCCAGAAACCGGCTACATTGATTATGATAAACTCCAAGAAACCGCACGGCTGTTTCACCCCAAGCTCATCATTGCAGGTAATTTACACACACACACACACACACACACACACACACACACACACACACACACACACACACACACACACACACACACACACACACACACACACACACACACACACACAGAGTGAGTGTGTGTGTGTGTCTTCTGTCTTACTTCACTTCTTCACCTTTTTTGGTTCCACTTTTCAAGGAACAACCTGCTATTCCCGTAATCTTGACTACGCCCGCTTGAAGCAGATCGCCCAGGAGAACGGCGCCTATCTGATGGGGGACATGGCTCACATCGGCGGGCTGGTGGCAGCCGGGGTCGTGCCCTCGCCCTTTGATCACTGTGACATCGTCACGACGACCACTCACAAAAGTTTGCGAGGTTGCCGTGGTGGACTCATCTTTTATCGGAAAGGCAGGAAAGACCCAAAACACTTGAAAACAACTTATAGCAAGCGATTTAACGCTGATACCTCTCTGCTTTAAAGGTTTTTTTTCTGTTTCTCTGATGGACTCTCCCTTTTCTCCAGGAGAACAGAGTGTGGACACCAACGGCAAAAAGACGCTGTACAACTTGGAGTTTTTGATCAACCAGGCTGTGTTTCCAGGGCTGCAGGGAGGGCCACACAACAATGCGATTGCTGGTACAATTTTTATCAATATCATTTGGCTTTAATGGCAGCAGCAGCAGCAGCGCCGTCAGTGAGTTGATGTCCGTCCCCGGCAGGTGTTGCCGTGGCTCTGAAACAAGCCTTGACTCCAGAGTTCAAGGCTTACCAGCTGCAGGTTCTCGCTAACTGCAAAGCCCTGTCCAGTTCCCTCATGGACCTCGGATACACGATCGTCACCGGTAGGCGTCGCACACGTATTGGGCCAATTAGAAACATCCAGGCAGAAATTATTTTTTATTTTTACAGCAATGGGAGACGCTTCCAACCAATTCTATTTACTTTCATGTCTTTGTTTAGATCAGGGATGTCCTTGTCCAGTCCTGGAGAGCTACCACCCTGCATCCTGTGTAGATGCTTCCCTTCTCCAATATGAACATTAATAAAATGGCTAAATTCCTCCATTATCATGTTCTTCATCTCCACAAAGGCCTGATAGCAAGTGATTCATTTGAATCAGTTCTGTTAAAGAACAAATGCATCTAATAGGTGCAGAAAAGTAGCACTACAAGGACTGGAGTCTTTTGGTCAAGACAATACATTTTCTATTATTGCAAGTAATTGAAGTAAAAGGGAGTTTGTATAGCGGGGTTTTATGCATGGATCTGGACCTTTTGCTGCTGTTTGTTGCTCCCTGTACAGGCGGTTCTGACAATCACCTAATCCTGATGGACTTGCGCAATAAAGAAATGGATGGAGTACGAGCTGAGAAGGTCTTGCAAGCCTGCGCGATTTCTTGCAACAAGAACACCTGTCTTGGTATTCCGTAAACGATTATATATTATTCTATAAATAACACGAGAGCAACCACCTCTGCACTCACCTATTGATACGCAAAGGCAATTTGGAGAGATTAATAAACCTATCGCGGAAAACCACTTTTTCAGTCTGTGTATATTTATATATAGCGTTTCCAAAGAGAGAGAGAGAGGGAAAAAACACAATGCAGAAAAAATATAAGCAAAAAAAAAAAAAAAAAAAAAAAAAAAAAAAATATATATATATATATATATATATATATATATATATATATATATATATATATATATATATATATATATATATATATAGCAAAAGAAGAAAAAAAAGAGACAAACTAGTACAGAAATAGTTAATATTTAAATTCTGTAAGAGGGCAGCAGGAAAAGCAGGGACTGCTAAGTCATTTACATTCTGTTAATGTAATCAAAAAAGCAGTTTTCCAAAAAAAAAAAAACTCAACAAAATCTTTAAATTGGTCTGTACAAAATGATGTTTGAAAACTGCACTAAAAAGATAATTGCATACATAAAATATAAAAGTGATTTTTCTCTTCTTATTTTTTCCTCTGTAGGAGTGACTGGTGCTTTGCTTCCAAGCGGTCTGAGGTTTGGCTCTCCAGCTCTGTCCTCCAGAGGTTTGGTAGAGGAAGACTTCAAAAAAGTGGCTCATTTTATTCACAGAGGTGAAATTGAGTAGTAAAAAGGAGAGGTTTTTTTATACAATATTTAAGTATAAGGCTCACCGTACTTTCTCCCTGCAGGTATTGAGCTGACCTTGGAAGTGCAGAGAAGTCTGCATCCCCAGGCCTCCCTGAAGGAGTTCGTCCAGGCGTTGGCTCAGGGAGGGAAGTTCCAGCAGCGGGTGTCAGAGGTCAGGGCGGAGGTGGAGGCCTTCGCCGGGCGGTTCCCCATGCCGGGCCTCCCTGAGCTGTAGGCACTCAAGCAGAGTCGCTGCTCAAATCCAGACACTCGATTATGTCTTTAAACATTTGGTGGCCATTTTTTCCCTTTGTTGTTTTGTACAGGTGAAGTTTCGGTTGTTGTGAATATGAAATCATGTTGGGGAGGAAGCAGTGAGAGAATCCACAACCAAATTGGGAGCTGATTGACGAATATTCCCATTCACCAGTTGTATTTACATGTTGATTTGTACCAGATTCATTTTATGACTGATTTTTATTTCAGGTACCAAAAGTTTCCATCTGTTATGGGATGTTTTCTAGTCACCAAGGTGTCTTTTTTTTTTCTTCTTTACTAATTATGTCAATTGCATTTTTTTCATAATCTGCTAGTCTACAGTCGGTGAACTGGGTAACACGATTACAGGTTTCTCTCATACTATATAATAGTCGACTCACTCAAGCAATAAACCACAATCAGTTGGACGGGGTTGGATACAAAATTTTATGTGGAGCTGTTTTATTTATTTGGCATAGAGACAAGCTTAAATGTTGTAGCAAAACGTTTTGACACTGCGGCTATGAAGACGGTGCAACTGAGTAAATCACTAATATAATGTCACTTCTGAATTGTTTTCACAGTGATGAAGTGTTGACATGCTATTATGGGAAATAATGCAATGTAATAGTTTAAAAAGAGAGAGAGACAATTCTGGATGTAAATAATGCAAAAGAATTTCACAAATAAACCAATGTTGTTGCAATCTTTAAATAAAAATATAGACAAAAACAAGCAAGTGTTAAGTTTTTTAAATATGAAAGCGTATGAAGATGCTTATGCTGTGTTAGATTTAAAGAAATTTGAATTGTGAAATAAAAATTTTAAATCATTTTACTTATTCTGTTAACTTCAAGTCATAATACTTTAATTTGAGCAAACTGATCATAATTGCAGCTTATTCATGTGGCTGGTGATTTTCTATAATAGGAAGATCTTAAGCTAACGGAAAAGGTTAAGAGAAGTATGCAAACAGCCTTTGTATTTACATAATTATCAAAGAATTTTAGCTTGGGTGAACATTGAAAATTGTGGCAACTTCTGTAACATTATATTTTTATTGTTTTCCCTGTCTTAAAGGACTTTCTGAAAACATCGATGCCAGAAATGAAAACGTCTCGTGAGCGAGACGCTCTGCGGTCGACAGTAACGACTCGCGCATCGATTTGTGCTGCCTGCGTCCGGTGCGCGCGCCTCCTCACACGGAGCGAGAAGCCGTCCGATAACAAAAACACTAACAGCTACGAGCCATGTTCATGTTTCCAGGCCGTTTTTGACGCGCAGAAGCCACAACCCAAAACAACGTCGATGGTTCGCGGTGGTTGCTCGCTCGTCGGTCAGCCTAGCTAACCCCTTTTTAGCTGCCAGAGACTGGTCAGCTACTAGCTAGCAGGGTTCGGTTGCGGGCTAGCTTAACGGAAAACTAACCGTACAGTTGTTTGAGTTTGAAAAAGCTGCAAACGGACGCAGACATGCAGGAGTTACTGGCCAACGTGGACCACATCAAGTTTGACCTGGAGTTTGCTGTGGAGCAGCAGCTCGGCGCGCAGCCTCTTCCTTTCCCCGGCATGGATAGTAAGTGCCCCCGTGCTAACCGCTGCTAGCCGCTTGTGTGTATGAACCACTGGAGGAGCTAGCAGACGCTGAACTCCCAAGTTGGACGCACATGTTCTCCGTGTGATGATCTGTGTCTGCTTTCAGAGTCCGGCTCAGCTGTGTGTGAGTTCTTCATGAGGGGAGCTTGCATGAAAGGTAAGGGAACCGGGTGTTGCGCTCGCAGCTCGGCCACCATTAGAGTCCTCTGTTCACGAATCTAACCTCAGCAGCTCTGACATCTTAACAGCTGTTCTGTTAAGTGTTCTGGATTGTAAATCCTTCTTGGATCATTTATAAAATATGGGGAAAAAACATCTGAATATGGAGTAAAAATACTGTGCAGTGAGGGCAAAATTTCAACATAAACACATTATGGTTTACATGGGAAGGTGATGCCGCCCCCTCTTCTCCCCCCCAACCTCTCAAGGCACCTGGGGATCCAACGGAATGTGCAACGGATTTGGTTCATTTAAAATGTACATCAAATTTAAACATCAAAAAGACAGGCTTAACATTTACTGACAGTAAAAGCTGAGCAACAGTAAAGTTGCACAGATATATTAAAAATTGAGTTTTGTAAATATGCCTGTAGGAGGGAAAAAAAGGCAAATAATTTTATCGATATAAGCATGACACTATAGACTTATCAGTACAATAGTTGGGGTTGGAATCATATTTTTTTTCTGCGTGATGAGCTGTAATCCCTCGGGTTGCATTTTGCAGGCGGGATGTGTCCGTTCCGTCACATCAGCGGAGAGAAGACGGTGGTGTGTAAACACTGGCTCAGAGGCCTGTGCAAGAAGGGAGACCAGTGCGAGTTTCTCCACGAGTACGACATGACCAAGATGCCCGAGTGCTACTTCTACTCGAAATTCGGTTGGTTTGCGCTTGCGTTTCAAATTTGTCGGGTCACCAACTGTCTGATGCCAATGAGTGCATTTCCACCCTCAGGAGAGTGCAGCAACAAGGAGTGTCCCTTCCTGCATATTGATCCAGAGTCAAAGATCAAAGACTGTCCGTGGTACGACCGAGGATTCTGTAAACACGGTGAGGTCCAGTTGTCCCTTGGAGAACTTTTGGTGCTTTTCCCATCCTTCCATCCATTTTCTCACGCCTCAGTGGGTTTTATTGTGATTACGAGTGATAGACCAACCCAAAAGCTCACACAATTAGGAAAGAGCCATGAAACAAAAGCTGGAGAGATTCCCAGCTCCTGTGTGGTAGTTTGTTGGCAGGACAACTATTAGTTAGGGTGGGAGAGCCGCCACCTACAGAGGACTGGTTTAAATTAAAACAGAGTTCAGATCTAAATCCCGTTGAGAGTCTTGTGGTAAGACTTGGAAAACTAGTTTGAGTTTGTGGCTGCATCCCGACTAAATGTGTAAATACTCATGAGACATGAAGATGTTTGCAGAGTGCCCAGAAATCTTGACATTATTTTAGAGATTTCTCCATTAATTTTGTGCAACTCTTTTCTGCCTCAGGTCCCGACTGCAGACACAGACACACACGGCGGGTGATCTGTGTAAACTACCTGGTGGGCTTCTGTCCTGAAGGGAAAGCCTGTAAATTTATGCAGTAAGTCCACCACTGTGTTACAGTTTGACATCTGTCACATCTTTTATTCCTTTTAAATAAAGATTAAATTTCATTTTAAAGTGTTTTTTTTTATATACATATTTTCAAATCTGACCTGTTTCATAGATTTAAAAGGTAATATGAATATTTTTTCTAACAGTCCTCGGTTTGAGCTGCCAATGGGAACGTCCGAACAGCCTCCGCTGCCACAACAAGCACAAATTCAGACCAAGGTAACGTGACGCATACGTGAATATGCACTCGCTTGTTAGAAAGCCTGCCATAAAACAGCTGGGCTAATATCTAGCTTTAAATTGCAGATACCTGACTAAATCCGTCTGACTCTTGCTTCAGCCCGTTCGCTCGCTGCCGCTGTTGTTGATTTGCCAGAGTTTGTTTCTCGTTGCAGGCTGCGTCTGTCAACCGCTCATCGCTCTCTCTCATCCAGCTGACCAACACCAGTCCCATCCAGCGGCCGCAGAACAACATCAACTCTGGAGTTCAGCAGAACCACATGTCTGTCAACAGAGGGCCTCGGCCTCTGGACCAGGTCACCTGCTACAAGGTGAGGCGTCGCATTGAATCTCCCTGTGGCAAAAAGTGTAACTAGGATAACTTCTCGTGTCTTGTGTGAAAAACTGATTCAGGGACTGGGATGAACCTTTTGGGTTTTGTAATAAAATTTGAATGTTAAAGCTTTGTTCGTGTAGAAATGTCCTAGATGTCCTAAGTGACATAGTTTTAGCTTCACCTGGTTCAAGTTTTGCAAAAACTTATATTAATTGGTCAATTAATAATATATTTCATTCATTATGCCCTTTACATTGTTAGATCTCAAAGGACAGGAAACAAGAACAAAACAAGCAATTGTAATGGATTAAAAAAACAAAATAAATAAATAAACTAAATGAATGCTGTTACTGAATTTTTTGGCAGTATTTTTCTTTTCCCAAAAAAACTAAAACATAATTGAGTTATTTGTATCCTTAACATATTTCTAAAAGGCTCAAGTGGTTAAATGGAAAATCTGCAGAATTTGCCCGTTTTTTCTAAACGTCAAAATGATTCATTACTGAAATTTTTGGTTAGTCGCAGCCCTGATTTAATCACCGAACCTTTTGTTTTGTCTGTCGGCAGTGTGGAGAGAAGGGCCACTACGCCAACAAATGTAATAAGGGTCACCTTGCCTTCCTGAGCGGACAGTAGCCTTCAGCCTCCAGGGTTTAAATCCAACATGGACACCAGGCGGCCCGGACGTCACAGCGGCTGAAGGCAGGGCGCCTCCGAGACCTCCGGCTTCTCCACCCAGAGACGGACCCGGGAACACGGAGAAACGGGCAGAACGAACGCAAAACTAAACTACTCCCGTTTACTGCCACATGGAAAAAGACACCAACGAATGAGTTCAGGACACAAAACAAGATTTATGTTGCAGAAGAGAAAAGGGCTGATGTATAACATTCATTTTTTTTTTTTAAACTGGACAAACAACTTTGTAAAATGGAGAAATTAAATGAAGATGTCCTGTTAACAGCATCTATACGAGCGTATTACCATCACTTTATTACTGTACGTCTCAGGCCATGTGACTGCACCAGCATTCTGCTGCCCTAATGTCTGACTGCAGACATAGGCGGCAGCAGGAACCAGGCCGCCTCTTCCGCGGACGTCAGAGGCGGCCTCGGACCGAGCCTCGGCGGTACGGATCAGCTTTTGTTCACAGCCAACTAATGCAGTCTGGATTTAATGTCTGTACCAAATAAATGCTGTTTTTTTTTTTTTTTTGTCAAACCTCGAGGTTTTGCTGCACAGGAAACGACGCTCTCGCGTGTTTATATACTTTTTATTGGTCACAACAGTCACATTTTACTAACACAATATAGTTGAGCATATAACGAGCGAGGGGAGATGCTGGTTCGACCCCTGACGGCGTGATGGCTGCTGGAGGCGCTCAGTGGTACTTCCTCCAGCGGTCGTGCTCTTTTGGAAAACGAACGAAAGCAAAATATTAGCAGTAAATATTGCCGTGTTGATGTATGAGAAACGTACAAGTTGCATCTTTCTTACTGATGTGATCGTACTGCCACACGTAGCTGAGGATCACGTATCCAAACAGAAACATGGAGATGCCACCAATGCCTCCCTTCTTCACATTGATGTACTTGTTGTAGTACCTCTCATAGCCTGGAAAAGGACAGTTGAAAGTTAACTCTTAAAAAAAAAGAATTGGGCTGATAACATTAACCATTGACTGCAATATTTGGTAGGCAGAGGCCAAACATTCAAACTGTTCAAAAACACATTTGGCCAATTGGATGAATTACTAGGAAAACGAATATTATTTATGAATATTGTAACAAAAATCTGTTATGATTAACTCACATTTCCCAGACAATTTTCATCATTTTTCTAAACTACAATCAGGTCAGTCACTAAAACCATATATACATCCTGGTGCAGTGAAAGTTTGTAAGAGCCTGCATGCATTAATGAGGCTTCCCGCAGTGTTTTGTAAGCCTGGCGGGCCACCAGGCTTTACTAGTGCCCCCTCCAGGCTAAGCGTCGCTTATTTATTGAAGTATTTTTAAAATGTTTGCACTTTTTAAGACTTTATTGTTGGTGTCAGGTGTTAATCTTTCAATAACATAACTATAGAGTCATATGTTCAATTCGAAACCTTTTAACTGAAAAACACGATGGGCCGCTGGACGAATGAGTGCCACAGTGCCGTAACCGCCGGCTTTGCAAGTTTCCTGGGGGAAACCTTGCTTTACAGTGTCTACATGCAAAATGTACATGCGTGACATTTGAAATGTGCCAAATGTTTAATCTGAGCAGCTTTTTGCAACTGTTATATTGCAAATACTGGTATTACAAGGCTGCATGCGATTCAGTGTGTTGCACATCTTTATCAGAGTAAAAAGTGAAGAATTTGGGGCACAATTAACATAAATGTGTTTTTTAAGACGACCAGTGGTAAAGTTAAAAAATATGAATGCAAAATCACCGCACCGTTGCTTATGACCCCCTAGACCAGATAAGAACTGGTATCATGCAAACAGTCAGTAATTTCCTAAACATTTCCTTTTTTGATGAAAATGGGAGGCGGATTCTTGCAGATGAGTGAGTGATACGGAGTCTGCTCCTGGCCGGCTCACCTCCGTGGACCCCTCTGACGAGTCCGCTTGGGGTCCAGCTTCGACCTGCGAGCCATCTTGGCAACTCTGTCAGCTTCACATCCATCAGGCGCTTCTCGACAACTGGAACTGAGCAGCAGGGCGGACATGACAACACAGTAAGGAACCGCGGGACACTCCAACTATTTAAATTTTCATAAAACCACATCCAAAACTTTAGCTTCGATTCGTTTAGCTAACCTTAAAAGGCCTTTATGTACAACAAACCCGCGGTTAAAAGCGCGTCATCCCAAAGGAAAATATATATTTTGTGTGTTTCGTGACTATGAAGGCTATCGGTTGATAGAAGTTGACATTTTCAATGTAGCTGCAGCTGACGAGCAAAGTCCTTGACGTGAGTCAAAGGATTCAGCGCGGCCTTCGGTCCGAAACACTCGCGGACTGAGTGTTTCGGCAATAAATCACCACCGAAACGAGAAATTAATCAAAACAGCAGCGGAAACAGTGGCTGTATACACACAACAAAGCGTATAAAGTATATGAAATAACGGTTAGTACAGCAGAGGACACGCAAAACTACCTGGTTTGTCCGCCATCTTGACCGGTGCAGGAAGGGTTGCAGCGGGGAATGATGGGAATAAAAGGAAGGAAATGCATTGTGGGACATGGAGTCATAAGTTGAGTTCCCCGTAAGCTGCTGCGAACAATAACTTATGTATTTTTGACCGCAGAATACTGTCATAAAGTAAAAATAAATATCGGGAGGCTGCTGAAAAGATGATAAACAACAAAATATATCTTAAGATACAATAGCTGAATAAAATACATATATTCATTGATTAAAATGATTTTTATTTTCAGGCAAAGCAAACACAAGTGAACAATAAATCAAACGACAAAGCCGTCTGAGACAAAGAGGTTTAATCAAATAAATAAAAAGATATACATTATAAAGATAAAAGTACCGCACATTGGCTAGATTGTCAACAAATTTTGCCGTTTCCTCACAAGTCCACGGAAGCAGTCTTACACAAGCTGGGTCAAAATGTGTTTTTGAAATTTGCCAGAAATAAATTAACCGCACCACATCAGCATCTCAGAACTATTATTATTATTATTATTATTATTATTATTATTATTATTATTATTGGAAGCACAATACATGGCTCGCCAACAGAAAAACTGCTTAGGGCTCATGACGTGGAAAAAGAGTCACTGGTAAAGAACCAAATGTTAAAATATAAAACAGATCGTTGTTGCAATTTTTAACGTGTCCACCGGATGGCAGCAGAAGAGACTTGAATCATTTATTCCTATTAATCAGTGTTTTTAACAGATTCGTCTTCTGATTTTTTTGTTTATATCCTATTATTATTATTATTATTATTATTATTATTATTATTATTATTATTATTATTATTATTATTATTATTATTATTATTATTATTATTATCATCTTTTAAAGCTGCCCTGCCATTAAAAATAATGTTCGTGACCTGTCCATGTCCTGAGGACGGCCTTGTGGATCTGAATGAGATTTTTTACATCATGTAAATTTATATGTTTTGTAAATGTTTAAAGACTGAGAAATCAGGTGGAGCCTCAGTGAAAATATCATTATCTTGTCTAAACTCTCAGTGACGACCCGTTTGTTTTTAGCGTGGTATTTCCATGATTCCTAGCCTTCTAAAAAGTCTCTGAGTTTATTGGGAAGAGAAATTCACAGTATCTCACGTCCTCCACCCAACATTGGCCATAAGCTGCTTTTCCGCATACTTGTCTTTTGTTTCACATCAAAACCATGTGATGAGCATTTTTTTGTGAGGTCTCTTGTTATGGTAGCATATCTTTTTTGTGAAAGAGATTCGTGCGTAATGTGTTTTGAAGGACAAGTGATTCATTTTGTTTTGCATTTTGCTACACATTTTGTTTGTATATCTTTTGTGCTTCATTGAAAATGCTAAACACTTTCCAAAGAGTTTGAATCAAGGGCTTTCATTGTTTTTCAAAACAAAATTGCATTCACAAATTTGCTGCAAACGGAAACTGGGACTTACAGGATTTATATGGGACATAAAGAAGCCTAAACAGGCAACAAAACACAGTTTAGTGCCTTGTTCCATTTTTTTTATCTCCCTTACTGAAGGAACACCTCTCCCCTTAAATAACAGCAGGTTTGATAATAAGTACTTTTTAAAATAACGACCTGAAGGATTTACAATGTTGGTGTCTCCTGAGGCTCAGTCAGAGGAATCATTTTTCTTGTGGCAAAAATAAATAAATAAATAAAAAATCAATTAACGTTGAGCTCAACAGCCTGCAGCACTGATACAAAATGTTCCCCAAGATATAGCTGTGCAGAGTAGGGCCTGTTTGCGTGTGTGTGTGTGTGTGTGTGTGTGTGTGTGTGTGTGTGTGTGTGTGTGTGTGTGTGTGTGTGTGTGTGAGAGAGAGAGAGAGAGAAAGAGAGAGCAGCAGAGGTAATGTAGAGCTCCTGTCCCAGCTCAATGCAACCGCTAATCAATAACCTCAGTCCACCACACACACACACAGTGAGTAGGTGTGTGTGTGTGAGTGAGTGAGTCTGAAACGGGCCCTCATCCAAGAATCACCACTAACCTCTCTGTTTTATTAGACAGTTTTTTCCTGCTTCCCTTTAACGACGTCCATCCAATGGATGAGACCAAGTTTCCTGATAAACACAGAAAAGGAGCCAAGAAAAGAAAAAAAACCCCACAAATTAACGATGCTCTGTTTCAATTGTAAATAAAGATTCTAAAAGCGTTATTTTATTAATTTTGCATTTCAAATTTGTCTTCATCAAAAAAAAATCCCAAAACAAAACAAAAGCAAACATGGATTTTATACACGTAAAGATCCAGACAAATATGTTGGCACCTCTGGCAGCAGAATCTCACTCTCAAAAAACTTTTCTTTTAACATATCAATTGTTTTTTTTTTAAATCACAATTTATTAAAGCAATTGTTGTCACTCCTAAAATGCACACAGTTTTAATTGTATTTAAAAAAAAAAAAAATTTTCTCACTTATACAATATTTTTTTAAGTTGACCTTTGAGGAACCTTTAATTTGTGCATCACAAGTTCCTGTTTCCCAGGGGTAGACTTATGATGTGACTCTGAAAATGACCCTGGTTTCTGTTGGTGCACAATCAACAGGATACTAAATAAATAAATGAATAAATGAAATCACAGCAACACGTGGGGTTTTGGAGTAACTCAGTCTCCATGATGACCATTAGACGCCACTGTCTTCACGCCGCCTTGTCTTCTCCTCTCATTACAAACATAAACGTGGCGTTTTCTTTCCTAGGCTGGGATTTTTAGATCCCTCCTTCTGCATGTGCCTCTTATGAAATATTATAGGAGAAGAGGAGATGCCGTATTTACAAAATGTGGCTACATAAAGATTTAGAAGCAGCCAATCAGAGGCAAGAGGAGGGTCTTAGCGCTGTCAATCAAGCTCACCCACCCTAAACCGACACAAACGCAGAGAAGAATCGGGCCAGCTGCAAACTCCGACCCGATCCGCCCCGCAGCACAGACTCTAATAAAATGTCCAGAAAGGTCAGCAGAGACTCAGTGACACGACCTCGTCCAGTACAGGAGCGAGTTCACCTGCAGGTTTATTGGTTTTACTTGCCGCAGCGCTCCCATAACGCTCCACTGGACTGCAGAGGAGGCTGAGCTGCAAAACTAACACACTCAGGAAAAAAAAAAAAAAACAGGAAAAGAAAAGAAAAAAGGCTTCTCCTTCTTTCTTTCCATCTCAAGAGGCAGACGCCCTCGAGGTCTGCCACTGAGACGGCTCTTTGAAGCTGATGGAGAGGGACGGAGGGAGAGGCGGGTGGAAGGGTGTGTGCGGGGATGGAGAGGGTGAAAAGAAAGGACGGGGATGAAAGACGCTGGCAGGGGAGACAAAGTGATGGACACTGATTAAGGACAAATGAGAGAAAAGAGGAGTGAATAGAGACCATATCTGCACACTGCTCTCTAATCTGTATTCGTCCTTTGTCTATTCCCCTTTTCAACAGCCTTTTTGTTCTCTTCATTTACGGATTGTGGCCACGAAAATGTCCTTTTCACGTCACCGTCCTTCCCATCCTGGGGTTTGTCCTTCTGTCTGGCAGAACGACAGGCTTCAAGCAGACCGGACCGGGCAGGAGGGACGGTTTCTCGGCTGGACACCGGAGGATTGTCCTCATATTGTCAGAGACATGAGGATCAATAAAACAGATACAGGAGCTCAGCAGTCTGCAGAGAGTCCCGGAGGAAAGCCAGTATCAGAGCACTGATAACCCCCGTTTCCTGCCCTGACAGAAACTCTGCGTCGTGACTCAAACACACAACTTCTAGGACTTAGCCGCTCTCACCGAACGTCCTCTGCCCTCTTCGTTTATTTCTCGTTAAATGAAGCAGAAGCTGGTTCTTATGTCCTCTGTGCCATACTTTCTGCGAGAGGAAAGTTTTCTGTGTAAACACAGGAAAAACTATGGCCGAATATGGAAACGAGTGAAGCAGCAAACCTGAGCTTCAAATGAGGAAAGTGTGTGAATTTATAGGACTTTTTGAGCCGTTCAAGTCAAGTTTGTTGGTTCAAAACCAGCAAGGCCTGGTGGTGTGGAAACATCCATCCATCCATCCATCCATCCATCCATCCATCCATCCATCCATCCATCCATCCATCCATCCATCCATCCATCCATCCATCCATCCATCCATCCATCCATCCATCCATTCATTCATCCAATCATTCATTGCAGCTGTTTCTGTGTTTCAGACATAAATAATAACTTCAGTCTTTTCCTCGCAGCCCAGAACAGATCAGAGCCAAACAAAACAACAGTGTGTATTTACAGTGAGTCTCTTCCAAAAGCTCAGGGCATTCTTCAGCTTTTATGGTCTCTCCGAGTGGCTGTGTGTGTGTGTGTGTGTGTGTGTGTGTGTGTGTGTGTGTGTGTGTGTGTGTGTGTGGGTGTGTGTGTGTGTGTGTGTGTGTGTACAAGTATCCCTGTGTTCGCTGCGTTGGTTTCATTATTGTTATTGTCGTCGTTTCTCAGCGATCAGAAAATATTCAGATATAATTTGAACCGATGCGTTTGTTCAGTCGGGCACATGCAGCAGAACAGATCTTTCTGCTTTGCATTTTCCAAGTGTGTTTATGGTTACCAAACTGTGTGTCTTCTTCACTCCTATCAGAAAAGACCCACAACAAAATACTGATTTGATGTTTTATTTTACCCACAATCTAAATGACAATGACAGTAACTTCCTCACTTTGATGGACTGATTCCCACCTGTCTGACCCGCCCGACAGTCAAATACTGAATATTAAATGTAAATGAAGGATAAAGCAGCATCTTGTCATGTGAAGAGTTTGTTTGTGGAGCATTTAGTGTTTTTACTTTCTCTCTGCATGTCTCCCACTCCATCCTATTTACCTCAGTGTTTCTGAAGGCTTTGGGTAAGTCTCATTTCTCCCCTTGGTGCCTCCACTTGCCTTCACACCTACATTTTGTGGATCCACATCAAAGCTGCACAAATGCTTTGACACCCTCTGAACTTCTTCACATTGCAAATACAGATTTTTATACATTTTTTTTGGGGGGGCGGATTTAATCTGATAAGAGTCACAGAAAGGAGTGAGTAATCATTTATTTAACATTTATATCTTCTCGGCAGAAGGGCTCAAAAATAAAAAATAAAAATCTCATACACTATGAAAGTAAATATGTAAATATGCTTGCTTTGTCATTGTTGTTAAAATATGTCCAGAATACATTTGTGGCCGAAACAAATGTGATTGTCGTTATTTCTACATGGCTGAAATTTCATTTGTTGTTTTTAGTTCAAGCTAAAAACTCGCATCACTATTTCAAAAGCTGTTTGTCAGTTTAACTTGAAACCCGACTTTTCAAAGTGAGCGTCTAAAGTGGGTTTTTACCCTGAGCCGGTGTTCAGAGGCTCTGAATCAGGTCTCACTTCTCACTTCTATTTTGCCTCGAAGTTTGGAACCAATGAGAATGTACAACAATGCGCTTTTTGAAGTTGGGAGGAAAAAAAAAATCCCAGTCAGGGTCACAGTTTGCAAAGAAACGCAGAATTAAACTTGACAACGGCAAGCAGGAAATCAGAGCCCGGCTCCGACAAGTCCACAACGTTGCTCCGCATTTCCGCTGACAGCCTGCTGGAGTTTTTTTTTTTTTTTCTCTCCTCCTTTCCTTCGCTGAAGTACTTTTAAGGAATCTCTCCTGCCTCCTCCATATTTCATATTTCTTCAAATGAAACCCAGACTGCTGCTTTTCCACCCAGAACAAGCTCTTGCGCTTCAATCCAGTTTGGCACAAACTCCACCTGCCACCTGCAGATGCTTTCTCATCTCCGGCTGATCTCAGCTGGTTTGAACTCTCCTCCTTCTCAAGTTTCACTTCTCCTTTTTCAGCCTTCTCTCCCTCTCTGTCTCCGTCCCTCCATCCCCCCTGCCTCCTCTGCCTCTGTGTTTACACCTGCCTCTTTCCTTTCATCTCTGCCTCTCCTTCCCCCATCCAGTTCCCTATTTCTCTCTCTCTGTTTCCTGCTGCATCCCTGCTACAGGATTAAGCCTGCATTTGTCCCATCCTCTCTTTTCCTCTCTTTATTGCTCTAATTTAGTCTTCCTTTCCTAACCCATCTCCCTCTCCAGAGGGGAGTTGTAGTACTATCAGCATGCAGAGTCATGGCGCTGTGGCTCTGGCGTCATTGATTGAACCGGCAGCTAAATATAGACACAGTTCAGGCTCAGCATCTTTTTTTTTTTTTTTTTCTCAAACCAGACTCAAAAGAGGGATGGAGGGATATACGTATATTTGCATACAGCTGTGAGCCAGCCATTGTCATGAAAGAGCAGAGTAAATACCGGCTGCTGATCAGTGCTGCAGCCGCAGGGTGTTGCAAAAAGGAAAAGAAAGAAAAAAAATGTACAGATAAGTCCATTCGAGGGAAGCAGGCGCAGCGAAGCCTGACCTTTTTACGCATTCATCGCAGAGAGCGGCTGAGAAAAATATTTATAGGACACACTCTGCTGCACACGATGCACATCTGCCGGCGAAAATTGGCAGGAACTCACTCTTTTCTAGACAAACCGCCCTGGGGGCAAACAGCCACACCGGCAAACCATCACTATTCAATAAGGAGCAGAATAGCTGGGGGCTTCGTCACTGCGCAGATGCAGACGGGCGGCGGGTCAAGAGGGAGAAAGAGAGGAGAAGACAAAGCCGGTTTTGTAATTTAGAGATTGTTTAAAACAGTGATTTAAGAATTGGCTTCTTGAGTAGCATCTGAAGCAAACACCTGCTGCACCGTTACGGGGTTTTAAGGGTTTTGACAGACATTGCTGTTTCGCTAAAACATTCATGCATGTTTCACCGATGTGACTACAGTTCATTTAACCTCCTGTGCAAAACCCCCCAAAAAACCTTCAGATCCAGTTCATGAAAATCCCAACTTTTAATAATCCTGATTATTCTTCCCTCTTTATAAAGCGCTTTCCCTGTTTTATTTATTGTTCTTCCTCGTGTCGCGTCCCTCCCTCCAGAGCTCTGG
Source organism: Poeciliopsis prolifica (assembly GCF_027474105.1). Taxonomy (NCBI): domain Eukaryota; kingdom Metazoa; phylum Chordata; class Actinopteri; order Cyprinodontiformes; family Poeciliidae; genus Poeciliopsis; species Poeciliopsis prolifica. Next base: position 9,275,131 of record NW_026562385.1, on the reverse strand, counting down.
CGCCCTCCGTGGGGGACGCGTCCCACACTTTGAAAATCCCTCTGTGGTGGACAAATCTCCACTGAAACGGGCAGACGCATCTTAGTCAAAATAATACACATTTCTTTTTTACAAATAGAAATCAGAAAGCGTCGCTTCCATTCCTATTCAACACCCTGAGTTCATGGTAGGACGACCTTTCGCTGCTGGTACCGCTGCAGATATTTAGAGGCATTTCTCTTTCAAGTTTTGGTCATTTAGGCATGGAGGGATCCATAGATTCTCAACAGCACAGAGGATTGGACTTTGACTGGGCCATTCTGACGCATGAATACTCTTTGACAGACAAGTCATAGAGTACTTGTCTTGTCGAGGTCCTGGATCTTTTGCCTTCAACAAGTTTTCTTCAAGGATTCTTCTAAATCCCAATGTTCTCAAAGTTTTGTCGGGTCTTTCGTTCTTTCTTTGTTCCAGCACATGTTGTGTGTTTTTCTGAGTAACTTTCCTCCGCTCAAACGCAGCTGCACGCCACATTTCCAAATTTTTATTTGTAAAAACCTTTTTGAAACAAACACGTGATTCCAAAGTGTGTGTAAGGTCACTCCTCACCTGCACGGTCTCCATTAAACGTCGGCACTTCCTGCCCAGAGCAACCAAGATGGCCGACCCGCGCCACAGCTGAACGTCTTCTACCGCAGGACGCAGCGGGTGACAGCTCAGCTCCATCCTCCCCTTACATAAAATCCATCTTAGCATTACTTATTCAGCTCCTCCGCTTACCACAGAGTCCAGCCAGTAAAGCAGATGAGGTTTATGAAATCGCCAGCGGCTGTCCATTCATTACCATGCCAGCAAGCCTCTCATGTTACTCCCTGCAAATAAATAAACGAAGTAAAAGACGGTTCAGATCCCCGAGCTTCAGGAGGCAACATATCAGATACATTTTCTGTCGGGGCGCGATATTCGCATCAATAATGCAGAAGTACTGGAACGGTGCACTGGGCCCTCTGTGAGCACATTTGGTTTTGCGCGAATTCACGATGAGCAATAAATAAATGATCATTCAGGATTTCTAAATCAGGGAAGTCCAGTGTGAGGCAGCGTCCGTAACGTCAGCTTTACTGCAACTTCAGCAGATTAAATGTGTCCACAGAGGACCTGCAACATTTTTATTTGTTTGGAATATATATGCATATATATTAATTACTGTATTTTAGGCATTTGTTGCTGAGGTCCCACATTTTAAACCTTCAAGTTTTAAGGTTTTAAATCATCCAGTTGTTCAATCATCAGTCCTTATATGAGGCGAAAAGTTGATCACTTCTGCAACACTAAGCCTGGAATCTGAAAATATGTGATCGTCATATAATAACTTATGATCTCTTGAAAAAGACAGCAGTTTGTTGCTATAGTCGATGCTGTGATGGATGCCTTGTGTTGTTTGTTGCGCTTATTGAACTTGTAAAACTTTGCAGAAAGTCTAATATGGAATAAGCTATTTGAACATCCTGCAAGTGTATTATTATAAATTATTGAGTATTGAGGTACAAAAAAAAAAATGATACATTGCCTGGAAATGTAGAGTCTACAATTTACTCTACAATCTCTTTTGTTGTTTGGACCAGTGAAGGTTGAGATGGGTGATGTGGCTCACTACCCAGGGAGTCACTCCACAAAAGGGCAGCAGAAGAAAAAAAACGTGTTTTTTTTTAACACTTATATGAAGCCTTTAACTCATCAAACGCTTTCGTTCAAGGCCAAATGAATGGACTATGAAGATGTTTTTCTAATTGATATGTGAATCTTTGATAATCTTTAGTTCAGAAACTGAAATACTCAGGTTACTAAAACCTGACTATGGGTTCAGTTGAGTAATACCAAACACAGAATATTTGAAACACATTTGGAGATTTATGAGACTTTTTAGCTTCTGAAATAAATCTTCCTAGAATCTGACCAGTCGTCGTTTCTGCGTCTAGTAAACCCAGCTGCGTTTGTCGTGCTGTTGGTCCTGCAAACTTTCTACTGTTTGTCAAACTGCCTTGAAATAAATATGCAACTGAATAATAATCCCGTTATATATAAGTTGTACTTTTTAGGCAGCATTTCAAACTTTGAAGCTGTTTGAAGAACAAACTAACTGCACTCTGCTAGAATTCAATAAATATCTTTGCACAACTTTCAATTCATTCATAGCCTGCAAAATCTCTTTATGATTCGAGTTCACTCCACTTTGCAAAGCATAGCATGTGACAAGAGTGAAGAACTATAAACAGAATCCTCCACTAGCAAAAACCCACACAAACAATCTTTTTTTAAAAGTTCAGCTGCAGCCCGGGTCATTTCGCAGAAGAGCGCAGTCAGCACTTTGACTAAACCTGCTCCGTTTCTCCAGAGCTTGTCGTTATGCACGGGTGCAGCAGCAGCTCCCAGGATCTGCTGCGCTTTGCAGACGGCACACGTCCACCTGACGAGACAGCCAAGCGGCCATTTAGCTAATTCCCGTCAGGCTTGGCTCCTCTGTGGCAACAGCGGTGGGTGGGAAATATGATGGAAGGACTGCCAGCAACAAAGCATTAGCATATTGAACTGAACTGATAAAACTGTCAGTCACACGGCGGTGACAGTGCCAGCATTGTGTTGGTGAGTCTGGCAGCACAAGCTCTTGAAACTCATAACTAAAACAAGAAAAAAAGAAAAGAAAATAGAGACAGAAAACCGATGAAATGGCCAGACAAGAAAGCGAGGCGAAATCCTACAACACGACAACTAATTTAGATTGATTAAGATGCATTCAGCATCTATGCACCAAAAATTTGGAACAAACTTCCAAAACACTGTAAAACAGCTGAAACACTGACTTCCTTTAAATCTCAAATAAAAACGCACCGTTTAGAGTTGTATTTGAAACATAATCAATTAAAAATGTAATGATGGAACTTGACTCCATGTATTGTTTATTCTATGTTGCATGAGTTTGTGTTTTTGTGTTTGTTATGATGTAAAGCACTTTGAAATGCCTTGCTGCTGAAATGTGCTATACACATAAAATTTGATTGATTTGAAGAACTTTTTCTTTTAATTGACCGAGATGATGGCGTGAAATTTTCAACACGCCAGTATTCAACCTCAACTGCACAGACCCATGTACCATCAATTATGCTATGATGCAGTCCGCACCATGTTCACTATCCGGTCTGCTGTGAGATATCCAACAAATCAAGCAAAGGCAAAAGCTTTTCCTCTTTTGTATAATTCATCTTATAGGCACAACAGAGCTGATTTCTTTCAGCTTACTGAAAGAAATGTCCATGTAATGAACTTGACAGAAGGTTGGGGCTCCTTTTGCATGAGTTACTGCATCAAACAGAGAGGCTTTAATGGATTTAATTGCAATACTTTATTTAAAGGTTTTTAAGTCAGTGGAGCACAAAGAAAACTTAAGCAACATGTCAATATCCCTCTGAGATCCTCCCCAAAATGAAAAAAGAAAGAAATCCAGGAGAGCAGAAGCTTCACATTGAAACCAAAACAACTTGAAATCTATTTCTTCTCTCTTCTTTCGGATTTTGGAAACTTGATGGACATTTTTGTCAACGTGAAAAGAAGGTTTTGACCCATATCACAACCTGGCCCAGTTACTTCTCTCTTAACTCAGGTCAGACTCTGTATGAGTCTGACCTGAGTAAGACTCATTCATAATGAATGTCTGTATGTGTTGTCACAAACTCCAGCTGCACACCTTTTTCTACCAAGTGTTTCCTTCCACTCAACTTTCCATTACTATGTACTACGTGCTATAAAGCACTGGGTGAAGAACCAGCTTGGTTTTCTCTTTGTGACTTGTGATCATGTGGGTAATGTGAAGTTTCAGCGTTTCAGGAAACCGAATTGTGGTTTTCATCAACTTTATGCAGGGCTGGATTAGAAAGATCCGTGGCCCTGGGCTGGAACCAGTTTTGGTTTCCTATCCCAAAAAAATACAAAAAATAAAATAAAATAAAAAGAGAAAACGATAAGATAATATTACTCATGCAAATTTAAAACTTCCTGTGTGCGACGACTAAAAACATGGACTATGACTTCAGAAATGTCAAATGTGATTATTGTTTACATTTATAAAAATGTAGCAATGTTAAAACTCCTCACTTCTTTGGGATAATTATGAGTTTTATATTTAAAATTAAGGTGTGACGTTTCACATAGCATGCCTTCATGACAAACCAAACAAAACAATAACATCCTGAATCTTTGGTCACCCCAAAACTAGGAGCCGATTAGCTATAAAAAACAACAACAACAACAAAAACAACCCAAATCAAACAGAATGAACGCAATCTGTGTGAAAGTAATTCATGTAAACTTCAGGTTTTGAATTAAGTTAATGACAACAACCCGCCTCCACCGACGCGCCAGTGTGTGTAAATGGACGGCTCCAGTCTGCAGGGACGTCGCGAGAATCTCAAAGCCCAAATCAACCGGATCACAAGTGAAACAACTTGTTAAACACGAATTAGGACGAATTCATCTCCGACTTCGACAGCACGCTCCTAAAGATGACAAGAACACGAACAGCCAGAGGAGACTCACCCCCCACCTTCCTCTTCCTCCTCTTCCTTTCCCTCCCTCCTCCTCCTCATCCTCCCATCCATCCGCGCTTCCTTTCTTTCTCCTCTCCCGCTGGATGGTGCGTTAGGAGCGCGTGCGGGAAGGCACCGGGACTCTCCTTTCTTCTTCTTCTTCTTCTCGGATGGAGACGGGCTGAGCTGAGCAGAGTCCAGGTCCAGGTCCAGCTCCACCTCCAGCTCCTCTGTCGGTGGAAAAGCCGCTGCTGAGAGCCGGGGCAAGCAGCAGGAAGGGGAGACGCGGTAGGTTAATGGAGGGGGAGCCGCTAATGACAATAACCTGTTGTTGGTGTTTTTGTTTTCTGTGCGCGAGAGAGAAAAAACAACGCGGTGCTAATACAGAGACAGGCTCATAAAAGCGACCCGGACTGTGTAGTTGCTATGATTTTTATGTTTTTTTTTTTAAATTAACAGTATTACAGGAAGAACTTCATTTTATCCGCTGGGTGATATATATGGTCCAGTGTTATGTTTCTCTCACCTTTTTGGTTAATTGTAAATTCGATCTGTCTTTTTTTTTTGACCCACGAGAAAAACGCTCGAGCTCCTTGTGAAAGTCCACACATTTGATGTCAAAGCACATCCCAGTTTATGTAGAATCACATTATCACCCCCCCTGTTTACGTCCATGAGAGGCTGCAGCATAAATAGCATCGACTCGCTGCAATTCAATTACGGACGCAGGCTGGAGGCTTTTGATGGGGTCGCGAGCGCCGCCCTCAGTCCGGACGTGGTAATTGTGCGGCTCGTGGCTTTGACACGCCGGGGCTCACTTGGCTGGGCTTTTGTTTTGTCACGCATCACGCAGCAGCTCTCTCACCGCGCCGTGCGTTCAGCCGCGTTTACGGAGATCCTCACCTACTGACGTCATCCCACGTTTTATTTTATTTTTTCCTTTGAGGTTTAAAATAGGATTCGGCACAAATGAATCACACTTGTTTCACGGTGTGAAGCGGAAGTGGAATCACACCTGCGGGGCATGCGAGGTGAGCCGGCAGGTGGCGATGTGACAGGACTTAGGCTCTGCAAGCTCACCTGTTTGTGAGCTTCAGCGTTTATTCTTTGCAATGTAAGGAAGGCGGTTGGTTTAGCTTAAGATTATCCTTCAAAATGTCCCGTTGAGGCTTCACCTGCTGTCAGGGAGGTTTTAAATGCGGCTCTCTGCTCAGGGGGGCACACCGCAGGGGGCTACCATGACAATTACCTGTGATTTCCACACTATTTACCTGTTACCCAAAAATGATCTCAGGAAAGCAAGAGTAGCTGGCGGCGCTGACCTTAGATAATATTATATTGATCATTCTGCATTTTGTAATAAAAATACAAATGCAATACTTAAAGGACCGCCAGTCATCACTTTTTTTAAAAGATATCTTACTTCCTGAACAATTTGAAAGAAGGTTTGTTTTTTAGTTTGGTAGTCAACCTGTTGTTTTTGTCAGTTTCAGTTTCTTTATTATTGATTTTGCATTGACTGTTTGACTCCTAAATGCACCGACTGAACAAATTAGAGATGTTTTAACATCTCCAATATTTTCTAACACAAAATATTGGTGTATTTAATTGTGCTGTACTGGTGCAGAGTTATCAAACACATTTGTGATTTATTACATTTATGTTTGCTGTTAAGAAGAAACATTTTAAGTCAATTCAGCTCAATACTGAACCTCAGATATCTATCGGTATCGGAAGTGAAAAGGTGGATCGGTGCGTCCCTCGGTTAAGCTGAGATTAACTAAATCATTTGTTTATTTCTTCTCTTTCGTTTACTGTGTTTCATTTCCCCTCTCACCTCCCCAGTCTTCCTGCCACCCATCCATTGTCACGTTCTCATTGAGCATGCCGCTCACACGTCAACACACACAGAAGAAAACTGTTTTTAATGAATCACTCGAGTTATTTTCAGCAAAGCTCTGACAGATCATTTGTTCCGGCCTGCCTCCTCATCCCTCCTTGTTTTCTTCTTTTGATCCTCCTGTTGCTTCTTCTCCCTGCAGATCCTCCATCATCCAAAGGCCTCCTGCGTCTCTTCCAGGGGCGTGTCGCTGGGGATCGTGTCCGCACCATGCTCGTGTAGCCCGCTCGGTACCGAAGGAGTCTTCTGCAGCTCGTCGCGTCTCCATGCATTCTTCAAGGCCAGAGCCGGGCTCGGCGGGAGCGGAGCGCCACAGGCCCGCGCCGGCCCAGACCCCCGACGACTGGGACGGGTGGAGGGATCGAGGGATCGCCGGGTGGAGGGACGCGGGGAGGGAAGGCTGGAGGGAGGGCAGGGAGAGCGGCGTGGTGCAGAGCTACAGCTTCGATTCGTACCAGCTGGAGGAGGAGGAGATCAGTAAGGATGCCCCAGAGCGAGGAGTGCTGGCTCTGTCTGAGCCTGGTGAGCACTTCTCTCTCTCTTTCTCGCTCTCTAAGTGTGTGTGTGTTCTGTGCTATTTATAAAAAGACAGCAGAGGAACAGAGTGGATTTAATGTAGTAGTATATCAGGAGTTGGAGGTGCAGGATATTAGAAATGAGAAAGAACAGCGTGTAACTCTCTGCTGAAGGCACTGCTGTAAATCGTGGACTCGACGGCTTTAATTATGACCATTTCTTGGAGATTACATCCCCATTGATCCGGTACCGAAATGAAAACACATCCACTGGGGCTCCCATATTTGAGCTGTAGGTATTCCCTTGCTGTAATAACACATCATTTCCTCCTCGTTGCATGAAATTGCATCAGGAAGTTAGTTTTTGAAAGGTTTATTTCCCTCATTCTTGTCTGAAATAAGTCAGCAGGTCCAGGTAGCGGTGAAGGAGAACATCTCGGAGAGCACCATGTTTTGTGTAAAACAAGCAGGGCAGTCCTGTTAACACATAATTGCTTTGTTGCCCGGTTACACAGGTTGTACAAAGGCCATGCTAATTAGATCATGAGTGAACAAGGGCACACATAACGAGGGCGGTGGGTGGATCTGCTTTTTGTTTCCTGTGTCTGTACAAGACAGCTTTGAAAACAGAAAAAATATGCAATGACTAGATTAAAAATATGCACATATTCTCTGGTAAATGAATTTCTTCACTACAAAATTTTAGACTGGCTAATAATAACACTGGTTGGATAGTGTTTAAAGGATTTCCCTGGTTTCAAGAAAAAACACACTTAGGTAAAATATCGTTAATTCAGGTTTGGTTTGATGACATCACAAGAGGCTAAAGAATCAAGCTAATAAGCTTGGAATCAGGTGGACTAACAACTTTTGATGAATTTTGACGAATATGATCTGCATTTGAGTTGTATGGGGTTTAGTCTGCTGCCATGGTTTTTTTGGGAGCAGGTTTTGCTTGCAAATGTGATGCAAAAATTTATCTGCAGCACTTTTAAAAAGAGATTTGATGAAATTATAAAGAGAAAAACCTAGAAAAGTACAAATGGGCATAGTTGGAATAACCTCCTTATCCCTTCTTGTCACCAGATGCATATGTATCTTGATGGCTTTTTTGTTTCTTTAAATAAAGTAAATTTTATCCAAATTATAAAACAAGTTACAAAAAAATAAATCAAATAAAAAACCTGATCATAACAAGATGTTCTAAGTTTGACTGACTGTGCCAAAGTAGGAGCTTTAAAAACTTTCCATCCTAATTTTTATTCTACACTAAAGTGGAGGAAATGTTCAGTGAGCACATTAATTTTAGCACCATTTCGACAATCTGATGCCAAACGGCCTCCTACATGCATGGCTCTCCAGTTAAAAAGTCCCAGAAAGCTTGATGGAACAGCTAATTGGCAAGGCACCAATTCAAAATTTAATAGAGCTGTCAGACTTTAAACACGAGCGCATCAGTTTTTATGATTAATTGCGACTGGGGATGTTTCAAAGGTGACGAAGTGAGCGTCACTGTGGAGGACTGAGAGTTTAAACCAGCCAGTGTTTAAGTCGGTGTGTTTCTTTCAGGAATAATTGGTTCTGGACAGTTTTTATTGGCAGTAGGTGTAAGAGTGAGGAGTGGTAAAATCTGTCTGTGTTTAGTAGCCATTGAGAATCTAAACCATCAAACTTAAGATAAACGTTGCGCTGACATTTTTGCAGTCTTGTTCTGCAGCTCAATAAATCGTTGTAAACAGAAACATTAAAAACCCTCGGATCACTTTAGCAAATGGGCATAATTCTGCATCCTGTGTGTGGTTGTTTTCGCATTTCTCCCAAGAACCATGTCGTCAGGGCACTTTATATGAGCCGTTGTTGGAAAAACATCTAAGTGAAGGGAAGCAGCTAAAAGTCTCACTCTTCTACTTGTAATCCATCATAGTTTTACTCGCGCTACAAAAACATAGGTTTTCAAATGTTTTATAAATAGTCACGTCCTTCAAACTACAAGTGTTTTTCACGCAACAAAACGATTGGATGTAAAAAGAAACCGCCCGTTAATCTTGCTCGTGTCGTAGATGGAAGGGAAGAAAAATACCAATATACAGAGCAATCTGTCATTCATTTAGCTCCTACACTTGGAAAAAAAAACCTACTTGAAACTGCCTCTAAGCACCATGCAGGGGAGATGTTTGGACAGATTGGCTATAAAAATGTAATCTGAGGACCTCAATAGATAGATTTAATGGGCAGACAAAGCAAGAAAAGAAAATGTAAGTATATCCTGGGAACTTGTCTGCTCTCAAACAACATTGCAGTTGCCTCAAAGGTCCGGCTGCTGACTTGTTTGTTGTCTTTAACTGCGTTCTGGTGTCATTTCTCAGAATCTGGGAGGAAAAAGTTTTGACCTGAGACGGTTTTTAGTGGGTGAGGAGAAGTGCGTTTTCATGAATCTCTTGTTTTCCGCAGAGGATTTTCCGGGAAATGCAGCTCGCTCTTCTCTTTTTCCACATTGCCAAAAAGCTGCAACACTTTCAATAGATTCCTGGTTTTTCACTATACAACATTTCAGAGTTGTGAGTTACAGTTCCAGATGGGCCTTCATTACTTATGTATGGTGTAATGGCATTTCTGTTCTGGAGAGATGCAACTCCTAAGGCTATGTTAGCTGTCAAAATGACATATTTGCACTGAAAAACAATGGAAAGGCTGGTTATATTTTAAGATTGTAACAGTTTCTGCTCAAAATACAAAGAAGTTGTCTACAAAATAAATTCAGGCATAAAAGATGTCAAATATTGTGGATCCGAGAGTAAGTTATCCTCCATCAGCAGCTCAATGGCTCTTACCTGATCCCAGAGTCATCGCTTTAAAACTGAGAACTACTTTCCCTCCGCAGCCTGTTGTTCAATCTACTCCCTTCCAAATCATTCAAAGCTGGTTAAAGTGAGCTTACAGGATTAGAGAAGGATTATGAGCACTTCCATAAAGATCTGCTCCTCACACTTTATCCATGAAACCGATTCTGCTGCAAAACAGTCTTCAAATTAACCCACTGGGGCAGCTGGTTCCCGATCAGCAACGCCCCCAACTCCACCCCCAATTCATCTCTTATCAATAAGCACAGATTTCCCGTGCAACAGTTGCTCCGCCTGCTGCAGCAGCATCCTTTATCCTCATTAGCTCCTCTGACTGTTGCCTTCATTGGCTCCAGTCCTAATTTGCAGTGGCTCTCAGTAGTGTGCCCACCCCTGATATAATGGCTGTAATAAATCATTATATAAGCCTTTTTCACCTCATAATATCTCATTTTTTCTGTGTCTGTTAGAAAACAAACAAAATAAAAAGTGCTCTTTCTTAAACTCGGTTTTGTTGGTAACAAGCTTATGGGACATAAAATCTGCTTTATTTCATTTCCCAACTGTGCCAACAAACAACCAAAGAAAAAAAAGGTTTTATCTGAGGAGAAATGACCCCAGATCATGATACTGTCACCACTGTGCTTCACTGTGTGGGAATGGTGGTAGTGTGCATTTTTGCTTCCATAACCAAAAAGCTAAACTTTGATCTTACTAAATCCACAACATGTCCTCCTATGAGGCAACCAGTGCTTGGCAGAAATCCTTGCAGCTCCTTCAGGGCTTCCTCTAAGCAAATACTCTGATAACTTTCTGTCTTTTCATTGTTCTTGGAGAAATGTTTGTCCCATATATTTTTTCTGGAAATGATGGCTTCACTGTGCCATTGTTTATATGTGGATTTTTTTTCAACCCGGTTCCTGACTGACATCTTTGCACAAGGAAATCCTGTAATCCTGCATTGTGTAACAATGTGAAATAATTGGGCTCCAAAATGCGATAAATAAAGCATCTCAAAACTGCATTATGCATTACATAATAAAAATGTATTAAAATCCTCGAAGACATTTTGTAATACTGTCTACTGCATTATGTAATAACATTACACATAGTACAAAGTGATTTGGTAGCTCTTTTTTTTGTACATGATAATGTAATAGTTTGACTGCAAAAACACAAAATCCTTTTTAATCTAGTACTAATATTATAACACTAAATACTAATACTAGTGAAAATGTGTTCATACACTTGAACTTAGACAAAAATAACAAGTAACTTTTCGGACAGTTTTACGTCAATAATTCTTGAATATTGATGAAAAGTACTAGCTATTTCACTTATAATAAGACATTTCCCCAAGTTATAAGTGAAAGAGCTAGTGTTTTTTTTACATCTTACATCTTTCAAACTTTGTAAACGCTGACCGTTCGGTCATTTAGTTACTTTTTCAGACTCAGAACCAGACTCTTTGGTTTTAAGGCATGTAAATATATTTTGTTGTTACTGTTAACATTAACAAAGATAATCAAATGATCTCTTTAATGCAAATTGAACAAATCCAAGAACATTTCCAAGACTTAAATATCCACACAGCAAAAGAACATCCAGAGGTGGTCTGGTCTCTAGCTAAAGAAGATTTGTCAGTTCAACGTCTTTTCAACAAAAACCTAAATTTTCAGCACCATGGAGAGAGTAGCCTTCATTTTCTAACCCCGGATTCCTGTTTTCCCTCGTCAGACTTTGAGCAGCCGATCCCCGATGACCGTTACCATGGCATCTACTTTGCGATGCTGCTGGCTGGAGTGGGTTTCCTGCTGCCATACAACAGCTTCATCACCGACGTCGACTACCTGCATCACAAGTTTCAAGGTATCAATGTGCATGAGGCAGTGCATGCAAATATGCACAAACAAGCCCTCTGCAGCCCCACCCTCAGGAGCTCCACCTTCCTCGTGTGTTTCAGGGACGTCCATAGTGTTTGACATGAGTCTGACGTACATAGTGGTCGCTCTGCTGGCTGTGATCCTCAACAATGTGCTGGTGGAGAGGCTCAGCATGCACACCAGGATTACTGTGGGTAAGTCCAAACTTTATTCAGGACTGAAGAACTTATCACGACATAAGTGTTTCATATCAGTAGATGTCAATGATTATTAATTAGTTTTTTTTGTTTTAAATATGTGAAATGCTCCCAAACTGGTGATCTTTTCTGTTTTATCCACAATTTTCACTCCATACTGTTGTTGTTTATTTGCAATTAGTTACCAGACACTGTGCAGAAACATGACACTGCTGCTATGCAAGTTACTCAAGCAGGTTGTTGCTCGGTGACCGGAGAGTGAGTGGGTTAGTTGATGCCACCAACCTTGTTTAGCTCGCTGTGCCGTTTAGGTTGAACGGTCTTTCCTCTGCCTACGTCTCCCAGAATGCTGTGCGGTTCTCGCTCAGAGTTCAGTGAACATGCTATGTGCTGAATATTGAATATTCTGTTGATATTGATCATGTGTCGATGGCGACATGTGTTGTTATTGAATTATTGTGCAGCCCCAGCTTTAACTGCTTTAATATAATAATGTGTGTTATCTTTCAAAGCATTTAAAATCCTAACTAGCAAAGTGCTTTCTCAAATACAACTCCCTTAAAATTTTTAAAATTATGCAAAAATAATAATTAAAATGTCTTTAAAACAATTCCATATTTATGATGTGCATAGGTTACATTTATGGACGGTGATTTTGGAGTTAAGTATCGGCTCCTCAGTAGCAGAAATGAAAGAAAAACCATCCTTATAGTGGGAATGAAAAGAGTAAAGTTCTTTAAAAGAAATATCTCTGAGGAAGATTCTGGTGTCTGCTGTTTTTCACTGTGTGAGCGCGAGCGTTCACCGCTGCACTCTCTGTACCTTAAAATAGCTCTGCCTGCACCCTTGGGGGAATAACTTTTGAAATGTTTCGTCTGCTCAGAAGCTTTTCTGTGTGGTTAATCAATTCGTAGGCCTGCGATTAGACTTTACATCTAGCGAAGGCGATGATGCTCCTCAAGATGGCCTTGTCATATATATGTGTATATCTGCCCGTCATAGACCAGATGAGTTTAAATTACCACTGTAACTCTGCAGGATACATCTTGGCGTTGGGGCCGCTCATCTTTGTCAGCTTGTTTGATGTCTGGTTGGAAAAATTCACCACCAAGCAGGCTTACGTCATCAACCTGTTGTCAGTGGGAGTGGTGGCCTTCGGATGCACAGGTAAGCTATTTCTAACGTTTCTAACAGCTTGCTAAATTTACCTCACTGAAAAGCACAGATGGTACAAATTTAATGCAGTTTCACTGAGACAAATGTAAGGATGGAAAAACAAGTATTTGCAACGAAGGCACTAAAACCAAGCGAGTCACGAGGAAGCAAACAAAAAGAGCAAACAGGAAAATCCGACAGGGATTGAAAGGCAACGTTGTAACGTAAACACTGAGGGAAGCAAGGACAAACAATACAGTTCTGCTAGTTGGCAGACTATATCCTAGAGCATGGGAGAGCAGAAAGCAAGACTGACTGAGAGAAACAGATTCTGGAAGTAAAACACCCATATTTAGATCTAGTTTAAGTTAAAATCTGTGTGTACAATTAATTGTAGGTATATCACAGTTCAGTCAAGATCCATTTGTCCTTCTAGCTGGTAAAACGTGTTCAGTTTAAGCATGTATTAAGACATTGACTGTGCAACATAATCCTCCTGAGCATGCATGTGACCACAGTGGAAATTAACAACTCCTTTTTAACAAGCAGGAACAGAAAACAGCTCAGAGTTAACAAGCAGCAGTCGCAGTCGACTCAGGGGTCAAGAGAAGACCAGATGTACAACAACAGAAAGAAAAATGAAACAAGAAGGACTGATGTTTGTGTTGAAGAAAAATTACGTTTTAATTAGGGGTGCACCAATTTATCGGCCAGTCAATTTATCGGTGCTGATGTTGTTAATTTTGGGAAATCGGTGATCTGCCAATTTTTACATGTGAAGCCGATTTCATCCACCAATGTCATCAACCTGGGCAAAGGCCTAAAAATCAACCACTGTGCTTTTCTTTTCTCTCGTGAGAGAAATTTGACCAACAAACTGACCGACCAGGTCATGTTTGCACATTTACAGATAACAACAGTTATCCCATTGTTGCCAATTCAGCAACTTTCTTGATATATTGAGCAACTTTTCAGACAAAAAGCTGGTACCGGCCAAAATCAGATTTGGTAAGTTATGCTTTTTACAAGATCGGTAATAGGCGACCGGCCAGAAAACTGCAATCGGTGCACCCCTAGTTTAAATGGCTGTAGCAGCTCGTTAGTAGCTTCATTTGGAGAGAAACGCAAGAAGCAATAGTCCATACTATGCAATAAAAGACTGCCCAGATTGTTCACAAAGAGAGAGAACATGAAGAGATTGGCAGCTAGACAAAGTTTCACTCTTTCTAATTCTTTTTCATTACCTTTCAGCTGTCGTTAAGTAATCACACTGAACTAACAGATGTAAATGTCTAAAATTGGACAGAATGTAATTATATGGATATTTATGTCAGAGGATGACGAAGATAAGTTCTGCTAGATGAGTCTTTGGAAACATCAACACAAAACTAGAAGCTTAGATTTTGTTGTTTTTCTGACTAACACAGTCAGTTCTATTGATCTGGTCACAGTCTAATTCCTGGAAATATTCTCTAAAGACGTCTACAGAGGTCCAGGAAGAAGACTGACTCCGTAAACTGTGTTGTCGCAGCGTTCGGTCTTCGTTTGCACTGATAACCGCTTCCCTCTCGCTCTCCCAGTGCAGCAGTCCAGTTTCTATGGTTACATGGGGATGCTGCCCAAGAGGTACACTCAAGGGGTGATGACTGGGGAAAGTAAGTGCGCTCACAAAGAGATTTAATACGTCCACACGCTCACGTTCTCTGACCGTGGCCAAACGTTTCAGGCACAGCCGGAGTGATCATCTCGCTGTCTCGCATCTTCACCAAGCTGCTGATCCCTGACGAGAAGAAGAACACCCTGATCTTCTTCCTGATCTCCATCAGCATGGAGATGCTGTGCTTTCTGCTGCACCTCGTCGTCCGACGCTCGCGGTTCGTCCGCTACTACACCGGCCACGCCCAGGGCAAAGGTCAAGTCAAATGTCACGACCCGCGGGACGCCGGAACTGGATACAGGGTCCATCACGACGTCACCGCAGAGGAAGTGATATTTGTACGTTTTCCTAGCTGCTTCCCGACAAGAGCGCCGTAAAAATGTTTTGTTTGAACTTAAATCCATTTCATCCACTCATTTGAATTTTATTAGGATTTTTTTTAGATACATCAACACATAACAGGAATTATTTTGAAGTGGAGGGAAAATAATGAAAGGCTTTGACAAAATTTTGAACA
Organism: Poeciliopsis prolifica; assembly: GCF_027474105.1. NCBI lineage: Eukaryota > Metazoa > Chordata > Actinopteri > Cyprinodontiformes > Poeciliidae > Poeciliopsis > Poeciliopsis prolifica. The sequence continues at coordinate 9,259,908 of NW_026562385.1, read as the reverse complement.
AACATTGGTTTGAGCAGTGTGTTGCAGATTCTCACTCAGCCTTTCGTGTGAAGACCAGTTAAAACACTACCAGCTCTGAACATCCAGAGCTGGATTTCTATTCTTCTTTCCTCAAATAAAGCAGCCAGACTGGCTGGAGATGGTCTGAAAATACACATTTTCACGTCCTGTTGAAGATTCCCAACTGGATTTAGATCTGGACTTTGACTGGTCTGTTCTAACGCATAATTATGCCGAATCATTCCATCGTAGCTCTGGCTGTACCTTTACAACAGTTCTGCTGGAAGGTGACACTACACCCTGACCTGAAGTTTTCCACGGGTTTTACATATCACTTTGCATGGAGATCATAAAGTTGCATTTTGGTCTCATCTTACCAAAATGCAACATGATCCTTCTTCCACATGTTTGTTGTTTGCTTCACACTTCTGTCTTTGATCAATGGCTTTCACCTTGACTCTGAGTAGTCAAGCTTATTGCTTATTGTTTTCCTGATAAAGCCTCAGTTTAGGTTTACAGGAATGCCTCATATTTGCACCCATATGATAGTGTAGGCATTCATAAGACAGGTGGAACAGTGTTTGTTGAGCTTTTCTAAAGTTAGACTCCTGTTTCCAGACTAGCAGCGTCTGACCTGCCTGCTGTGTTCCAGCTTGTCTCAATCTGAAGTGGCGCTAACGACCTGAAAACTTTGAAAATGCACTTTATGCTTTCACCATAAAAGTTTCAGAAATCTTAAATTATGTTTAAAAAAAAATCCAGATGAATAAACATGTCTGATTCTAAATGTAACTCTTTAATTTAGGACCAAAAAATATATAATAATAAATAGGAACTCATTGTAACTACAATCACAGTTATTCTTACGCCCCTCTGTGCAGAGACACTCCACACTTTTCAGATGATTTTTTGTCATTTGTTTTTTTTAAATAACTTTCCTTATTTTGTCACCCTGATGCAGTTATTCATGTTAAGCTCTCACACCAAATCCCAGCTGAACACTTTGAAGTTTGTGAATATGTTCAAACGGACACTTCGGAGTTTAAATTCTGCGTGGAGCTGCAGACGCTCTCACCAGTGTTGTCATTTTGATAATAAAACCCTGCACAAATATCACAGCAGTGAACTATTTCAGGAGGAACTTGAACTATGCTGCTGCGTCCTTGTTGGTATCTGAGGGGAGACTTTTCCTATCAGACCCGGTTTAATAATGCAGAGTTATTCATGGGCTGCTGTTTTTTGGCTGCCATTCAAAAAGACAAACCTTTGAGCCAAAAAGAGAGAGAGAGCTGTGTTATTAGGATGCGATATGAAGGACAGAACGTGACGTGGGTTGATGAGGGAAAACAGGGATGAAGGGAAAAGAGGCTTAGGCGTTCTGGATAAAGGATCCATGTTGATTAGAATAAAAGACGGAAAAGACTTATCTTTCTGAAAGTGACTGCAGAGGAAAAGGAGGAAGATAAGGTGAGGCGAGAGGGCAAGAGAGCAGAAGAGCAGTCGAGATGATAAAATGGGGGTAAAAAAAGGAAAAAATGAAGGAGGAGAAGCTGAATTCATTTTGTAGAGATGTTTAAAGCAGAACCAGATTTCTGTGTTTTAATCCCTGCATGCCAGTGAGCCTGTGTCAGGCATCTAATAAAAACCCCTGGTGTCACACTGTAGTGTGTGTGTTTGTGTGTGTGTGATCGGGCTGCGTTTCAGTGTCCTGAAACTGTTGACGAGGGAAACGATGGGCTGTGCATTATGGGACAATCAGGAGTACCAGTGCTTTTTGGCGTGCATGGCTTTTTAATCAGCTAATGGATCCGTCTGTGTGTGTAATTTAGGAAACCAGAGAAAGAAGCCTGTATCTGTGTGTGTGTGTGTGTGTGTGTGTGTGTCGCTGCTAATTTGCAGTCCAGTCTGAAGACTTTCCGACATCATTAGATCAACTTGCACTCACAGCTGTCTTCTCTAATAGTCGCTGCCATAAAAAGCTGATTTCATGCTTCCAAAAAGCCATTACTAATTAAAAGACTGGATAAATAAATAAATAAATCAAAGCTTCACTGACTCTCAGGGAATGGTTTTAGTCCAGTGATCTGGCTACATCTAGTGTCTAGTTACAGAAGTGAGCAGCAGTTTTTTTTGTTTGTTTGTTTGTTTTGAATGATTTCAATGTTTTCTGAGGGTTCGGATGAAAGCGTCGCCTTTCGTCTCCACAGGGAAACGGAGGAACGGCGCCGTCCTCCGCAGAGGAAGGCCATGAGGATTTTGTGGGCGGGACTTACGTGAGATTCGACGCCCCGAAAGCCAAGATCAGGAAGAGCTGGCCCGGCGTCCGAGGTACTTCCTGATTTAATCTTCTCACTTTTCAATTAACCCCTGACCTGCGGTTGGATTTCTGCAAAGCGTCACAAGAGAATCTTGACTCATTAGGTTTTTTAAAATTACTTAGTGGATTAAATGTGTGTGTGTGTGTGTGTGTGTGTGTGTGTGTGTGTGTGTGTGTGTGTGTGTGTGTGTGTGTGTGTGTGTGTGTGTGTGTGTGTTCCCCCGCCAGACATGATTCTGCATCGCTACATGGTGTCGCGTGTCATCTGGGCCTACATGCTGTCTATAGCTGTGACCTACAGCATCACCCTGTGCCTGTTCCCCGGCCTGGAGTCAGAGATCAGGAACAAAGCCTTGGGGGAATGGCTGCCCATCCTCATCATGGCCACATTCAACATGTCCGACTTTGTCGGGAAGGTCAGCAGACTTCTTAGCTTTATGAAACTAATTCCCCTCACAGACTTAGTAGACTGACTTTAACTCTGCGAAGGAAATGAGACAGAAGTCTCTTAAAAGATAATAATGTAATATAAGAGGAGAGAATATTTGGGAAGTGTTATATTAAAAAATTGAATGTTGAAAATGGCTAATGGTCTTCTCAATACACGGTGGCAAAAATCTTCATTGGATTTCAGCTGTCATTTATTTTGGGATTTTTCTTCTTGCCTTCTTGCCATCACCATAAGATGGAGGGATTCAAACTTTTTGCCATAAGTGCCAAAAATCCTTAAGGTGAAAGCATGTGAGGCCGCAGAATCTTTTATAACACCTACAGAAGTAACTTTGTGCCTTTTTAATTTGATCTGCTCAATAATACTCTAGAAAATTACAATTTTATTGAAAACAAAATAGTTGTTTCACTTGTAGAAGACCGATCTGGAAATCATTGTTGATACAAAAAAACATTAAAAAAAACTCTTGGAAACTTGCATTAGTATGTGACAGGTTAATAGTTTCGATTGTTTTATTTGTTGTTACTTGGGCTGCAATATTTACAGATCAATAATCGTAGTTAAGATCGCAAAAACCTCATTGATGACTGGAAATACGTTTTTGCATCTGGTGTTTTTTGAAGATGTTATTAATTGTAAAAAATGTTGCCCTGCAAGATGAAAAATAATCCATCTGCAAAAACCAACTATGCTCACAGGTCAAAAATGCATTTTCCTGACAACCGTGGCCCCATTTGTAGAGAAATAAACAGATTTCCTGACAGTATCAGATTTATTCCAGAACATTTTAGCAAATTGTTAAAAAAAAAAAAACCCAGCAACTTCTAAAATGACTTGGGAATAGTTAGATTTAGTGATCAGAACAAATTTTCATGTCTCTCGGTTCATTCAGATTAGTTTGTCCTTTCACCAAATGTTCCCGCAGCCTTCCTTAAATGTTCCTCCTCTCTCTTCCTCTCTCAGATCCTGGCGGCGCTGCCCTACGATTGGTCCGGGGGCCGCCTGCTCTTCTTCTCCTGCCTGAGGGTGGTCTTCATCCCGCTGTTCGTGATGTGTGTGTACCCGGTGAGCGCGCCCATGCTGTCCCACCCTGCCTGGCCGTGTCTCTTCTCCCTCCTCATGGGAGTCACCAACGGCTACTTTGGGTCCGTGCCGATGATCCAGGCGGCTGGGAAAGTACCGCCTGAGCAGAGGGAGCTGGCAGGTGAGCAGACGAGTGGGCTGTCCTTTTGGTGTTCATTTGGTCAGAGAAGATCAAAGATTTCTCTCTGTTTCTTGAGTGACGCATGTCATCTTGCGATGCTCTGAAGCAATGTTAAACACAAATCTTCAAGATCGGATTAAAGAAAACACTGAGCTTGTGTTTAGAGTGAACTCTTTGTGAGTGTTTTTATATTTTTTGTTCCGTAACGGTAAAAAGAAAGTAAATAGTCTGTGAAGCGCGTCACATTTTCGTTTCAGTGAAGCTGTGTCTGATTTTTTTGCCTACTGCAGCTCCAAATGTATTCTGAATCTAAAAATAAGCTAAAGCAACACAGGCCCAAAAAGATTGACATTTCTGGCAGACGTGCTGTGTTTAAGTTTCCAAGTTCTCCAAGTACAAGATGCCTAAAATCAATGTGCATTGTGGCGCTACCACAGAAGCTAATACCAAAAGTCTTCCTTATTGCGGCTCTTGGGGATTCAGCCAATCAGTGCCAATCAGAATAAATGCCACTCCTGAATTGGCTGCTTTGCAAACGGCAGCCTGAACGTTTCAGCTAGCATTATGACTAGACATTTCAGCTTTCCAAACCTCGCTTTAAAAAATATATATTTTAGATAAGGTCTGCTGAACAAAATTCAGTGAATAACTTGAAGTTATATTCCACAGAAAAATCCACGAATACCGAGCAGCGACTGGGCCGAGGTCAGCCGGTGCAATCGTTAACAAGATTCCTCTGATATGAACCCATGAACGCTTAACACGTTTTGTGTTGAATTTCTTTACAATCCTCCTTCTGCGTTTCTCCAATGATAACCTTTAAAAACCTTTTGTGCGTTCTAACTTCACATCTGAAAGTCTTAATTACAAAATGATTTCACTGAATAAATGTTTTCTTAGGATGCTCAGTCTTTAAGTAAAACAAAACTGGATGTTTGACCTGGAGCATCATAGTTTTAGTATTTTGTTTTTTATTTTTAGTTTCTCTCTCTCTAGCTCCTTTTGTTGCCCTCAACATGTTATGCTGGCTATTTATATTTTATTGCTTAATTTTTTTGGTGCTCACCAAATACTTTATTTAATGATTATGTGTTTTGCATTGTACTTTATATAAAACGTATAGTCCCTTAACGAATACCTAAGTATCAAAATTGAGGTATTTTTATGAACATAGTTGAATTATGAAACAGTTGAAATTATGAAGTCAGTATATTTTTTAGGAGGAACAACATGAAGCCAGTGATGAAATGAGAGTAAGCCAACAATGCTCGACTTGTTAATTGTAATTTGCATGAGTAGAAGAGTTTTTCTGAAGTGGACAGGGCACCAAGGAGCTCACGTCCTTGTAAATCTGACCCGGTCCGGCTTGCATGTAGCCTGGTTTCCTCTCCTGTCTGCTGGCTCTCCAGTAATTTCCTGTTCTGCGCTTCTGCTTCTGCCTGCAGGAAACACAATGACTGTTTCCTACATGACGGGTCTGATGGTGGGCTCCTCTGTGGCGTACGCAACGTACAGCTTCACCCCGACGGCGGCCGGAGCGCGCCTCCCCACGCACGCGCCTCTCAATGCGACAGGGTACTGAATGTCCACATAGACCGCAACACGCACACACATAATTATATATCTACCCATGTGCAGCAGACGCAAGCATTTAAAGTTGTAGCAACATTTTCATCCTGTGTGGTGAAGTTTCTAAGAAGAAGAGCGGAGTTGGAGCTGCGCCCCCTGGGGTCGACGTGCCTGACCTTTGAGAATCGCTCAGTGAAATTACTGCCTGCATGAGAGCGAACTGATCGTCTGACATTTGTAAGGTGTGAAGGCGAGTGGTGTTTCGCTGCGAGGAGCGGAGCGCCGTTTGTGTCGAACGAGTTACACTGGTCGTATCTGATGATGTCCCAGAGCTGCTCAGAGTTCAGAGGAAGGTCGAGGGAGTCATGGAGGTCATTCGGGGGTCATCGGAATAACCCTTTCAGCACCTGAAGACATATTAATGGTGAAATAAATGCAAAAACACAAAATCTTAACACATTTTTTTGTCTAGTTTCTATTGCAAATATAAATAAGACAGAACGATGTTACAGGTAACTTTTCAGCAAGATAAGATCTTGTTTTAAGTCAATAATTCATTAATATTGCTGAAACATATTTAGGATTGTTGTTCCATTGGCAGATTATAAGTGAAATAATCTGCCAGTGGAACAATACATTTTTCCCTTATTATTAGTTCAAATGGCTTGTTCCACTGGCAGATCATTTCACTTATAACTCATAATTTTTCAACAATTTTAAGGAATTATTGACTTAAAACAAGCTCCTATTTAACTTATTTACTATTTGTCTGGTAAAATTATGTGTTTTTGCTGCGTATTTACCTCTACCAGACTGACCTTAAAGTATAATTTTCCCCTGTTTTATAGTAATATCAATGATCTGAGATGTCAACATTACTATGCGGTTTATATCAGCATAAATCAGAGAATATTTCTACCGACGACTCTTTCAGTCATCATAGTTATATCTAACAGCTAAACCTCCCTGGTTCTATTCAGTGCACGTCTTTTATGTAAGTTGTCAGTATGTTGCCCAAAAATATTAATGTTTTTAACTAATTTATGTTAATGTGCTTCTTTTACACTGGTTTACCTCAATAAAGCTGAATATTAAGTGTATTTCAGAATTAAAGAATATTTTAAAGCATAAAAGAGACAGAAAGTCTGTACATGAGTATATACTAGCATGCCAGCAGTCGGATTCTTTTATGTAGCTGTTATTGTAGCTGAGCAAGATGGACGACTCTCAGTAGCAACAGGCTGAAGAAGGTGCAGGACAAAAACATGTATTCCTTTGTGTGTAAGAAGCCTTGAAATGAACCCAACAGCAGTAACATAACCTGACTGTAATTAGCTGAAATTATAGAAAAATTCACCCTTTTTTACCCTTTTTCAGTAGGTAAAATGTAGGTTTTTACCTACTGAATAAACCTACATTTATTCAGTAGGTTAGTGGCTGGATGATATCGGATCAGGACTTGATCCAATCTCTGATCTGGTTGTTTTGGCACCAGAACCCCGAGAGAAGGAAGTTAAAGAAGAGAAATAGTCTCAAAGGTTCACTGTTTGTTTTCTATTAATTATAATGATTAAATGCTATTAGTACGTTTCCATGTTTGTGCTGCACGTAAATATGTGAATGTATTGAACAGTTTTATGGGACAGAATATGAATAGCAGAGGGGCCAATGATTTAAACATAAATAAATGTTTTCATGTCTTTTAAAAATGTTCACAGTGAATCTCACTTTAATGCTCCTGCATTAAAAGTAATATGGGTTTTAGGGCTTTTACGTTTGTTTTTGTGGGGATGTAATGGATGTGGCCAGCACCACGTGCGTTATCATTTACACCCTGCAAAAAAAATCAATCCATTCCAATTTTTACAGATGATTTCACTTATTCTTTGGTGCCACATTGAAACATTTAGATCAGTAAGCTGGAACATTTTTGGTTCAAATGTTTACAATGTTTACCTTTTGTATTTCTGCTTTTAATCATTTCTTTTAACAAGCTGCAGGTCTGATTTATTAAAATAAACATTTTGTTCTCTCCTAACTGACGGATACATAAATCTTAGAGACTTAGACTTAGACTTAGACTTGACTTTATTGATCCCTTGGGAAGACTCCCTCAGGAAATTATAGTTACCAGCAGCTCACAGGCAAAAATGTGGCACACAGTAAGCATACACAAAATACAAAAAAATACAAATTAAATACAAAACAAAGAATATAAATACAACACAAAAGGAAATTATAGCAATTTGGTCGATAGATTGACCAGTGATTTATATTGACCTGGTATTTATATTATAAATATCTATGTATATAAATCTGCTAATGTCTTTCTGAGCTCATGTTTGAGACCTCTTAGACTCTGAAAGTGATCTGTGGTTATCAGCATAAAAATGAGGGGAAACAAACAGTGTGGGAAAAAAAATCAGGTGGTGCCAAACGTTTGCCTGAATTTAAAGCTCTTACTATACAACATGAAATGCTCTCAATACAGAATATAGTTTTTGTTTCATCAAATGTAAATTTGAATTTAGAATTGATTTTTAGGATCTGAGTGTGTTCAGGCTTCAGGTGCACTGTGTTACCTACACTAATAACTGAGCTGTTAGAGGAAATGTTTGTAGTCATTTGGGAGATAACCTCATTACTCTGTGTGTGTGTGTGTGTGTGTGTGTGTGTGTGTGTGTGTGTGTGTGTGTGTGTGTGTGTGTGTGTGTGTGTGTGTGTGTGTGTGTGGGTGTGTTCTGCTATTAAGAGAGCATCATATTTCCCTAGACCTTTCTGGACTGCAAGTTTGAAGGTGTCTTTACTTTGTGAGATGTGTTGGTAAAGGACATGAAAAGTCTGTTTAGCGCATGAGAAAAATGAGAATTGAGAGTGAGGAAAAATCCCTTTTTCTTGTAAATGTATACAAAGACCTTAAGCTGATTTAAAGCAACAGTTCTGGGACTTTGAATGAGAGATGTCTTGCTTGGAGATGGATAAAATCATATTTCTGTTTGTAAACCAAGAAGGAAATTGAGAATTTTATGAATATAGTGCAACATGATCAATTTTAACGGTGCCGGTCAGCAGCGATTATCTTCTTTTTAAAAAAATTGGCCATATTTGAAATGCTTGTCGTTATTGAATGGACAACATTAATTTAAAAATGAATGACACATACAAACTGAAACTGGACATCCAGTCTGAATTACAAATCCTCTGACCGCATTGTACCAAAAGTGGCTGAAATGTGAGGTTGTTCCACATGAGCACAATGGTCACCAAAGAAGAAAGTTATTACCAAATCTTCAATTTCTTAGATTGATATGGTAGTTTTGTCAGTGTGAACTCGAAAGCTTTAGCTTGAAAACCTAGCAAACTGGCATCCTACCCGGATATTTAAAATTGAGCTTTAAAATTTTAAGTTTTCCTTTCATTTAATTTACCAAAATGGCAAATAACCATTTGAGACAAAATATCAAATAAAATAACTGAAATTCTGCCAGGTTTCAGATAAACATTGTTCTAATTCTGACCTTATGTTAGCAAGCTATCAGAGATTATTTAGTTCACAGAATATAATGATGGAACTTGACAGCCTCACACATAACCAATCTCCACATTACCGTGATGGTTTAAATGCAGTATGATGATGTAGTTATCAAAATGGCATCCTGAGGACTCAAACTCAAGCTAAGTCTATCTACAATTTTCTAACACCAAAAAATCTCTGGCTGTTAAACCTACTTGTACAGCTAATACTGTACATGTGATGAATGGGACAAAGTCAAAACACTAAGATATACTCTGATATCCATCATAGCAGCAGCTAACTAAACTGATATGTGTGAATGTTAAGAATAAATATTGACATCAAAGTCATTGATTTTACCATTATTTGACATCAGCAGATATTCTGTAAGGGGAGAAAAAAGCAAAACCCACCAGAATACAATGTATTTTTTTGACATGAGAAACTTTATGCTCACAAACAACATCTCACTAGTCTTTCTGTAGAATCTATCAGAGCGGTTTCTGCAACGTGTTCTCATCCTTCAAGTTTAGATTATTTCTTATTTTAAAGCCAAGCTTTAATGGCTCTCTGGGGAAGGTGAGGGTGCTCATTCAATCATTTCTGTGGTGCCATTAAGAAGCCACATAAAATGTTAATGTTTTTCAATTAGATTTTTTTTTGTCAAGAATACAATCTATTTTTTGCACATTGCTCCGCTGTTCCATCAGGCGCATCATATGTCAGTTCTTTTCCATTTTAAGGGGCGTAGCTCCAAATGCTCTGTCTTGCGTTAAGCGTATGTTAAAAGTACTTGTGTGTTTTGAAAAATAATGGGATAAATATGCTTTATTTTTTTATACTTTTAAGATTTTTAGGTTTCCTGGCTGTAAAACATATTGATGATACTTGGCCTTTAATCCCATCCATGAGTTTCATTTTCTCACCTGCAACAGGCGGTTTCAACAGAACATGTGACTGCACACTGTGAGAAATTGTGTGAAAAAGGGTAGCACACATGTGTTGTAAATAATGTACAAAAATGGACTGTAAGATATTTGAGAGATAACATTTGTGACAAAGAATAATTTAAGAATTTGACCAATTCTCTGTAAAGAATAAAGAAGAATGTGCCAAGTAACAATTTGACCGGTTTCCTAGTGCCATATTTGCATGACGTATGTCTAAAGAGCAGTTTTATTGTAAACAAAAACATTCACAAACTAACAATTGTTTGGTTACAGAAAATTAAATGAATGTGGATAAACATTTTATGTGTTCAGCTCATGTTTTCTATTATTTAGTGCCCCTCTCAAGAAAAACATTGTTGTTGTTTTTTTCTTGAGTCATTGTACAAGAAACTAAACATGAGCTGTTTTATGTTATGCTGGTTGAATGATTCTGGATTGTCCCAAAAAAAAGTGTTTATGCTTAAGATTGTACCATCAGTGACGCCTAATAAAACCTGTTTACAACTGTCTGCTTCTGTGAATGGGTGTTAATTCAGCTGCCAAAAGAAAATTATTGGGACAGGGAATATGTCTGCTGAAAATGGATGTCTTACATAAAAATCCTGCTTTAAATTATTAAATTTATCAATAACTAATGATTTAATGGTGAAACCATTTGCATGTAATGCATGTTTGAAGGGTAAGTTTCAGTTTTTATTAAGTCTTCCATAGTCCTCGTTGTTTCTTGTGGATTTAGTCGGTGACAAGGTCTACAGTTCATACAGACAGATATAGATGGGTTCAGGTTACAGTAATAATTATATGATTGTCTGTATTGAATGCAACATTAAGCAACTAATAAACAATTAAATGTGACTTTAATGCCTAATGAAATATTTTTTTATTGATCCTGAAATTAATTGATTTTTTTGAATAAAATGAATATAATTTTAGAGTTAAGCTACAAGTTAATTTTGCCATCACATATATAAATACTAGTTTTATAAATAACTATTGGCTTTTAACGCTTTTAGTTCTGAATGTAAGGAATGAAATCTGCCTTTTCCTATTCTCTACAGCAGAGGGCGCTGCAGTTCTGAAAACAAAAAGTGCTTGAATAGAACAACATATTTCAAGCACTTTGTGAGAGGCAGAATAAAAGAAGTTCAATCAAATGAAATTCTCGTTCCAAAAGCTTTTATTTATGATGAAAGCAAAATGAAAGACAAAAACACAAAAGTCCCCATTCCTTGCCTGGAAAGATAAATTACATCTACTTTGACATCTGCTCCAAATTTTGCAGTGCTGCTACTCTATGACTATGTTAGTGTGTGTAATTATGAATGTCTCAGTGCGCAGGCGTGTATGAGGGTTGGGTCGGTGCGTGTGTTTGTGTGCACATGTGCTAATTTTGGATGATGCTGCAGGCAAAGATAGAAAAGACGATGGAGTATCTGATCATTAGTCCTGCTCCACACAGTCTAGGTATGAAGAAGGAATAGGGAGAAGAAAAACAAGATGGAAAATGTAGGAAGGAAACGCAATGTGAAGAGACTGAAATGTCTGGATCTGACAATGAAACAGCTTTGATTGTAACTTATCCTGCAGTGTGTTTGAGCTTAATTATAAACATGAAGTTAATCTTTCTGTTCTATAACAGCCTATGTTAGAAAGATCAAACTGGGCTGAGAGATCTCATCAGCATCATCCTCCCATGAAAATCTGTTCCTTCACAATAATTTTTATTGATGTGAATAAGCAACAAATTGCACTTTCACATCACTTCCCAGTTTCTGTGGTGCAGATTAAATAAGGAAGTGGAAGACTGCTGGAAGTGATGTTTTTAAGAACTGAGCCCTTTGTACTGATCATCATTCTTGATTTTGGTCATCATTGCTGACCTAAAACAGGAAAAGTTTAATCTGGTTCAATGAAAGACATTGGCGGAAAAAAGGTTACTTGGCTTTTTTGTGGAGTGTAAGTAAATATAACTATGATCTTCACAAAATAGTTGTAATTACATCACTGCATCATCTCAGATCCTTTTATGCTCACAGTTACTTTTATCTGCACTCAGCAGCAAAATACATCAGCCTGACAAAATACACAGACTCTTAGGCAAAACCCAGGGGGTAAATGCCCATGAAGCACCTGCTGTTGCTGCAAATATGGGCATAATAACAAATGGGAGCGAGCCAGTGTGCTAACGCTTTTAGGAGCTCATCTCTTATGTGGGTTTTGGTGCCTGGACAGTTAGAGGACACAGTCAGCAGAGGTCTCAGAGCCCGTCCTCATTATTCTCAGAATAAATTAAGCTCTCACTCCGTAATTAGCAGGGGGCCTGTGGTCTTCGTCTGAATTCAGCTGTCAGGTATTCAGCGGGCATCACTACGTCCTCACAGCCACAATGGGATTTCACTCACTGTTTCTCTGGCCTAAATATCCACAACAGCAGCTTTGTGTGTGTGTGTGTGTGTGTGTGTGTGTGTGTGTGTGTATGCTTGTTTCTGTAATCTTTTGGGACCTCTTCTAGTATGATTTCCAACCTGCTGAGGACCGATGGAGCCTATGGTGACCAGTGTATACTTTTTAATGCTAAACAAAAGTAAACATGATTGGAAGTCAATACAAAGATCTAATATATTTAGAAATACAAACTTGAGTGTGTGTGTGTGTGTGTGTGTGTGTGTGTGTGTGTGTGTGTGTGTGTGTGTGTGTGTGTGTGTGTGTGAGAAAGAGAGAGATCCCTGAAATACAAAGACTGTGATGTTTCATTCATTACGTTGTCAGCATGAATAATAGAAAACTAATTGATATGCACCACCTCATCCACTCTAGCATGCATGCTTCCATCAAGGATCACAGTCTGAACTAATATTTGTATGGCTTAGCAGTCATTTCAATTTCAAATTCTTCGAAAAGATGCAGTGTTGGCTGAGAAGGACAGATCGCAGGGCAGGAAAAGATAAGAATACATGTTTTCAGTACCTGACCACAGCAGGAAGTGTGACACAGAGGGAGGTGTAAAGTACATATTGAAGTCAAAGAAACTGACTTTAACACACACACACACACACACACACACACACACACACACACACACACACACACACACACACACACACACACACACACACACACACACACGCCCATACGCACACACAAACACACACCACACACACACACACACATATATATATATATATATATATATATATATATATATATATATATATATATATATATGCAAGTTTCTTCCAGATGACTGAATGAGCACTAAGTGTCTGTATGTGATCTTTAGGATAATAACTCCTTTAAGAAAATGTTGGTAATTCTGTTTCGGCCCTGGATGGTGAAATGATCTGTATGAAGAGTAAACAAGAGTACACTGAGCCAAAAGTAACACACCATGCTCTCACACATCAAAAAGGAATTCTATAGCTTTCATTCCAAAACCCATAAACTACTCAAAGAAAATTGTGCATTTATCACAGCCCAATAGGGCACAGAGTATCAGTATCAAATTTATGAATCTTCACTGTTTTGCTGCGAAGCAGAAAGTAACACGGTTCTCTCTGCTCTGATTAGACAGGTCTATATGACTGAGTTGTAACCGGACAATCATTTTATGCACAAAAACGCGCAAAATTCAGACCTCATGCACAGAATAAAAACATTGAGTTTTTTGGTTTGTTTTTGTTCTCACATACATATGCTAAAAACTTGGATCTTTCTCACACAATGCATGGACCTCTGAGTTTAGCTGAGCGTTACTTGATCCCCCAGGAAGTGTCCACAATTAGAAATTTAAGAGGAAAGGAGAATGAAAGAAGCAGAGAGAAGGAAAGTGTGTTTTTTCTGACAGAAAAGAACTGAAGGATAAATACAGCTCTGAAACTGTGAACAATGTGCCTTTCAGACTGCTCTGTATGCATTTAAATGGCCTCCAACTTGAGATACCTGTCTCTCAGGAAACTGATTACGTGCACAAACACGCACATCTGAAGGAATTCAGAAAACATACTCAAATACACATGTATGCTCCCACAAACACACGCTTTCTCCAAATGTGTGTAGGATGTTCTGCAGTCTCAGCCAATAGAGCGCTTCTGCTCATGCGATGTCGTCCAATCAGAGCATGGCAGGCTGACACACCCTCAGGAGGATGTGTGGAACGATGCTCAGGCATGATGCAGGCAGAATGTGTGTGTCGGAGCAGGCTCCCAGCAGACTCAGATGTTATGCTGATGGCGAGCCTTTCAAGAAAACTGAGAGGTGTCCAAACCCCTGACTACTGCAGGAGCACATCTTCAGTTCATGTCAGCACAGATTTAATTACATACAATCACACAAAACATCCAAAGACAAACACTCTTGGGAACGCTCAGAACAGTCAGAGGTGAAAAACAGGTCTCTCACAGCGAGTTGTGCAGCTCTGCAAAGTGGGCTGAACTTCCCTCCATTTTATCACAGCCCGCAGCTTCATTATTGGACTGCCAAAATGGAGGTTTGATGGAGACCACTACAGATTAAAGGAGCAGTCCATGAAACGGGACAAAAAAAGGAGAGCTGCTTTTCTGGTGGAACTGCTGGAAATCGGGTAATTCAGGGTTCCCAAAAATATTTCTAATTTGGACATTAGGCTATTTTTGCCTGTTGTTTCTAATTTTTAAAGAAGATCTGTATCAATTTTACATGATTAACCTTTAAGACCTTAATGCATGTCCTGTTTTTGGAGCACATTGTTGTGGCTCTGAGCTCAATAGTTCAAATACTCAGTATTACACAAATTAGTCTACCTTTTCATCTCAGAAAGAAAGACATCGTTTCTCATGAAGAATTTTGCAGCATCCCATTTTTCATATTTGGGTATTTAACTGCAGCATTCTTCCCTACGAAACGCTATATTCACTGAAGTCAGAATTTTAAGAGTCCAAGATTAATAAATGAAAACATTCCTTAAGCCTTAAATTCCAACTTCAAAAGTATGCTTTTAATCAAAAATCTTAGTAGCAATTAAAGTGTTTCACATAGAAAAGGTTGGCTTTGATAATTTATCAAGAAATTTAATGCCTGTTTGATTTTTTTTTTGTACTAGGTTTTCTTTAATTTGACTACCAGAAGCAAGCGTGAATCAGAAGAGAACTAGTTCACAATATTATACATGTGCACAATAACTACAGTAAGCAAGAAAGTTTTTTGACCATATCATACATTTTAGAAACATTTTCTAACTTGACTTGAATGTTTAATGAATTTAATCATAGCAAGTGATGTACATCTGTGTAATGGGGCTGTGTGGCCTAATTAGATTAGTATCCTATATGTCTAATTATCCTGCAGATTATTTTCTTTTGGTAAAATTTAAACAAAATATCTAAAATATGTTCAAGATATTGGAAACAACACCAACGTGTTGCTTGATTAAGACAACCGAGGATAAATTGGCTAAAGTGGAACCGTTTCAGATTACACATTGACAAAAATAAATATATGAACAGAAAATGACAACTCACAGAGAAGACAAAAATACATACAGTTCCATCTGTTTATTGATTAACTATAAAATATTTACTTACTAAAACAATTTCAAAGAAACACTGATAAACGTGGTTGCTGTCTGTAAAAAAACAAAAGGAAAACAAAAACAGTTCCTTACACATTTAGTATAGGGTGACAGAATATATGTAGCTTCAGATTTCTTTAAAATGTATTCATTTTCATTTTTACAAGATTAGACAAAGTATATTCTGATAGTTTTCTTCCCTCGACAGCGAAGGATCATTTACAAAACTTAGATGTTTTTTTTCTTTGTGTATATTCTCAAAATAATCTTTTCTCTGTAACAGGACAATAACGATACTGAAGGAACAGCAGACGAAGAACCAGCCTCCAGTCCACCTCTCTCTCTCCCTCTCTCTCTCTCATATACTATTGTTTGCTCGCTCTTCCATTTCTTTCTCTCTCTTTCTCTCTCTCTTTCTCTAGCAGCTAGCTCCCGGTGCCCGACAGCAGTATTGCTTGAGAGGCGTGGATGATTGTTCAGATAGGGGAAGCAAGAAGGCGGGAAATGAACAACAAAACAAATGTTTAAAAAAAAAAAAAAAAAAAAAGCACAGCAAAAATAATTATTAGATTTTTAAAAATTACTAAAACAAAATAACGACAACATATACAAAAATCAGGCTCTTAAAACACAATAAACAAAACAAAATAAAGCGTAGTGGAGAGTAAAAGTGTGTAAGTGTCGGACCCTGTTTAGGCCGGAGACTGGGCTTTGGATGGAGATAAGGGGGCAAAAAGTAATATTGGAAGGCAGAAACACACACCTGTAGAAGGGGCTTTCGGGGGTGTGTAGGTGTGTGTTATCAAGAGACAAGACTGTGATGTCTTATCAGCCTCCTTTCACACACACACACAAGACATACAGAGAAAAGTGCTTTAGCAGCTCCAGGGGTAAACAAACATTCATGAACGGGCACTTTAAACATCTGCAAACGGCGGCACGACCTGTGGAACCGCAATACTCTGATGCCACGCCGCGATCCAGCCGCACCGCCCGTCGCTCAAACGGACATAAGAGCAGCATAATCAGGAAAACGGGGGGCTTTAGCAGATCATTTCTTAGCAAGTAAGAAAAAAAAAAAACAGCAAATAGAGTCACTCTGTACCTGGTTGAAATTATTTTAAATACGAATAGATTAGCAGCACATTTTAAGAAAAAAAAAAAACTTTTCTGGGAGAGGCTGTCGTGTCTGAATTATCCACCAATGCTCACTGAATTGCTTCATTTGACAGAAAGATGCCGTAATGGCACACAGGTTCTTCTTCTAAACATTCTCCAGCCGGCGACGGCAAGCAAAAACAGACCGATGTAGAGGACAAACCAGAAGGTCTCCAGATAAGAGTAGAAAATATTAACACCTATTGAATATCAACAAGACAGTCTTCAAACTCTGCTGCAGGGCAGAGATAAAAGCAAAGAGTAGGCATGGGTCGATTCACGGTAACAAGGTAGCTTTACAAAAGTGTTTAAAAAGTTACGGCTCAACTCCGTTAACGTTTTCTGGCCATTTTTTGTATTAGAAGAAAAGTGCTGGTGTGACTGGGAGTGACGCCACTGGACACTGCCAGTCAGCTGGCTGAAATAAGGCTGCAACGCATCTTTGCCAGCTTGGAAATATTTCCAGTCACTAAAAATACATTTAGTCGTTATGTGGAAACTAAAGGAGAACAATCTATGCACTGCCGGTCAGCTGGCCGCAAAGGAAACGGGTACACTTTTCTCTTGCTAACTGGAACCAATTCTCACTTATGTTACAAATAAACGGGTTAAAACATTATGCTGTTACATTTTTATATTGGTTTTTTTCAACCGTTGTACTTTCACTAAAGTTGATCATACCGTGATTTACCGGGAAAAGAGGGAGGAATGCAGCTATATACAGTAAAATACCACATATTTTACGGACACATCTGACAGTCTTTAGAAAAAGAAGGCAAAAAAAGACTGGGATAAAATGAACTATTCCTCTGGACCTGAAGACATTGTGGACCATGAAGGGAGACAAAAAACAAAACAAAAAAAACTGTTTGGCAAAACATTGTTATAAGGCCTGGGAAAGTAAGGCGGCGTCCAGCACTCACAATCCTGAGCATGACATTCAACAGTCTTACTGAAAAAAAAAAAAAAAACAGGAGGAAAAAAAAAAACACTTTAATGAGGCACGTAGAGAAATAAAACACAGGCAGCTAAAAGAACCAGTAACTAGAATGTGCTGCACTTCTTTTGTTTACCTGGGTAAAGAGAGGGGTGAACCGGTGGGAGTAAATACTCGAGGAAGACACAATACAAGACTCAGAGTCTCCTTATTCAAAGTGCACTCATGTGGAAATGGTGATTGTTTGGAGGGGAGCGTGCGATCGGAGATGGCGAAGGAGCTTTCCCACAAAACAGCAGACGCCGAATCGTAAAAAATGAAGAAAGAAAGACGAAGAAAGCAAGAAAAGAAAACACCGAACATAGGACACTTGAAGGTTGCAGACAAAATCAGGGAATGAAGGAAGCCTGGCTGTGGAAAATGAGTGTTTAAAATTGAATTACGCTGATCGAATCGGTTTCGACAGCTGCACGGTGAAAATCAGCGCCATGACCTTGATGAGTCTTGGACTGACTGCAGTGTTTATAACCATTAAAGACAAATATTCCCACTGACTGGGATTCCTGATCCCAATGTTCCCACACACAGATTGAGATCAGGAGGTCGTCCCTTTTTCCTCCATTCACCTGCATCTTGTAGGCATTGGCCGGTTACCATCAGCAAGAAGCCATATTGGTTTTGGTCACTTCATGATAAGTAAGAACTTAAAAAAAAAGGGCTACGTTTTTAGATTTTCATGTTAAAATACAAAATATTACATTTGTTTTGCAACAAATATTTAGATTTAAATGTGATTTCATTTCAGTTCATTATCCTAACAAACATTTTGAATAATTTGCAAAGAGAAATAAAATGAACATATTTTCTGAGATTCAGGTATTCAATAAATTAGAACAGGCGTTACGATGAGGCTCGTTTTTCAGGTTAAAACTGCATTTTGAAAATAACCTTCAAGCGGTTATAAAAAGTACTTTTCACTACTCCCATTTCTGTATTAAAATGCTTTTCATTGGTTTGATTTAATATTCTAATCTTAAGATTTTTTTATCGGCTGTCGGTAGAAAATGGTCTTATCAGAAATAAATAGTTGAAAGTCTAATTCTAGTTTATTTATCAAATGTGTCATGTAACGATGGAGTTACAAACTTCATTGAATACGACTACGTTTCTCTGTTTTGTGGTGAAAAATATACGAAAAGAAAAACTTTCAAGGGCTGAGGAGCTTACAGGAAGGTTGTAAGTCATGCTACGTTTGGCAAGCTGCCGCTGTAAAGCAGCAGATTGCAGGCTAGCAACCCAAACAGTCCAACCTATCAAACAGCTAATATCAGCTTCTTAATCTTGTGCTACTCTACAAATAACTAAATGTCATGCCATAATATTTAAAAAGCTAAATTTAAGACATTTCTCATTCTATATTTTGGGTTATTTTTTTAAATCAAAGCAATGAATGTTAGAGAAAATTATAATTCATATATTATGCTATATATTTTACTAATGACACCAATTTTGTCTGATTTGAAGTAGGTGGGGAGGCCGACTTCACTCAGGTTATACTATTTTAGAAACAGAAGCAATAAATTGCTTTTTTCTGCTTTAAACAAAATCGATTATATTGTGTTTTACAATATTTTGCTAAATAAAGTGAAACCTTGTTCTGTTTTTTTTTTTATATCTACTCAAGGTGAAACAAGGAGAGTCTGACACCAACCCATGCCTACTAATTTACAGCAGTGCAGAAACGCGATGCTGAATGTGGGCGTAAAATGACAGAAGATCCTCAGAATGCAGCTGGTTTCCTTTCATAGTGTGTTTCAGTGTGGATTTGTACTGAGAACTTCCCCAAACCCCCTCCAGAAAGAAAAAAAAGAAGAAAAAAAAGAGAAGTGCTTTCAAAGACGCATCTCTTCCTCTCCGTAGCCTGAGTTGACGAGGGAGTCAAATTTCAACAGCGCAGGGACGCTTCGCCCTGAGTTCCGATTGTCAGGAGGACGGCGGGGGGGGTTTTCGGGGGGATAAATATCAGGAAAAGAGACATTTAAGTGTTTCTAAGTGCTTTCTGTTGGATTGCGATGGTAGGAGTCTACCGCTCATCTCTCTGTGCATTTCTTTCTTTGCGTCTGTTGCTCCTGCTGTTCTGTACACACATTTAAATGACTGTAACAGGACTGTAACATCACCACGGGAACATCATAATCACAACATCACACCAGCTTTACCCCACCACCCATACAGGGCGAACAGGCAGGCGCCCCCCCTCCTGTTTCATCATTCACAGTTCGTTAAAGCTTCTTTACTGTTTACCTCTTCAGAAAAAAAGTACTCTGACATAAATCTATCACATGAAAATAAAACACCTAGATTTTTCTCTAGCTACCTGCGTCTCTTACATGAGGGGAAGTATTTACACCTGTGAGCGCACGTACAGTATGCGTCTGTTTCTGCAGGGGAGATATTTACACGCAATAGGAAGTATTCATGCCTTTGTCCCCCATGAACAGAGTGGGATGACGACGTCTGTGTGTGCAAATGCTTCAGGAAACCGGTCCATTTCTTAATACTGTCTGTAGTGTTTCCCATCTCCGTGGTCAGAGCTGTCCTCGACAGTCTCTCTTTGCTGAAGTGTGTCGTGGTGCGGGAGCGGTTCAGTCCATGGAGTCACGGTTCCAATTCAGAAAAGCAAAACAAAACAAAACATTAACATCAGTGATCAGACCGCAGATTGGGCCGAACTCCCCGTGAGGTCGCGTCGTGATTTGGTTTTCAGTAGCTCGTCTAGCAGATGACCGGAACGCCGTCCGTGTTGAAGATCATTCCGGTCGTGGGTTCGTAGGTGCCGGCCAGGTAGTAGAGGTCCTCGCTGTCGGCGTAGCGGCGAGTGTGGATCATCTGCTCGTACTCCTCCACGCTCACCACCAAACACTTGTGGCTGATGGTCTGCACGTCGTTCTCGTCGCTGTGAGACGACTGGTACAGGGCGCGCTGCGACACAGACACGGGTTTTAACGAGCAGCCATTTCCACGTCAGGGTAAAATATTTTGCCGTTGGTCTCGTGCAGAACAGTGCAGACAATAGGAAAGATTTTCCAAAAGGCTTTCAAATAAAGTTAGCTGTTATGGCAGCACTATAATCACCGACCAAAAAAAAAAAAAAATCATCCTTTAGCTTAATTCATTTTTAAACAAATGAACTTTTGTGTATAGATTTTTTTTTATTTGATCATTATCAGTTTACTTGTAGAGTGCACCAGATTTTGATAAAAATGTCTTAAAAAGTAACAATTTTACAATTTGGAAGTGAAACAAGCCCAAACTTTAAATAATTAAACTTTCTGTCTGGCTTAATAACCAGGATCGAGGGGCCGGACGATTCGGCAGAAAAATGTATAACGGTGTGGGTTACATCAGCCAAAATCAATAATTATTGATTAGTATTTTTTTTGTTGTTGTAATATCTGAAATTCAACAAACCTGGTGGAGAAGCCTGTCCAGGTTGTTTATTTTTAAGAGTTATGAGGCGGAGCAGCAAAACGTTTCACTGCTGCGCAGCAAGTTACCGAGAAAGCTGTTGCTAGGTAACCACAAGTCAATCAAGAAGGGTGTTGCTAGGTAACCACAAGTCAATCAAGAAGGGTGTTGCTAGGTAACCAAAGAGTTGCCCAGCAGCGACTCGGTTGACGGCAACAACCAGGAGAGGTAAATCCTCTCCTCTGCCTACATCTCCCAGAATGCTGTGCGGTTTTGTACTGGGGTCCAGTGAAATTATTGAACATTCTGTCAGATGTTGTATTTATTGGCACTGATCATGTGTCTATTGCAATATTATTGATTTATTGTTCAGCCCCTGTAGGATCAATTGGATTGTGCGTGTGGCTGAACTGAATTGTTTTAAAGAGCCTCAAAACGACGTTTTTTTTTGTGAATTGATGCTGCATAAACACAACTAAATTAAATTGGAGTTTTTCTTTCCAAAACGCCTCGTCTCCTTTCTGTAGATCTCTGTGGAGGTGAGAAAGTTTCACAGGTTTATGTCTTTGATGCGTCACTTGCAGCTGTTTTAAAACTATGACCTTAACTTCACAACTAAGAACTTCAGGTGTATTTTTTGTTTTTGAATTAAAAGGCTTGTCCAGTCTTTCTTATTTAGAAGAGCGACGAGGAGATTATTAATTCACAGAAACCTTGATCAACTCTGTACAAATAAAATGAAGAATCTATTAAAAAGACAATTAAATTTGCTTTGCTAATGAGGGCAATATGTGCTTTACTGGTTACTAAAATGTGAGATTATGCCACATTTATTTACAGGCTTCCACATGTTTACGTTTCAAGGAAAACATGATTAAAACGATTAGGTCATAATTTCAGCACTAGTAGTTTAATCCAATCAGTTTTGCAGAGTCAGCTGTTTGCTCTTCTACAAGGGGAAATATTCAGCACAAGCTCCTCATTTTGACCAATTAATGCTCTGCCTTTGAGAATCTTTGTCTGAAAACAAATGTCACTGTTGTAGCAAACCATATTTGTCTACAGACGAAGAAGAACAAGGAGGAAAAACCCATCAACGGTGAATCACATGAACAAATGGTGACATCGAAAAGAACATGCAGGTCTCGCTGCCCTTAGTGTGCTGCTGCTGCTGTTGGCTGATGGATGGGGAACAGTCTTGACAAGAAAGCTGTCAACTCAAACAATGAAAAAGGATTACGAAAGCTGCTTGAAGGCAGAGGTAGAACGCAGTGAGACGCGTCGAGCCTTCAGGACAACCACAAACAAAAGGTAGAGGCTGGCGGAGGAAAACACGGAGGTCGATAAAGAAAAATGTCAAAGTATCAAAACTGAAGACTGAAGGAAAAAAATGTCTGGCTGCGCAGTAACAAATGGAAAACCTAAATAGCCAAACACAAACCAATGCGTCTGCCGAGTACAGACACATTTCGCCAACAAACACAGAGCAGGACAAACTTTTATAGAATATTTAAATTTACAACCAGTTGATTATTTGTCTTGATCTGAACCTAACCGTGAGTTCGAGCCGCAGCCACTGCATTTAAATACCTTTTTATTGAACTCTTCTTTTGTTGGCAGTTTCTTGGTCCGCTCTCTGATTTTAAATCACCTTCTTGTCGTCGGAGCAAGCGACGATCAACAGTCACGGACCATTTCAAAACACACGTCTGGCAACAGGTCTGTGTTTTTTTCTGAACATTTAACCGTTTTCCACACTTCACAATAATGGCTGCAATGAAAGAGAGACTGTATTGGCTGCTGGTGGTTCCTGTTTGCCTCTGTGTTGTCAGTGTGCTCACATATCCACTTCACCAGAGAGAGAAATGCTCAGAGAGCAGCTGAAACACGAGTCATTAACATTTTTGACGCTCAATGTTAAAAAAAAAAAAGAACGCTAGAATTTACATTTTGCAGTCATTTTTAATGCCGCAGCCTTACTATTTCCACCAGGGTTGTGTTGCGTATCTGTCACACGTTTAGTTCCTCCTTTGCCTTCTTCAACAATAATTGTATGTGGGATACAATAGCAAGACAGTTGGGTTTGTTTTCCTCTCACCTCCATAAAGTCTTTTCTCTGGATGGAAGAGTGCAGAGCCGCTGGTAAAGACTGACCGCACATCAGATCCCAGTTCTACGATGAAAACAACGTCATGTGCTTTAAAAACCGAAGCCCTTCTCAATAAATCTGACCAATAACACCACTGGTTTGACAAAACATACTGTAGCTCCTTCTTATAAGGTCTGACCTTCTTATCGGTGAGTTTCTTGCCAGGGTTCGTCTCCTCAGGATGGTAGAACCAGTTGACCCGGACCACCATGTTGCTGCCCCAGGACTCCCACATGCTCTGGATGCGGCCGATGAAGGGCAAGTTGGGCCGGCCGGCGGAAAGGAACACGGCGCAGTCCCCGATGCGGATCATCTCTCGGCCACGCATGATGGCCTTGTAGAAGAGCTTCTTGGCTTTCCCCTTCATGCCGCGTCTCTGGAGAACGACAGCAGGAGGGAAAAAAATGTGACTTTGGGTTTTTTATTTTTTTTATTTCATCATTTCTCAAAGTTTCTCACCTGAGTGGGTTTCCCGAACCACTTCCAGAGCTGTCTGGCCGGGAGGAAAGCAGAGATCTTGGGTCTGTTTTCCACACTGGGCAGCCTCTGGCGTTTAGCCAGCTCCTTCGTCGTGGGCAGGTGGACCCCCTCTCTCCTCTTGGGCCTCCCCGCCTTTCCCTCTCCCCCTCCTGGCTTCGGTTTCGGCGGACGGCCCCTCTGTCCGGAGCCCTTCCCTGTGGCAGGCTTTGATGGTTTACTGGGAGCCGGAGCGGCTGAGACTGGAGGACTCGACGGGGAGGGAGAGTCTGAGTGAGGAGATAACTCTTCCTCCTCCATTTTGATTTCCACCTCTTTTTTCACCTCTTCCTCTTCCTCCTCTTTAATGTTGGCTTTAGGTTTGTCCTGGGTGGGAGTTTTCTGAAGGGGTCCGGGCGGCGGCGTAGGGGTCCTCTCCTCATCCGAGCTGCAGGACGAGTCATCAGTTGATGACGAGGACGAAGAGGACGACGAAGAGGAAGATGAGGAGGAGGAGCCAGAGCAGGATGAAGAAGAGGACGAGCAGCTAGAGGTGCATTTCTTCTTCTTCTTCACCTTCCCATTTTCCCCTTCTTCCTCTGACTCGGAGCTGCTGCTACTCTGAGACTCCTCCTTCATCTTCCTCTCCTCCCTCTTCATCTCCTTTCGTTCCTCTTTTTTAGCCTTCTCTTCTCTAGCGTCCACCTCCTGTCCTCTTCCTCCACTCCCCCGACTCTCCAGCTGGTCCTTAGTCCGGATTGAGGTCTTGTAGGCAGACTCCCTCTCAGGCAGACTGGTCGCCCTCTCCGGGCCTCTTATCTTTGCCTTCAGTAGCTTCTGGTTGGCCGAGGAAGTGGCGATAGGGGCATGGTCACGCCTGATGTCGCGTCCCTCTAGTAACATCAAAGCCTTGGTCTTTTTGGTTTTTGGGGAAGTGACGCCTTCGTGGTCCAGCTTGACGAGGGGCTCTGCGGACAAGGACTTCCTCTGTGCAGGGATGGGCTTTGGCCTGGACACGGGCCTGGAGGACATCTGGTCTGAAGACGATGGGATCTTCAGTTTGGATTTGGGCGTTCCAGTTGGTGTCAGTGACGCCGTCGTCGGTCTGGGGGTCAGTGATGAACTGGGTTTGCCGGTCGGCAGCCTGGAGATGGGGCTGGGGATCAGTCCGGAGCCGGATCTGCTCTGATGATCCGATTTCACTTTGGACGAGGAGACGGAGGCGGGTCTGGGTGTGGACGTAGCGGCGGGTTTGGTTGCAGAGGAGGAAACGGTGATCGGATGCCTCGGCACAGGCCGGCTGGCGGTGGGGCTGATGGAGCTGCTGCTCTCTCTGTCTCGCCGCTGGTTGGTGTAAGAGGTCAAATTGGGCTCACTGTACAGATCCACCGTCAGAACCTTCCCATACGTGGAGGGATAAAGAGAAGAGGGGAGAACCCGGGACGGCTTGGAAACGGGAGACTGGACCGAGCCACTCTTCCGGGGCACCGGACTGGGGAGAGTGGGGCTGCTGGCGGAGGAAGCACCGGAGTTCTTTCGGTCGGGTTTGGCTGGGTTGGCCATGGTCGGTCGGGACGCAGGGCGAGGCTTTTCCTGGGCACTTTTCTGGACAGAGGAGGTTCTGTCCTGGGCCGGTTTTGCTGGAGCTGGAGGTCTCTCGGCGGACTGGGTGGAGGAGGGTAGAGGATCAGCTTTCTCCCGAACTTCTTGATTTATGGAGGCGTCTGAGGAGTGGAAAGGAAACAGGGATTTTTGATTTTCTTACAGCAGAACACAGATTTTTATGACAGACTATTAGTGCCAGATAATGAGATTCTTCTTTTTTTTGTTTTTTAAGTTTCGAGAGTTAAAGTTATAATATTATCAGGATAAAGACACAAAAATACCGGTAGAAAGTTGTAAAATTACAGGAACTGATAATTTGATGTTCATGTGTTTAGAGATTAAGTATGTCCCATTTGCAACTGATACCAAAGTATAACTTCACAAGATGCTCAACGTTCCTCATTTTAGTCTTTTATTATTTTTCGTTTAGGAGTCGTCATTTAATTACTTCTTCATTCTGCTATTATTGTGACTTAATTCTCATTTTTTGATTGCACTGTCATACAATATTTTTCTCGTATTATTATAATTTTTGCCTGGTAACATGACTTTATTCTCATATCATTTCAAGTTTGTTCTCGTATTATTACAACTTTTTGGGTAGTATGAGTTTTTTTTCTCGTATTTTATGATTTAATTCTCATAATACGGTGATGTCCTTGTATTAATTTTTTACCCACTTTTTTCATAATATTCGGACTTCATTCTCGTATAAATATTTTCTTGCAATATTATGACTTCTCATATTACTGTGACTTTTCCTTGTACCGTTGTGATGACTTACTTTATTCTCATAATATGACTTGTACAATTTTTTTTCTTGCATTATTACTTTGTTCCTCCTAATGACTTTATTAGGAGGAACAAATTTAATTTTTCTTTTCTTAGACGTAAAACTACGTCATTTATTTTATAGTGTTCTGCAGATATATATGCTTGTTGTCATGTTTATTTGAGAAGTGGAAGGAAAACGCAGCAGGTTTTTAATCTGTAATATTGCCACTTCACTATTACAAGCTAATCCTTGTTGCTCTAATCCATAAATACATAGAAATAATATTGCTATTTGTGGTTGTCATGTATTAAAATGTGAAAAAGCTGAACAGCGCTGTCTCTTGGATGTGCTGACATTTTCATTCTGTGGCATCATGGGTTGTTTTTTTTTTTTTCTTTCTTTCTCCTTCTTCTTTCCCCAACAGGTCAGGGAGGACAAATCAGCAAGAAACCATCTCTGAAAAGAAAACATTACTTTGCAGAAGTGCTTACCCGGCCAAACAACAGCCAGGGTCAGCAAATTTGCACAGGCAATGTGTCGCAGATTACAGCTCCTGGTTTAGACTTTGAGCCTCACAACAACAACAAAGCGAGAACGAAGTGAAATCAAAGGCGACAAACAGACGGGCTGAAATATGGGACGTCGGACACTCACGACTCACATTGGCTCCAGCCACCAACAAATGGCTCAAATTGACAGTCAAGTTTTCTATTGTTTTGCTTTATATACACAAAATAACAGAGTTGTGAATGGGTAAATAAGGCGCTCTGGTGGGTGGTCTACAATCCAAAATAAGACGTCTGGTTCTTGTTTCGTGGAGTTCCTCTACTGACCTCAGTGTGTGAACAAATGGCTGGACATCATTGTTAATTTTGGCCCAGTTTTACTCCTGGGATCAACACGGATATGTTAAAAAGTGACAAACATTTGATGATGTTAATGCAGATATACGTCATCTCTTCTTACGTTTTTGAATTGTTTCGCCACACTAACAAAGTAAAAGGATTTTGCCATTTTAAAAGAAAAAGAAAATGATTGGATTAACACTCGAAGCAGCCTTTCTTTCTATGGGTTTCCGCCAACGTCATTTTTTAAAAATGCCTCACTGATTTTCTTTAGCCAGTAACAACATCCACACTGAAGAGTGTTGTCAATGTGCTTGATGAGAATGAGTTACAGTACGGCCACCAACCAAATTTCTGAGGAAACACCAGGAAAGCTGACAACAGTCAAGTCAAACATCGGTGTTTTTAAGCCCGTCTTCTCTCCCTCCTATTAAGAAATAGTAATGCTAAACATTGTTTTGTAGTGACCATTTACTTCGCTGGTGGCCTCGCTGTCTGCGCTACATGTGACATCACAGAGCAGGTTTTACCTGGTTTGGGTTTTGGCTTGCGACCCGGTTTCCCTTTGATCCTGGGCATGGTCTCCTCTGGCTTTGCTCCCGCCTCCTTGCTGCATTTGCGCACTCTCCTTTTGGACGGGCCGGCCACAAGCAGCGCCGGGGACGGCTCTGCGCCTGTGAAAGGACAACGTAAAACAAAGAAGTATGTATTTTTCCTCCCGACTCCACAAATACAAACGGTGCCCTTCCTATATTTAAACACAAACTTTAACTGTTAACAAGAAGAAACAAAAAATAATAATAAATCATACCAAGTATTTTTGGTCTGGTTTCGAGTGCAAGTATGTAAGTACACCTAACTTTGAAATTACTTTTCAGCAAGAAACAGGAGATTGATTTTAGCTTCACTTACACATTGGGAAAAACGTCTTGGTAAGAGTTTGTGTTTTTGCAGTGAACAGCTCGTGTTTCAATCTTCTGAATCGAAATGTTTGGCTGTTTTGAGAAATTTTGTTCTATCATGAAAACATGCTGGAAGTAAGTTGCTTTGAAAATGGAGGTCAGTGATTCAGCCTGACGCGCAGAAACCAACAACAGAGATGTACCCAAATGTTCCAGTATTATCCCATTTCCCTTCTTTTATTCATTTGAAAATCTCAGGAAGGCTACGGCTTTGAGAAAAACGCACACGGACACAAGCAGAAAGATCAGAATATCTGGGCATTAAGTGATATCTACTGGGAAATGAAAGTAAAATCAACATCTGAGAGCAAAAATGCTGCGGGAGGCAAGTTAGTGTGAGCATATACGTGATTCCTGCTGATGCTTCCCTTGATGAGGAAGAGGCTGTTTGTGCGTTTGCTCACAGTGGATCTTGTAGTCCGGCGGCAGCAGCCTGATGTGGGAGAGCGGGATGCGTCCGGTGTCGCCGTCGTCAAACTCAACTGTGATCAGATCGTCGTTCTCGTCGATGTCTGAGCTTCCTGTTTGGGAGGAACGATGATAAAAAGAAAGAAAACAAAAAAAAACCAGTTAGAGCATCTTCTAAACAGCAATCGCTGCCGCCATGTTTAATGAAGGAGCATCAGCTATTGCATGTAGAGGAGATGCTGGGTGTGCCGCAGTCGCACCGTTCACGACGGTTCCTGGGTAAAGGCAGCGGTACTGCTGGCTCCAGTAGGCGGCGATCCGGGTGCCCTCTGGGAGGTAACGCACGGACGGAGGCTTTACGTCGATTATCTGGAAATGCATGAGATTTCAACACTGACTTTTTTTCCTCACTCGTTCAACACTTTTCGTGTCTCCACCTCCTCAAAGCGGCGTGGAGGAGCAGACGGACAGCGATACGTGAGAGAGCCGCGGTTTACTCACAGCTTCCTGCAGCAGCTGCTCCAAGCAGTAGATGTGTGGTCGGTTGCCTCGCTCCCCCTCCACCACCACGCTGTATCTGCAGACAGGAGAAGAGGAAAAAAGAAGGAAAGGTATCAGAGGAGTTGGGGTGACTGTGGATTTTAATTATTTAATTTGATTTTGAGTCTCCATCTCGGTTCTGACTGCCCCGATGGGTACCAGGTAGGGAAGGGTGTTGATTTTGTTTAACTGCCTCCTTGTTACTTCAACTTGGTCTGAAAAGTGGTGAAAGGCAGAAGCTTCCACCGTAAGAAGTGAATCTAAAGCTATCTAAAAGAAAATTAAATAGAAGAAAAATCCTGATACAAGTTAAGTTATAAAGGGTATTTGGTGCTTTGTAAAAATATTTACTCGACTGGCACGTCACAACCAAAAATAAACAGAATTTTATTGTCATTTTAAGTGACAGGCCAACATAAAGTTGTGCATAATTTTAAAAAGTGAAAGATTTTGAGATTTTTATGAAATCTGAAAAGTGCGGTGTGCATTTTTTTTTTGGGTCAGCTCTTGCACCTTTAAATAAATGCAAGTGTGTATTGGAGCAGTCACATAATTAATGGAGTCCATCAAATTAAACACTTCATTCCCCTGGTGAAACATGGTAGTGGCAGCATTATGCTGTGGGGATATAATGATTTAGAATGGGCTAGTCAAATTCAAGACTTAAGGAGAATGCGTTGGGAGAAGTTGAAATTACTGACTTGCAGGTGAAACGGCAAACAAACAACCCTAGTGAGATTTTTATCTGTACTTTTAGTGTCGACTCCCCCAAAATTTTTCACAAAATATCCACAAAAAAAAAACTATAATCACCAACTTTAATGGGATAGAGAGCAGAAAGGATCAACAGGTACGCCAGGTGGCGAATGCTCAGCTTTATCTGTAGGTGGAGAGCCTTCAGCTGTGCTCACATGTCAGGGGAGTGTACGGTGTTGACGTGTCCCGCGTAGAGAAGCTGGTCGTCCATCGGGATCAGAACTCTGAGTCCGTCCACCAGGGAGTCCTTATCCAACACGCACTGCACTGGAGCTGAGCACGACAACACAAAGCAGCCGTTAGAGCGCTTCTCCTCTCGGTCCCGCGGCGGACGGTGTGTGTTTGCGCGGACGCCGACCGGGTGTGGACGACCTCTCGGAGACGCTGCTGTTTCGTGGCGGGAGGAGCTCGTCTTCACTGAAGCTGCTGTCCTGGTTCGGCTCGAAGTCTTCGTCCGCCGCCATGCTCTCCATCAGCCGGCTCACGGCGCCCCTGGACGGCTACGAGGAGACCCCGGTGATTCGTTTTTCGCATTTAGAAACACTCACAGGCGACACTCAAGAAAAGCAACCGTTTCAGCTCAGGACAAAATAGCCGAAATCAAGCAGCAAGATATTTTGTGCTGCAAATTACGATCTGAATGCACTGCAAAAACAGAAAATCTTACCAGGTATTTCTGGCTCAGTTTCCAGAGAAAATATCTTAGTACATTTGAATAAACAAAACTAGCTTATTAGTAACATTTCATCAAGAAATAGGGTCTTGTTTTAAATAAATAATTCTTGATTGATAAAAAAAACAAACTACTAGCTATAAGTGAAATAAACTACGAGTGGCCAGCAGTTTTTCACCAATATTACAAAAGTATTGACTTAAAAAAAATCTACATCTTGCTGAAACGTTTCTGCTAAGTTAGTTTTTCAAGTGTACCAAGATATTTGCAGTAGAAACTAAACTTGGCAAGATTTATTTTTTTGCAGTGTAGCAACAAATTCCCCCCCTTACTGACCTCTCTTGCTTTGGTTTTGACTTTAGATTGGCTTTTATGTGCAGGGCTTAGAGGTGCTGGCCCATCCGAGACCGGACTGCACAAAGTGGACGGGCTGACCGCCACAGAAGGATCCTTCTGCTTCTTTTTCTGTTTGAAGAGAGGAAACGTAAAGAAATGTGGAAAGTGCATGAATGAAAAACAGCCGCCGGTGTCTTTTGGACAGATTTCCATCTTAACACATAGACTGAGGGTGCAAAGTTCCCCGGCTGCCTGCAGTTGTCCTCTCTCTCGTCAACAACACGACACAGACAGCAGGAGAGAGCTGAAGCACAGAGAAACCCTGCTGGCACTCCGACACACTCACTCAGAAAAATGTCAAGAGAGAAGAAAAGGATGCAGAGTTCGAGGCTGGAGGGAAGGAGCATCGGAAAAAGACGAGGAAGATGAAGGAGAAGAGGACTTGTTTTATTCAGCGAGGTGTTTTCACAACCGACAGTCGGGTTGACTCGCTTCGATTGGGGAACAAAGTTGCAACGTTTGCTAAGTTTTCAGCTGCTGCCGTTTGCTTTCTCACTGCACCGGGTCAAACGATCCAAACGCTTTAAAAACCTGTTTCCCTCCTCGCCTGTGGCGGCGCTGCAGCCAGAACCACTAAAGGAAACAACATGAAACCCTCTGAAGAAGACACAAGCGTAACTTCCTTCTTCACAAAATGTAAACAAAATTGGAGTAGCGTCAGATTTTAGCGGTGGTAGGACTTCACTTTTGACGTCGAGAAAAGAGTACAT
Source organism: Poeciliopsis prolifica (assembly GCF_027474105.1). Lineage (NCBI taxonomy): Eukaryota > Metazoa > Chordata > Actinopteri > Cyprinodontiformes > Poeciliidae > Poeciliopsis > Poeciliopsis prolifica. The sequence continues at coordinate 9,228,520 of NW_026562385.1, read as the reverse complement.
TTCTCGCACCGGTGCTGGACACACGCTGGGTTGTATTTACCCAGAATGCCATGCATTCCAACCCTGATGTGTGTCAAAAAAGTGACCTCTGGTCTGCCTAAACACCTGGATCTCAGTTGAAGCAAACTCTCCTGCGGTTCGAATGAATATGTGGATGGTGACTATAATGCAGAGCATTCTGGGTAAAAAAAGAATGATGGAGTCTAGCCCAAGCAGGAGAAACAGCTTGTGATCTTTTACCAAAGACAAAAGAGAAATCCTTCAACCTCTAAAATCTGACGCTACTCCATTGTGTTGTTTACATTTTGCTAAAAAGGAAGCTGCGCTCTTCTTCAGAGGTTTTTGTGCCGCTTACTTCAGTTGTTCTGGGTGCAGCGCCACCAGAGGCACAGAAGAGGATTTTCTAATAGTTTGACACAGGGCTTTGTAAAGATGAATTGCACCAGCTGGAAATTACATTTTGTTCCCAAATTGAACTGATTCCCCTGGACTAAAAACAGCCATAGTAGCTTTTCTGCACCAATTTATAGTTGTTGAGAAACAATTGACGTACTTTTATCACGTCTTTTCCCTCTCGGACCGCTGGAGGGGTTTTCGGTTTGGAGGACGGCTTCGGGGTGAGAGGCGGAGCGGAGGCGGAGGACGAGGAGCTCTGACTAGTGGAGGAAGACGTCGACATGGACATCTGACTGGCGTCGTGGAGGAAGATCCGCTCGCTGCGCCGCCGGTTCCAGCCCTCGTCCTCGCTGAAGCCCCCGACGCCGGCGGAGAGGTCGAAGCTGAATCTCCGTGGAGATCGAGGTGAGGGGCGGGCTTTCGTCAGAGGGTTTCGCTTCACCGGCAGCGCTTCGTCTCGCTTGGTGGGGCTGGGCTGGTCGCCTCGGCGGGTCGCCGGCGGCAGGAGTGGGAGCTCGGGGGCGGAGCGCCGCCCGTGCAGGAGGGAGGGGAACTTCCTCTGCCTCAGGTCCGAGCCGGAGTCGGACCACTCGCACTCGGGTGAACCTGACAGAGAAAATGTGATGCAAAGAAATCAGTAAATATTGGTTACCTGCCTTAACGGCGATATTAATATCGGATATCAAGATTGGCCCAAATGTTCATATTGGTGCATCCCTACTCTTACATATAGGGATTGAATATATTTTCTTCACTTTAACATAACATTTTTAATAAAAAATTATCTCAATAAAGGACACAGTTTGGAAGTAAAAACCTTATTCCATTATTTGTGCATGTACTGCATTAAAAAAAAAGTCTTGTAAAACTACTTAAGCTATAATATTTTTTTATTTTTTTAGGTCAAAGGTTTTAGGAGCCATCGGTCTGCTACATAAAATCCCCTCCAAAATGCATAGAAGTTTTAAATTTTTAACGGCACAAAAAGTTTGAAAGAAATCATCCAATTAGAAACGATGATCTAGAACTTATCCGAGTCAGAACGCAGATGGTTTGCGTGTGTTTGGGTTTACCCAGCGTGCTCTGCCTGCTGCTGCAGTGTTTCCCGTCATGGAGGAGGCTCAACGGCGGCGGGCTGACAGGGAGGGCGCTGGCCGCAAACCTGGCCAGCAGACCCAGTCCGCTCTCCTCACAGCCACCATCATCATCATCCTCGTCGCCGTCATCATCGTCCGAATTGGACTCATCCTCTTCTTCATCCTCTGAGGTCTCTGTGTGGGAGAGAGAAAGCCGTGAGCGCAGGCATGGAGACGGCTGGCAGCATCCGTCTGGGATTCATCTCTCACTTTGTGTTGTTTCTAAACACTACGAAACGCAGAGAACATAAAAATACAAAACTAAACTAAGTGGGATCTCAAAAACAGTGCATCTATGCAGTCACACACACACCCGTACACACACACACACACACTCCTGGAGGTGAAGATACAAGGTCCAAACCCACTGCAGCCTCCCTTCACGCTGCAAAGCTGCACAGAAACACGGAGCAGCAGAGCTTTGAGAAACCATGCATGAGGTGTGAGCAACACAACCAGACACACATCTGCAGAGACTGGGAGGTGAGTTGAAAGCCGGGCCTTGGAGATTTTGTATTAATGAAGCGAGAGGGTGAAGGAGGAAAAATAAAAACCCTTCGTTTCTAAAGTCCGACAGACCCGGCAGAGCACAGAGAGAGGCAGAGACGGACACACACTGTGGCATTCTGCTGGTTAGGCTGTGTGTTGCTGGAAGTTAGCGGTTAGGTCCAGAGCAGCAGATGAGCAGGAGGAGCTTCTCCTCAGGGGTTAGTGTTAACAGTGAGGGTGGATGCACAGTACATGAAGGCTTAATGTTACATTATTATCACACAGTAGGCTGGGAAAACTGAACAAGATTTGAAATCTACTCTTACTCCCTGAATGCACCTTTTTCCCCCCGTTACAACATCAAATTACTTTATTGAGATTTTAAGTGACATTGTGTCCCAAGCTTTAAAAATCTCAATCTAAATATGTGCAGTATTTGTTAGATATGGACTGTCAAATCATAGTCATAATGAAACCATTGTTGAATGAATTTAGTTTGTCATGTGCTAATTTATCTGGTCACATAAAACCAAAACAGAACATTTTGGCCTACATGTAAGATTTTGTGCAACAGCGCACATCAACGCCTTGGTGAGGCATGGTGGTGATAGTATCATGCAGTGGGGATGCTTTACTCAGCAGGGACTAGTTAGTATTGGTGGGAAGATGCAAGGTTACGCTATCAAGCAGGACAATAACCATAAACATAGAACCAGAGTCATACTGGAAAAATCAAGATCAAAGCATGTTAGGATTGGAGCAGTCAAAGTCCAGACCTGAGTGTAATTGAAAATGTAGTTCAAGAGTTAAACACAGATCCATCCAATTTGACTGAGGGGCTGAGCGATTACGCAAAGAAAAAGGGGTACAAATGTCAGACTCTGGTAGCTGCAGTGAATTGTAGCTTTACAACATAAAAGACCCAAAAGTGGGAGTTAAATTGTAAGCAATTTTTAGATTCTGATTTTTAAATGAGAGAAAAAGTTTCCATTTTGCATTGCAACATATTAGGGCCATGGTACAAAAACGTAAAATAAAGTTACACTGATAAAATATGATGAGAACATAGTGATAGTATCACCAGAATAAAATAGTATTATGAGAAGAAAGTTGTACTAATATGAGAATAAAGGAAATATTTTGAGAATAAAAAGTCTTATTACAATTTTTTACATCTTTCTTAGCTTCGCTAAGAAAGTTTCCCACTGCATGATGCTTCCCCCACCATGCATCACTGATTGATCAGATTGATTTGTAGTGTTGGTTTTCAGACACTCACTTTTTTTGTGTGTTGAAATTAAACTTCAGTCCATTAGGAGCTACTTTGTATTGCTCTATAAATTTACATATCAATAAGTTGAATTTTGTGGTTGCAACAGGACAAAAAACAGGACAAAATGTAAATAAAAAGTCAAGCAGTATGAATTTAAGTTTTTTTTTTTTTTTTTTGTAACCACATTATTTTCAAGGAAATAGCCTAATTTTGCTGTGCTGTGAATCCACGGTGTGTTAACGGCAGCAGACAGGCGTTCGCAACAAGCAGGCACTGAGAGGACAGCCCTGTGAGGCCCCTTTGGCAATATGCTCCTTTGTGATTGGAGTCACCATGGTTACCGTCCTCCGTCCCCGAAACGCCCCTTCCTTTAAACCAACAAGAATCAGCGTTGGGGAAGTGTGGGTAAGTAACCATGGCTAGCTTTGGAGAGCTTCAAATAAATCAACAAAAAAAAAAAAAAAACAAGATAAAAGTTAATGTTCTGTGAATGTAGCTCAATTTCCTCACGTTTCATGTTAGTGTTCAATAAATAAAATTAAATGAAAAACAAAATGGAGGGAGGGGCACTTCCTACTTACAGAGCAGGCGACAGGGGTGTGGCCTCAGGCAGGGCGGGGCAGCGACGGGAGCGCGGCCTAGCCTTAGTAGACTAGCTTTGAAAGCAAACCCTTAGCCACAGCGTAGGGTCGCCGTAGCGAGGTAGTGTCGGCTCAAGGCCGCGCTAGTCCTGGCCAAGCCTCTGTAAAGTCGCAGCGGCGGCAGCACAAGCACATGGAACAGGCTGAGAGACACTCAAAGCATCATGGGAAGGGAAATAAAGTGGGGGAGGGTCAAGGATGAGAGGGGGCAGTAAGAGGACAGAGCAAGGTGTCTGAGAGAGAGCAGGGAAAAGGGTTATTTGAAGGTTTAGTAGACACACAGGAGGAGCTCGATTGTCCAAATATCCCTCAAATCTCAACATCAGCTGGAAACATTTAGCAGAAAGTATCACTAGTCTGCCTGTCATTTGGTGATAAAAAATAAACCCAGGACTTAAGCTAGCGCTACGCTCAACTTCCTGACATGTTCTCCAAATGTATCTGGGAGAAGCGAAGGGATATTTGACAATCGGAGCCTTCTAACGGATGTGTGAGGTGCAGTGGCAGCTGGACAGGCTGACAGAAACAGACACAACAAGATGAAGCGGACACAAGGACCACAGCACTTTGCAATCTGTACCAATCAAATCAACACCTTTAATGAAGCTTAGAAATACCAAACTTGCGATACAAGTTTTGTAGGAAGGAGGTGGGGAAGGATCTCACAATTCACATGATTTGTACAAATGCTACAAAAGAAAACACTTAAGGCAATAAAAAATCTCCATAGAAATAGGTAAACTCTTCAGAAAAAAACAAAACTAAGAACAGAAAAAAAAGCTGACTTTTGCAGAAAAAAAGCCAGCAGTAAGAGAGGTAGGGATGGTGAAGCTAACACAGTCTGACAGGAGCTAGCTCAGCCTCACAGACACACAACTGCCTGACTGGGCAGTGAAGCTGTAAGATTTGGTCAGTAACCTTGGTCAAAGGAGTCGTCGGAGGAGCTGAGGCCCGCCTCCTCCAGCAGCAGGGATAAGTGCTTGTGTTTCTTCCTCGACGATTTCTGGCTGGGCAGCAGGGAGGTCGGCGACGCCGCCGAGCGCCTCTTTCTGGACGAGCCGTTGTGGGGACGCGTCCCCGAGTGGGGAAGCCAGCCCCCTCGAAAAGAGACAAGCTCCTCCGAGTCTGAATCTGGTGCAGAGAGAGTGAGGTTACTGATCCGTGAGGACGAGAAGGTGCAAAATAAATAAAGTCACACGTAAACGCTGCTGGATCCAAAACACATCGCTTGGACTTTACAGGGACTGACTTACAAAACGCTCAGTAAGAGTTGATTGAAATTAGATATTAACCTCATCAAGTCTAAATTTTTTTGATTGTTTTTTACATTCTGTGTTGACAGGGTTGGATCTAGAATAATAAGGGCCTCTGAGCTGGAGCCAGTCTGGTGCCCTACTCTGGAAAAAAAATTAAACATTTCAAAACATTAATAGGTAGGATTACACATTTTTTGATGGACGGTCAGCTTACAATGTCTATATTTGGTTCCAAAAAGATAATTTTCAAATATGAGTGTATTTTCAATTGATAAATATTCATAAAAAAATTAAATAACATCCAAAATGAGCCCATGACTTTAATATAAGGTGAAATATTTGTAAAACAGTTTTCTTTCTTCTGCCCTTGTAATCCCATTCAAGCGGTATGAGACGCAGGCCTCTCTGGAGAAGACATTTTGTCAATCAACCGATTACGCTTCCTCTCTGGATACTCACTGTTGGAGCAGCTGCTGATCTCCGATCTCACCGGAGAAAACATGGACTTCTTCTGACCTTTCACCTTTCGGACGGTCTCGGCAGCCGAAGCTTTGGCGGCCATCTTGAGCGTCCCGGCTTTGACGGAGGAGTGAGCGCCTCGCTCCTTCAGGCCGCTTTCGGAGCATCGGTCCTTTGACTTGTCCGACCTGGAGGTGAGCTTGCGAGGGCCGCCGAGGGAGCCGAGCTGCGAGAGCGACAGCGCCCTGTCGAGGTCTGAGGCCAGCTGCTCCTGCTCACACAGGTGACCACGCTTCGCTTTCATGGCCTACAAACGCCACCAGACCGGTCACTAACCAGAGCAACGCTCCGCAGACTCTGCTGAATCTCGGGTGACCTACCTCTAGAACGTGAGCACTGGACGGCTCCTGGTCGTTCCAGCTCTTCTTCTTCTTTTTCTTCTTCCTCTTCTCTCCTCCAGTTCCGGTTTCTGTGTCCTCGTCGTCTCTGGACAGCCGGAACCTCTTTCTCTGTCCTTCCCCGGCTTCAGAGTCCTCAGAGTATTGCACTGTTCGACCCACCCTGCTGGCAGACAGATACACTTTCAGGCACGCAGGAAAAATGATTTAACTGAGTGAAAACTAAAAAAAGCGAATGGCCTCACTTTCCAGGCCTGCTGTCCTGTTTGGTAGGTGTGGGCAGATGTTTCCTTTTCCTGGGTCTTCCTCTGCCGCGCCTGGTCAGACTCCTCCTCTCGTCCTCCTGCTGCTGCCTCTCTCTGACGTTGAGCAGAAGAAAGTTAGATCCAAGTTACAGCGCAGGGTGTCAAGCACCGTGATTAATTCATCTTGAGGTTCTCTTAGTGTGAGCGCTGACCTCTTGTCCCTGCGCCGCTGTAGTTTGCTCATCTCCCTTTGCTTCTCCTTGTACGTCTTCTGCAACTCGGCCAGGCGGACGCGGTATTCCACCTCCACGGCGTCCAACATGTCCACCGCCATCTTGCTGTACAGCTGCACCGAAACACAAGAGGCAAACATGAGGGTCCCGCCGCCGAGGCTTCGTTGACCGACATGCATTCCTGATCCTTCGTCTCACCGGCTCTTCCTTCCTCTGCCTCCAGCTGTACTTCTTGTCGGGGTCCAGAGTTCTTGGCAGATCGATGTGGGACTGCTTTTCTATTGCCTCCAGTAAAACGTGTCTGCTCGCTTCAAGAAGACAGTCCAGACTGTCTAATGTGAGATCTGGGAGGGAAAAACACACAACGTTGGAATATTAGAGGAAGAGAAGAAGAACTTTAACTGAATGACGTTGAGATGCACCAATCAGGTTTCTTCCTGCACGATTTACAACATGTCCGAATACAAAATTTAAACCAGAATCCACGGGTTTCACCAAACAAAATGTAAAACTTTTGAAATCCATTATGGATGAAATTTAAGACCTGAATCATGACAAAATGTACAAAAGAAAATTGCATTTTTTAAACAACATTGCCAAACTTTCATGCCCAGAATGATAAACTGGGCATGAAAGTTTTGTAAGTGTGAAACTTCACACTTACAAATTATAAACTCAAAGAAGCTAGCTAGCTCGCAAGTTTATGTTAGCAGCAACAAACGCATCGAGTCCCAGAATGTAACGAAGACGCCTGCATGTTACTCGAGATTTTGCCTGAGGAAAGTCTAACAAAAAATAAGCTACAGAGAATAAATGAGATTAAAATGTTGAGCCACATAAAAACTTAAGACTTGTGACCTTAAATAAATGTATTTAAGGCTCTTAAATGTATTTAAGGCCAATTTACATGTATTCTAATGAATTTAATGCATTTCAAGGCCTTATTTTTATACATGAATTTAAAGCGTTTAAAGACACCCTGTAAATATTTTGACTTTATGTTAGTCTTTCCAGCAAGTTTAATAAATTGTGGGCTCAAATGGTTTAAATTTGTCTGTTAATCTGTTTTATTAGTGAAATAACATATTTAAAATAAAACTACAGCTTCCAATTTCAACAACAGTAAGTTCATTCGGTCTCATTGCAAAAACAAAGCAGTTTTTTAAATATTTGAGCAGCCAATAAAGTGAAATCATCTGATTTCTAGTGAAATGATTGGTGTGTCGATAGCGACCGCTTACCTTGTGTGTGGAAAACAAGCTCCGCTTCGTTTTGAGCTATCTGGCTGAGGAGGGCCATGCCTTCCAGAGCCACCATCTCCAGAGCGGCGGCGCTGCTGAAGGCCGAAGCAAAAGTGGGGTCCTCCACCTGGCCTTCGAGCGTCAGGGTGGGTGGGGTTCTGGGCCGGGCTTGAGCCAACTCGCTGGCCGTCAGCAGGGCCAGCATGCCCCCCATGGGGTCCTCTGAGCTGATGAGCAGCGGGAGCGGGGAGCCGAGGACGGGAGGCTCACAGGTACTTACCTCCAGGCAGGGAGGGAGGGAGTCGGACGTGTCGTCGGGTGGAACCTGTTCACACACGGCCGTCTGGTCTGACGACACACACATCTGAGGAGCTTCTTGATTGTCTGACTCTGCTGAGTTGGACTGGTGGTATGGTGTCAGCTCTGCTTCGTGGATAAGTTCTGGTTTGGGCTCGTCTGCTGCAGGAGGGGAGGGCAGGGCCTTCACCGCCTGACAGGCGTTGGACGACGTTTCCGTTTTCACCTCGCCGTCGTTCTTCCCTTCCTTTCCCACTTCTCGCTGGTTTTCACCCGGCGGAATCGGAGGACTGGGAGTGTTTGGGGCTTTCCTGTCCACCTCGTCATCCTCGGCGGCCCGGTCGGCGGTGCGGCTCACATCCGGCTCCTCGCAGGGCTCCCGTTTGAGGAAAGACCCCGCCTTCGGGGGCTGGGGCTTGATCTCCGCATCCAAAAGCCTGGAATGGTGGTGAGACGAAGCTAAAGGATCAGCGGCGGCGGGAGAGCAGGATCGATGTGCCTCCGGGTTTTCGGCTACCGATGCCGGGACGTGATAAGGCGGGAAGGATCCGAACGGCGCAGTGATGGATTGGTAAGCATAAGCTGGAGGCAGATCTGTAACAGAGGCAAAACACAGTCGAATCATCAGCGTAAACAGACCTGAGAACTCTTCACATTTTGGTTCTGGTCCGAAGGATTTAAAGATACAGTACATATTTTTCTGAATTCATTTTTCTATAGAGTTTTAGAAAAAAGCAGATGAACGAGCCCGTTCTTGACATTTATTGTAGATTATTTCAAATCCCCTTTATTGTCAAAATTATACACGCAGGCTCAGATTAGGACTGAAGCTAATCATTTCAATCATTTGTTTTGACAATTAATTGATTATTTTTGGCGATTAATTAATTTTTACAATTAACGATTTCAACTTTTTCTATATATAATTTTAGAATTTCATAAAATGATTCAAGCAAACAATTCAATTCCTTTGTTGGATAAGAAAATAAACATTTTATTGTCTGAAATTAGACAACGTAGCATTCCTTTAGCGTATCTTTGATTATTTGTGTCAAAGTTTGTCTCTTCAACTAAATAAATCCTCCTAACATCAATATGTCAGATCTTTCATTTTAGCCTGTTCTGTCAACAGTTTGGGTTATGGCTGACATGATTAATCGGATTAATCATGACAAATCACTTATTGAATAATTGCCAACTAATTTAGCAATCGATTAATCGTTAACTGGAGTACACAGACTCAAAAGGCTATTTGCTGAAAAAACAACATATTCAGAGCAATAATTAACCAGAGTTTAGATGTTATTCACTGAGGTGTGTCCGGGTTTCAACTGTTTGACCCAAACTAGTTAAATCTTAAACTGTGGCATTTACACTTTCATTGCATTTACGTGATCTTTGTACAAGTTTTCTCACTGAGATCCAAAATCTAATTTACTAGAGAGACCTGTTTTGGTAAACTGAGCAAAACTACAAAAAAAGCAATCAAGAAATTTGCCTTAAATTATATAATAAAAATAAAAACAGGAGCTAGTTTCACAAGAAGATTTCTCTTTTTCTCTAAATTGTCCCTCAAGAGTCAACGTCATCCAACAACGTCATCCCTAATATTTGGCAGCCATTTTTCAGCGGTGCAGGTGCTTACCAGAGTAGATGCCTTCAAAGGGTGTAGAGGCCGACTTTTTCCTCTGCCCCCTCGCTCCCGCCTCCCCCTCCTCCTGTTTGGGCCGCCGCGGCGAGGACGGGGGCGGAGAGGCCGAGCGTGGAGACGTCGGGTGAGGCAGGAGCTTCGGTGCGTGAGACAGGACTCTGTGTCCTCCCTCTGACTTCAGGGTGGTCACCGGGGTGGGGGTGGGAGGCAGAGGGGTGAGGGAGGACGTGGACGGCGTCGGAGATCGTGAGGGAGGAGGGGGCTTGCGAGGATGCAGCACAGGTGAGGGCGACGGTGAGGATATGGAGGAGGCTCGGGTTTTCGGGTCGGTGTTCCGCTTGTCGACTTTGTCTTCGATCTCCGGCCGATGCTCACTGGCCTTCAGGCGCTCCTGTGACGGAGCAGAGGAGATACTTCTGACGTGTGTGTGCATGTGGCGTCACGGACTTCACTTTGGCGTGCAAAGTGAAGTCCCGCAAGCAGACACACGCTGCACTTACGACGATCTGCGCGTTCCTCTGCAGCTCCAGAACCTGCGCCGTGTGCTGCTGGATCATGAACAGCTCCTGCTGCCGCAGCATCTGCTGCTGGGAGAGCAGCTGCAGCTGCGCCGCGTGCTGCAGCGAACTGCTCGGCCCGTACACGCTCGACCACACCGGGGCTCCGCGCTCCAGCACGTCGCCTCCTGCTGTGCCACGGAGGAACACGGCAGACTTTGAGAAACCCGTTTTCTGTCAACTTTTGAGACATTTGCATGAGTGCTGCAAGCTAAGTGGGAAAGACAATCTGATGGCGGAGCTCAACTGAAGTGTTTGTTGAATAAGAGTAGAAATTAAGAAAATGCAGTGATCTACTTGGTACTTCCTGGAGAACCTGCTCTGATTTGAATTCTCTCTCTAGAGAGAACCATGTCGAGTTTTTTTGTTCAGCTCAAATCAAGACACATTCAAAAAACTAAATAGATAAAGAAGATAAATTTGCCCATTTTTTGTTGGAAAAGACTGGTTTAAGAGTGATAAACCTGTGGAGGAATACGTTGTAGCAAAAACAGAAAGATAAAAGGAAGGCAGAAGGAGAGTAAGGAAAGATGGACATGAAATGGAAAGAAGAGCAAGGATAGGAGGCAGTTTGGCCACAAGAGAGAAAGGAGGGTAAAGGGATAATAAATACACGGAGGAATGAACTTCTCCATAAAGAAGAGAGGAGAAAATAACATTTAGATGACGGAATATTAAATAAAGCCTGGAAATAAATGTTTTTCCTATCCATACGAAGCCCTTGGAAATCCTAAAATCAAGCCCGCGTTCTTTACCAGAACTACAAGTTCTCCTTGAAAAGACCACAAGATGTTTGAACGATTTGAACTTTTTCAGAAAAATCTTAACTTCGTCAAAAGTGTAAAACTGATCAATATGTGAAGCCAAACATTTCCAGAACGAGTTCAATGTTTACACATTTGCATGGTAGAAGTATGAACATGTGGGAAATCTAACAGTCTTTTATGGGAAATTCGTTTTGTTTTGCTCCAGGAGGAAAAACCTTCTTGTTTCCTGCGCGTCTCGGCGCTCTCCTGTCATGTGAGAAGCTGCCAGCATGTTGTGCAATCCTGCGCTTTCCTCCGACCTCGCATGTCGGAACGCTCTCGGATTCGGCCGGCAGCTTTCGTACCGTAATGCGGCAGGTGTTCAGTAGGGATGACGATTAGCTGGCCAGACTGCGGGTCCCTGGCAAACTGGTAAGGAGGAGGCATGGAGCCCGGCAGAGCGGGCGGGTAGCCTGGGGGGAGGGTCTGGTGGAGCGGGGAGGGACCCAGGCCTGAATGACAGAAGAAGAAGAAGAAACAAAACCATCTGAATTTAAAGAACTGACCGTGTATTTATTTTTTTTCCTTCTCCACACCGAGACACATCTTGTTGTTTTTAGCCCTCTGCGTCTAGACAGAAACCCCCCATGAGGGAGCTCTGGGCGAGCATGTGTCTCTCTGTTTAGTGTTATCAGATGGTGTACGAACGCTTACATAAGTAAGTGGCTGTGCGTCCTGGTGCTGTTATTTCAGGATGACGAGCGGAGGAGCATCGAGTCTGGAATGTCCAGAAAAGATCAGGAATGTCTGAGGCAACAAACCCCCCCAAAAACACACCCACAGCGCCTGCTGATGGACAGACCGCCTGACCGCAGGACGATGCCCCCCCCTCTTCCCCTGGACCAATCAGAGGCAGCCATGTTGTGAGCATGGAGAGCATGTTTTGGACCGTGATGACACGCTTGGGGTTCGCAGGTTTCTCCCACAGGAAGATTTAAAAAACACTTTTCAAGCATTTTTAAGGCACATTTTCAAAATTTGGGGAGGAAAACAACGCAAGCGAACTTAAAGTTTTAATTCACCGTTATGTGACGTCATTTATTATTAATAATGTTAATTGAAATATGACAAATGTTTAGGTTTTGAAATGTCTCACACACTTTATACACCTGATTGGTTTGAGAACAAAACATCTATTCATTTAACAGAGAGAAAAAAATTTTATAAAGTCGTTTAACATAATACAACTCAACCTTTATTTCAATTAAAAAGATTAAGCCATTCGGAATAATAAACATCCACTACCTTGAAACAATCCAAACAAACCATGTCGAGTTAATGACCTACCTGCTTAAACACAATATGCAACAAAAGTTGAACATAAAATCTCTAAAAAATGTTCTTGCTGCGTTTTTCAGAATTTAGCAAACAAATGATTTTGCACATTTTAACTGGCCTGAAACAGAAAAAGCTTAGAATGATTTAACTTCAGACAGTGAAAAAAATAAATGTGTCATTTTATAAGATGTATGAAAATGTGCGGTTTTATCCGAATTTAGTCCTTTAATTCAACTTTGCCACCAAACTGTGCAGCTTTTCCAAAATCTGGAAAACATCTCACTTTAACATGAATGATGGGGATGAAAATTCAACATGTTTTCATACTTTTCAAGGCTGCATAACGACCCACATGACATCTACATTAAATCAAAATCGGATTAAAGCTCAACGCACATTTTGATTTCATGCAAAGGAGCCACAAGACTTCTGAAGGTTTGGAAAATGTTGCAACAGTTAGCAAATTGCACCACATACCGTATGGAGAGCCGGAGAGCCAGACTGGAGGGGCTCCAGGCCGGGGCATCCAGGGGTGAGAGGTCAGGGTCGAGGGGTCGGGAGGCCACCGCCCTGCCCCTGCGAGAGCAGCCCCTCCTGTGACCATGAGGTTGGGGGTCATGAGGCTGGGCGTCATCATGCTAGGTGTCAGGCCGCCAGACAGCGGGCCAGGGCCCATCTGAGGGAACTCAGGGTGATTCTTGGACTCTCTGAGTGGAGGATCAAGGACAAGATGCGGGACGCTCGTTAGTGGCTGCAGCAAAGAGCTGAAGCTGCTTTATAGTCTGCATATTGTGGAACAATATAACCACTTTTCTTCCTGTGACGGCAACACAAAGAGGTTTGCAGCAGAATACAGACCTAACCCGGACATGTTGTAGATGCAAAATGCAATTGGTGGCAAAAATTAACAAACACTCCATGATGAAGCACGGTGGTGGCAGCATCAATAAATCACTATTAACTGATGAATCGCATCCCCAGTCTGGGGATTTATAAAGAGTAATCTTGCTTACAGAGTCTTCATCATCCATTTTGATTGTGTGAGGTTTTTATCTCTGTTTTATTCTGGACATTCAAAACGTCGTCCTGTTCGTCGTCCTGGGTTTTTTTTTTCTTTACAAAATTAAAGTTTAATGGGACCGGATGAACATATATTGTTATGTCACTATCAATAAATAAAATGGTCTCAAATTGAGAATATAATAGCTACAATTTCTTAGCTATTATTTGTCATCAAAATTTGTTACTGTATGTAGCTAACTAAACTTAGAAACAACACCTGGTTCTTTTGCACTTTCAGCCACAGTGACTAAGAGCCATTATGGGAGGCTGAAAGTGGCTTATTGTGAGTTGGTCTAGTCAAAGTACAAACCCAAATCCAACTGAAAAACTTCAGTAAAACTCAGAAAATTAAGATTCACACATTTTTGCAGTCGCAAAGAATAAAAGAAAAAATTCTCAAAAATCTGCAGCTGTAACTGGACTGCAATACAGACGCTCAGGGAAGAACTCTTCACATCTTAAATCTTTATTTAAGATGTTTTAGGACTGTGTTTACAGTCCTAAAACGGACTGTAAACACAGCAGAATTTGTGTTGGAGTGAATAACAAAAACCAAGAGCTGCGCTCCCTCACCTGATGACTTTCTCTTGCTCTCGCTCCAGCCGGCCGGCCAGCAGTCGGTCATCGTGGTGGCGAGAGCGCTCTTCCCCTCGATCCTCGTCTGCACACAGAAGCCTCGTTTTACCACAACGTGCGTACAATTAAATCACGACAAGAAAAAAAGCGGATATGGAAACGCGTGTGACAGAGAGAGGGAGAGGCAGAGAAGGGAGCGGTGGCGAGGACAAGGTAACACCAGCTAGATAATAGGGTGCGCGACACCGCCTGTCAAAACAAGACGAGGAGCTGAAAACGCGTCACCGGGCGCGTGAGCGCTGAGAAGACGCACGCACACGACAACAGCAACAAAAAAAGTCCGGAGTGACAGTTTCGGCTCCTCCGGTGCGCTCTCATCGATTGATAGTGAACGAACAGCCACAGGAGAAGTGTGAGCATGCCACCACTGCCTCATTACTGCATTAACACTCTGAGGGGCCCAAAAGCCTCTGACTGTCAGAAGGGGGAAAAACTGACAGCAGCTCAACCAGGCTGTGCAAAATAAACATGAGGCTCTCCAAGCCGAATCCCCCCCTGAAGCCTCCTGAAGCCCCTCCATCTCATCAGACTGGAGGTCCCCGGGCAGCAGAGGGGCTTAATACATGTGCTGCTGGACCCTTCAGCTCTGCTCCGTGTGTGTGTGTGTGTGTGTGTGAAGCCTCCAAAGGGACAGACTACTTTAACAACCTCCTATATGCTCTGGAGGAAAGGCTTCGGTTACCAAGGCTACAGCGAGCCAGCATGTCCCACATGCTGGACAGGATTGAGTGATGCTCCTTCCATCTAGGAGCCCAATAAATAAATATAATTTAAAAAAAAAAAAAAACATCATAAATTTACAGAATGTCGATGATGCCAAGACTTTAAATATCAGCTGTCAAAAAAAAAAAAAAAACTGGAAGGAAGGAAAAAAAGATTAGATGGATGTAAGAAAGGAAAGGAAACAGCATTGCAAGGAAGGAGAGAAAGGACACAAAGAAGGATGAAAGGAATGGAAGAGAAAATGAAGGAAAGAAAGTAAAAAAAGAACAGGATTCCAGTAAAGAAAAAGGAGATAAGTAAGAAAGGAATAAATGACCAGAGGGATTAAGGAAGAAAGGGAAAACACCATAAAAAAAGAAAAGAAACAATGGAAAGAGGAATTACGAAGGAAGAAAAGTAGTGAGGACACAAGGAAAAAAGAAAACATTTAGCAAAGATAGAAGTGATAAAAAAGAAAATAAATTAACGGATGGAGTCATGGGAGGAAAGAAAATAAAGGAGAGAAGATGAAGTACAAAGAATGAAGGAAAGAAGAGAGACAGGATCAAATTAAACACATTTGACGTGAAGGATCAATGGGGGAAGGAATGAAGAGTGGAAGACAGAAGTAGGAAAAGAAAGGACCAAAGGAAGGAAGGAATAAAAGACACAAGGGATGAAGAGCGAAGGACACAGTGAAGAATGAGAGAAATTGCAAAGGAAGAAAAGAAGGAATTAAAAGTGAACTTAAAGATGGAAGAACAAGTTTAGAGTCACTTTATATAATCAGGTCCAGATGTGGATCAGTGCATGAAGTTGTAGTATTAAAATCCTAAAGTTGTCAATTTCACCTTCAACGTGTCGCCCCTGAGCAAGGCACTTAACCCCAGGTGATCAACCAACCTGCATATCGGTGGATAAATGATTACAGGTTTGTGAGTCTAATCAGCAGCACGACTACTTTTCACATAAAACAGAAAAAAAACCTGTTTTATTCCTGAGAGAAAGATTTAAAATACTACTAAATCTAGTCAGAAATCTGATAGCAAATCAGAACCTGATTGGTTCTGATATATACCAGAGTTTTCTTAACTTAGGGTTTGTGTTACCAAACAGATTCCATTCAGAACCTGGAAATGTGTCGACAAAATCTCAAAAGTGAAACATTTGAAGTCGAGTGAATTACGCAGCATGATTTAATCTTTAACAGGGATTTTAAAACAACACATGCAACACCTGCTGCTGGCCTGATGACTGCATGCATGACATACGGGCATTTTGATGATGCACCCTGATGTTTATGTATAGGGATTTAGCGACACATTTCCCAAGAGTCCAGATAAGGCCCGGCTGCAGGGATGGAGGAAACGCTGGGAATTTCGGCCATCTGTGATGTTAGATCCTGATCTTCAAACCTTTTAATTCATTTTTCTCCATCCTCACCTCCATTGATTCTTTTACTTGTCTTTTGCATCTACAGCTCACTTAAATGCAAGAACCTGCACAGCAAAAACGCATCATATAGCAAAACAAGCTTACAAGTAACTTTTCAGCAAGAATCAGGAGCTTGTTTAAAGTCAATAAGTCATAAATATTGATAAAAATGTTCTGGTTCCACTGGCAGATTATTTAACTTGTAACATGGGAAAAATGTCTTGTGATCAAAATAATCTGCCGGTGGAACTAGCACATTTTATTTTTATCAATATTTATGAATTATTGACTGTAAACAAGCTCTTGGGTTTAGCTAAAAATGTACTTTTTATGTTATTTGTCTTATTTCAAAAGTATGTGAGATATTTGCAATGGAAACTGGAGGAAAACTAAACACTACAGTACAGAACTAGACTTCTGCCATCAGGAAAACATCACCATCAGATTATTGGATAAATATCATCATAAATATCTTGGTCATCACTGAATTTACTACTTAACATTAAAGCTGCACAAATTGTCACATAACTCTCAGCATGGTTAAATAAAAAAAAGTAATATCACTGTAATATTGACTGGATGTAACATTTGCTAGGATATAATATGTATAATATAGACTAGTTTTCCTGCATGAATGAGTAGGCAGAGATGCTAACACACTGATGAAATCCATAATTTTATGCAGAACAAATTGTTCTGCTGGAACCAAAAAAAATCACAATTTGTACTTTTTCTTTCCCCACCAGAGAGCCTATGATGTTTTCCTCAACAGGAAGCCGAGCATGACAATAAATACCAGCAAACATTTATAGTTACTCACACACTCAGTTACTTAAGATTGATCCATTGCTTAGCAACACAACCAGGGTCTTATTGTAATTCAGAGCCTGCTTGTAGCTTTCCACTGCACACAGGAGTGACAGGTTTAATGCCGAGGGGGGAAGAGAGGAAGCCAAAGAAAACAGCGGAGAACGTGAAGGGGGCCTGAGGTGGGAAGAGGAGTGAGCACCTCTACAAAAGCCTCTTTGGAAGGGAGGGAAGGGTGGAGACGCAAGCCGAAAGAAAAGAGCAGAAGACAGAGGGAGAGGCGCTGAATAGCAGGAGGACAGAAGGAGCTCAATGGCACTCTGAGCGGAGGCCGAAACCAGGACAAAGACAAGACACAGAGCAGGAACCTTATAGCCGAGTGACCTTGGAGTCCAAGAATAGCTTGTTTTACAGCAGGAGGGCCGACAGACTCACAAGCGGCTGAGGAGACGAGCAGAGAAATGAACGAGTGACCAGAACCGGGGCGATTTTCAGGGACACCAGCTGATTCAGAAACTCCCAAAAACATCTCCACACACAACCTGTCGCAATAAAAGGTAATCAAAGGTTTAAGAAGCTGTTCATTTAGGCTGCGGGAGAGCGAGAGAGAGCTGCACTTCCTGCTTCCTAAAGATAACAGGAAGACTGAATGCATTGCAGCTGGGAAGGCACAGATGTGATCATTTGGGCCAAGATTGACATCTTAAGATCACATCGATGACATTGCTTCTCTGCTTCAGGTAAGCTACCCACAATCCTTTGCATCACTTCCACATGTCCAAATAAATACCACAAGACAATTCTTGTCCCTTTCCCCTCCAGCAACAAGCTGGAAACAAGCATCACTTATTAATAATGGCCCAGTTTTATTTATTGGACTAATACAGATATGTAAAAAAAATATCAGCTGATACTGATATAAGTGTTGATATACTGTGCATCCCTAACTAAAGAAAAGTCTAGAAACTAAAGAGTAAAGCTTAAAATGTCCATGACATTATTTAGTTTTTGCCTTAAAATAGTGAAACCCTGTTTAACAACAACTGCTCCCGGACACACCTGGTGTGACATCGCCTCGAGTCCTGAATATAAGAAACTGGAAGGAAACAAGAAGCAATACTGAGTTCTGTTCTTATATTAAAGCTCTTCAGGTACATCGATTGATGTTGATATGTTAGAGAAAGCAGAATCAGGTAAAATGTGTATGAACAGGACAGTCAAAGCAGGTCACATGACTGAGATCGATTCATCTCCATTTGGTTTCAACATAGGTCACAGTGCAACACCTGAATGCCTAAATAAAAAATAAAAAAATCAAACAGCTGCAAAGGAAACATGACTTTTCTACAATAAGGAAATGAATCTTCCATTATTCTCCAAAAGTGAAGTGAGGAATCATCTGAACCCGGTTCAGGTAGCGATGGGGATCTACACCATGCAGAGCAAGATTCTGACGCGAACCACACAGGAGTGGAAAGCAGAAGCCAGCGAAGACTTCGATTTCACTCTAGGACTCTAGGACTACTTTTGTGACCAGCCTGCAATAAATAAAGGAAGCAGCAGAGAGTTTAAAGCACCAACATCTAACTGGTTCCAGCTGAATGAAAGGCGTTACCTTTGATAGCTGTTTGCAGCAGGGGTCTCTGTGTGTCGGAGCCTGCGCTGGTTTGCTTGCTGGAGCTCCCGCTGTCTCTCTGCCGTGCCACAGCAACGGCGATCCCGACAGGAGGGTGTCGCACTTCGCCTTCCCCCTCTCTGCCGAAGGAGCGGGCGCTGTCCGGCCGCTCCTGTTCCCTCTTCAGTTGAGGGACCCTCAGCGCTCGTTCCTTGTCCCGATCCTTCTCCCTCTCGGGTACCGTCCCGATGTTCCCCAGACCGCCGAAAGGCCCCCTCCCGTCAATGATGTGCCTGGAAGATGTGGGCCCCTCGGCGGCAAAGTTCCCGCTGTATTTAATCAAACTCTGCATGGCCGAAACCTCCGCCGAGTCCGGGTGTTCTCCGCTGGCGGATGCCGCGGGCCGAAAAAGCCCCGACTGGTCCAGGTAGCGCCTCTGGCTGGCGTCCTCAGCCGCACGCCCATGTCCGTGCGTTTGTGGCGAGTGACTGTGGGCGGACTGCGAGCTGTTGGGTCGATGCGACGAGTGAGGGGAACTGGACTTCTGCGTCTGCGACGGCTGGCTGTAGGGAGACGAGAGATTATGTCCGTGCTGGGCCGCCAAAGCAGCCATGTGATTGGTGGCGTAGTTGGGCGACGGGGTCATGGCGTTCCACTTAGACTCCGACCCGATGCCGACTCTGAGCGAGTGTTTGGATAGGTCCCTGGTTTCTGGACTGAAGCGGGATCGCCCTGAGGAGAAAGATGCGTCCTGGCTTCGTTTACTGATTGAACCGTTGGAGCAAATGACAGAACCTTCCTCTCTTTGATTGTTTGTTTCGCTTGACTGGGAGAGCCGAGGATGCTCCATGAGGCTTTTCTCATGAAACCTGTAGCTCTCCCAGTCCCTGTCTCTTTCTCTGTCCCTGTCTCTGTCCCGGTCCCTGTCCCGGTCCCTGTCTCTGTGTTTGTCCCGGGCCTGAGAGGCGATCTGGATGGGCCCTACCCGCTCGTCATAAACCTCCACAGAAGGCACATACGTGGGCGCGCTGACTTTCTGATCTCTGGATGAGGGGAGGTGGGGAAGACCGGCGCCGGGGTGCTGTAACGGAGGGGGGAGGACGTAGGAGACGTGCAGGGTCCCGGCCGCCGTGGCCACGGACTCGTTCCTCCGCTGCCGCTCGGAAGGAGAGGTGGAGTTGTTGGAGTTGGAGTTCTGGCTGTGGTGGGGTCGAGAAGTGCCCTCCTCTTCCCGACCCCTTCGGTCTTTCTCCGAACCGAGGAACCGGCCCTCACTGAGAGGGAAAGAGGGCTGTGGAGGCGACAGTCTGGATCGGGTCTCCACCGCCAAAGGGTGGGAGGAGTGTAACTTTTGCTGGTGAGGATGGAAGGACCAACCGTCCCTCTCTCTGTCCGTCTCATGGTCCTTGTCTCGGTCCCGATCTCTGCTCGCCTTGCTATCGTCCTCGCCTCGCGTCTCCTGCGTCAGATCCACCACGCTGTGCAGACGCAGCTCTTCGCGCTGTCGCTCCCTCTCCTTGTCCCTCTCTGTCCGATACGTCCTGTCCCTAACCCCGTCCCGGGACGTCCTCTGGGGAGGCGTGGAGCTGGAAGGGGCGGCCGAGGACACAGATGTAGGGTGCAGAGGTGATTGGCTCAGTGAGGACGTCAGGAAGTATCCATCTGGACAAAGTTTTGTTAGCACAAGTTATTTCAGAGATTGAGCACTGCAGGAAAAACGCCAACAGAGGACGGCAAAAGTAATCACATCATGAAGACAAACAATTTTGGGTGTGATTGTCTCCATGATTGCGGTGGTTAGGGGTTACTGACCTTTGTGAGGATCATAGAGAGGATGTTGGGAGAGCGAGGACGTCTCCAGGCGACCCAGAGACAAGTAGGGACTGGAGTAAAGGCTGCTTGGGAGCGGAGGGTAGCCTGGCGGGAACAAAAAGAGAAACGCTGCATATTATACAAACATCACCAGTAACTGCTTCAAAATGTGATTATTTTGGCTTTTCTCAAGTACAAAAAAAAAAGAGTTAAGATGTAAAATCTTGTTTTTCTGAAATTTTGGCAATTTGTGACAAATTTTTTTTTGAAGATTTCTGCCTCACTTTCTCTAATGCTTGATAGAAGGAAATAATCAGGTGTGCATTTTAGGTAATTTCATCGTTTTGTCTCCCCAGATTCACATTTTAAGAGCCAAACGGAGTGAAGAATAATTTCATGACCGAGTAATAAACACAATGATGAAATTTGCAGGTTCACTTTCAAATTACTTAAGTGTTAAAGTGTGGGAGCTGTTAGAAACCAGAGAGGACTCTACCAAATGCTCTTATTTCTTCTCCCCTTAAAACTAATAATCTCAAACCTTAAATCTTAAACATAGGAAAGGATGGCTTCCTTCAGTTCGATGTCATTAGCCATATTTATCACTCTCATCCTGATATCCATTAGAAGTTGTGTAAAATTTCACAACATTCTGAAATGTCAAACGTTATGCTGATGATCTATTACTATTGGTTTCCAACCTCCAAGAGAAATCCAGCTCAGTAGAGAGTGATTTTTTTTAGAATTGTAGCATTATTATTATTGTTAAAATAATAATCATAAAAAGATTTCAATGAAAATATTTTTAGGAAAAAGCAAAACAGATCTATAATGGTGCAAAGCCCAGTCTCCGGGATTGTTATACAAAATAAAACACCTTATTTTGTATAATAAAGTGAGGAATTCGGACTGGAGAAAAATTAGGAATTTGGACATGACAGAGATATGAAATGAATTTTCCAAATAATCTGGTTTAATATTCTAAGACAGCTGGTGGTGTGGTCATCTGGTCCTGGGTCACTTCAGGGTGTTGAGCCAAAGTCTGCCCACTGGGCAGCTGCTGCTCTCAGAGACCAGATCTTAATTTAGATCCCCGCCTTGGAAACTTCCAAACCCTCCCCCATGGCATATATATAAATCAAAAACAATGACTAACAATACAAAGGGAAGGAACTAATAAAAGATCAAAGTTAATGTTAAAAATGGGTCAGCGAAATAACAGCGAGAATGCTTCGTTAACGTGACACAAACGTGAAAGAAAAATAAGACATAAGGGTGTGGCGTTCTCCGTTTATAAACTGTTAATACTCTCGCACAAAGCACTGGAAATAAAAACGAAACAAACCTGTCCTCCTACATGGAAAACTCAATGGAGAAGAGAGCTGGGATTGTTATGGGACAGAAGAAAGGGGCTGAAAAAGGCCCGGTGGTTTAAGAGCGATGGTATGCAGGAGGAGTTTCTCGTAAAGCTTCCCTTCACCTCAGATAACAGCTGCACACGAACTCCAGCAGCTAAGACTTGCAGCTCCGGCGTAGCATCCCTAGCTGGAAATGTCTGCAGCTTTTAAAAACATTAGCTGTTCTTACAGTCAGACATCAGGTATTAGGAATCTCTCTCAACCTGAGACGGATGTCTTTCATATCAAAGGAAGTGAGCTTTGTAGCCTGTGGGCAGAACCGAGTTCCTTCAGCTGCAGATACCAAAGCATCAATTAGAGATAAGCTTAGATCAAGTGTCCAAGTCCAGGCATTCATGTGATATCTCCTCCTCCTTTGTCAGAATATAAAGTCAAACAGCCTCTCGGTTGCAGCGTTCACCATCCTGTGGAAGAAGAGTTTTAAAACCAAACCTGGTTTGGAGAATCAAATCTGGAACAAACTTCAAGATACCGAGTTGGATTTGATCAGCAGTAAGTGGATCAACTTATTTGATGTATATTTGCTTGGTGATTTTGAAGATGGGATTTGGCAAAATGCGACATGTGATGCTCAATTCATAACTGGTTCTTGCATCATGACAAAAAGTTTTTGCACTGTAACATAAACAAACTTTGTTTTTGTTTTTTTAAAAATGTAGTTATGAAATATCCTGGCATGGTACCAATTCATTTATGCATCTCACACCTCGATCTGTGACTGTTTGTTTTTGTCGTAAAAGGTGTAGCAGGGCAGGACATTAAAAAACCCCATAAAAATACAAGCTTCCTTTATGGAGGTCAGAGTTATTACTGTTACTGCAGGAAGCTTAAGGTCGACTAGTGAGTTACAATCACCGATGTAATCTCTAGCCTGTTCATCTACCCTTGGCAAGTCCTTGGATTAGAGAAAATAGCTCAAGAAAAAAAAAAAAAAGTCTATAAAAAAAAAATCTAATCGCATAGGTTCCAATCTGAATCGCTGAATGGCTTTTTGTGCCTCTGAGGTGATGCAATCAGTTTTAAAGGAAATCTTAACTGGAATCCGTTTGTCCTTCTCGCTCTTCGCCAGCAGCATGCGGTGTCAGATGCCTTTCCTCCTATCTGACCTTCTACCCAGATGCGACGCGATAAGGAGTCACAAAAACACACAAGGGAACGGAGAGAGACGCAAGATTTAATCACTCGCCGAGCGGTCCTGGACAAAGGCACTTGGGAAGAAAGAGAGCATGGAGAAAGATGTCACGGAAAAGTGGGGCAGCAGCGCTGGAGAGAGGCGGACTGAGACGCGCCGAGCAGGACGAGGGAGAAAAGATAGATTACAGTAACAGAGGACGGGCAAAAGAAAGCGAAGGACTGGTGGAGGACAGGGGGAGAGAGACGCATTTAGGACGGAGCTGAGAGTGGAGCCGCCGGCCGTGACACAGAAATGGAACGGGACCCTGCTGGTGGGAGCAGAAGAAGAACGGGCCTTCTGGGGATTGAGCTCCAGCAAAAAAAAAAAAAAATGTCCTGAAACTGTGGCAACGCTCGTGTCTTTGAATTGTGGGCAGCGAGTGGACAGAAAAGCCGGAGTTTCGTCGGGTTATTTACCTTCGTGAGCGTGCGACGCCCAGAGCTGAGCCATCTGCAGACTGCTGGGATTGGCCGACCTGTACGCGGGGTCAGAGGTCAACGAGGAGGGACCTGAGTAACCTGACAGGAAGGGACTGGAGGCTGTCCGGAAGGCCTCACCTGCGAGAAAGCACAGAGACTCTCAGTCACCCAGAAAAACCATCAGAACCCAAGTTAAAAAAAAAAACAACAAAAAAACACATGAATGGATTTTAACTCTTGTGCTTTTATGTCCGGGTTTATGGAGCTCAATCAATACGCGCCGATGTTTCTATGCTGTAATCACATTATTACTAAACCACCATTCGCTCCATCTCAACAACACAGACCACAGACAGGCTGGCCGAGGAAGACGGGGACGGTTCGCATGGCTGCAGGCTGAAAACCACGACATCCACCTGGCTGCGTCATGCCAGTTGGATGCTTTTCTTCCTCATGGAAAGATGGATGGAAATCACTCAGCGATTGGGCTGATCAATAAATCGGCAATAATGTACATAGCTATAGATACATGATCAATATCATACGGAGGCGTATTAGGACTACTGTAGAAAGGAGAAGAACATTTCCGGCAAAAAAGTTTTGAGACGTCTAAAATTTTTGAGAATTTCAAAGTCAAGATTTTTTTATTTTTTCAAATTCAGAAATGTCCTTGCTTTCCAGATGGAAATCGTCTCAGATTTTATTGCAGGAGGTTCATTCCTCCTCTTCTTTTTCTGTCTACAATGGCCAGAATAAGCCGCCGTATTATCAACAGATACCTTGTTCGATAGTGTTCAATAAATTCACTGAACTCCGATCCAGAACCGCACAGCATTCTGGGACATGTGAGCAGAGGAAAGGCAACACCGCCCGGTCCTAATCAGAGACGGTTGGAGCTGCAGCGGCCATTAAAGGCTCTAGAAATCACGTGCGGTCTGATCAAAGTACGCCACGTCATCAAATCCCATATCTGAACATGATAGGGCTATCGATTGTTTTTATTTGACTCTGCCCTTTCTGTGTTTGCAATCTCACCTAGAACACACAACCTCTGAAGCATTACTGCCTGCTTTGGTCCTCTGAGGAGTTTCATGGTTTAGCCAACCCCCACCATCACCACCAGCATGACCATCATCCTCCTCGTCCTCGCCCATTACTGCACTGCCATTACTCTGATAAACCTAACCATGTGTGTAGGGGGTGGCGGGGAAAGGGACCGAATGTGTGTGTGTGTGTGTGTGTGTGTGTGTGTGTGTGTGTGTGTGTGTGTGTGTGTGTGTGTGTGTGTGTGTGTGTGTGTGTGTGTGTGTGTGTGTGTCTGTATGACTCCGGTGGGAATCTCAGAGACATGCCGAGTTCCCCCTGCATCTAAATCAGTACATTAAAGGTGCAGTCTGTCAGCGCCTGTGCACTCTCTCTCTCTCTCACACACACACACTTTGTATTTCAAATCAATACCAAATGCAGCTTTCCAATTAATCACAGAGCTGTATACACACACACACACACGCACACACACACATATATACAGCAGTAATGCACTCAGCCTTTATTCTCTGCTCTGAACACACTGCGTAGGTGGAACCTTCCACACCTGGCTTATTACATAGAGATTTATTAAGGTCTCACCGTGTTTGCATGAATGTGTGTGTGTGTGTGTGTGTGTGTGTGTGTGTGTGTGTGTGTGTGTGTGTATGTGTGTGTGTGCGTGGGTTTGTGCTCCATGTGTTTAAGGGCAACATTGTGTTTTGTGGTTGCAGTGGCTTGGTGAATGATCCCACATGTGCAAACAGCGCTCTCTCACCATGTGTATGTGTGTGTGTGTGTGTGTGTGTGTGTGTGTGTGTGTGTGTGTGTGTGTGTGTGTGTGGATCGGTGGCCCTTCGAGTCCAGTTATGTGAACGTACAGGGGCGTATTTACAAGGATGCGGGCCCCTGGGCTGGAACGAGTTTTGGTGCCCTTATCCTCCAAAGAAAAATTATTTTACGAATGAAAACTACAGGATATAAAGGCCTGAAAATAAAATATATATACAGTATTTTTTCATACCAGACTTCCTTGCTTTCATTTCTAAAGAATTTACAGATGACAGAAAATATTGTCAAAAAGTGGCTATTTTTTCAAAAATCCCTTCTGTGGATTGTACAATGGTTTATTAGAGCCAGACTACAATTTACTTTTAATTGTTTAATTACAAGAATGAAGCAACAATATCAGCAGAATAAAATTTTACCAGAGGAACAACTCAAAGTTTTGAGGATTAAAGTTGTTTTTATGAGGAAAAAGTTATCAAGATCAGATGTGAGCACCTTATTCCTTGATTTTTGGAAACAGAGTTGGTCAGTTGATCGATTGTTTCAATGCCCTGCTACTAATTACTCATTTTAATTTTCATTGTACATTTTGAAGTTCTCATAGAATTACTTTCCCATTCTCCTAATACTACAACATTATAAATCTGACTGAATCCAACAACACAACAGATCCATTCAGAGTGACTCAAGCGGTTCATAAATTTGACAATCAGGTCACCGGCAGCAGCTGAGGTTGAATTTAACGGAACAGTCAGCGCCCGGCGATGTTATCAGCCCACTGTTCTCTCTGTGGAGCTAATTTTGTTTAAGGTAATTTCAATCTAAAGCCGGGGAAGCAGGTTCTGCCGGAAACATCAAGAGCCGCGACAAAGAGGTGATTACAAGACATTCGTGTTCTGAATGCCAGCGTGACTCGTTGCTCGCCATTCAGCCCGGCTCACAACATGCTGGCAACACAACGAGGAAGCTGAGTTTTTTAAATATGCCAAGAATTATTAAAGTCATAAATCAATGCTTTGTAGAGGAATCTTGTATGATTAGCCGCACTCCACTTAATTTGTTCCTTTTTTTTGGTAGAGGCATTGATTTTCTTTCCTTTCTTTCTTTTTAACAAGTTATTTGACATCCCCAAAGCTCAGTCAACACCTGAACTCTGACCCCAAATCCCAGAAAAGCAAACCTGATAAACAGTGCAGAGAGAACCAAAGGTTTTCTGACCATTCAGCCAGACAGACAATTAAAGAGGAGAGGCAAAAACAAACGAGGTGGATTATCAGTGCCTGCGAACAAATGAAGGTGTTGTTGCTGTAAAATATTGACTCTGGTGCCTGAAAATTGTGCTGTTAGCATGGCAGTCATGGCAGTCATCAGACTGTCATGAGGCTGTCATAAGGCAACTTCAGATTCATTGCAGGGCTGACAACAGCGTCAACATCTGACAAATATGATAACATTTCATATTTGCTTTGGCAGAAATCAAGGATTTTTGAGTTTCATCCAAACACTCCAACCAGAAATTATGTTGATTTATTTCTATTATTTTGATAGAACAACACAAATGTGTGCATAATTCAGGGTTCACACGCCTTGTATTTTAAACATTCAATTCCTAATAGATTTTCTAGGTACTAGTATCTAGTTGTGTTTAATCATCTGTAAGTTTCTGTAAAATAAAGTACCAGGATGATGCTAAGATCTGAACAAGCAGGCAGGGGGCACCAGGTCATTTTTCTGCGAGTTGCATCTGCTCTTCTGACGAAACTGACACTAAAATTAGTCAGGCCTGGATTATATCTTTAGAGGGAGTTTTATCTACCTTTATTCTGTTTGTAGATGGTCCAACATGAAGAGGAGCTTTTACTGTACCGACTAAATCAGACCCGGTTTCCAACTCTGAACTACGAAAAGAGGCGAAACGAACCTTTTAGGTTTTATAAAGAGTGTTAATCTGCGAGTTTTTTCTCACAGTAACTCAAACCAAACAGATCTATAATTTAAAAAAAAGTTAAAAAATCAGGATCCGATTTGATTGATTTTAGGAATAATAGATATTAAATTAAATGGTGTTTAGGATACAGTTTTTTTTTTTTTTAGATCTTTTAGACAGAATTTCTGCACATAGGTCGATTTTTTATTTTTATTTTTTACATTTATCTCCTGGATAACCAATATCTTTCAGCGTTTCATCCAGTGTTGTATAAGCCTGGCGGGCCACCAGGCTTTACTAGAGCCCCCACCAGGTTTTTAACTCAAAAACACGACAGGCCTTTGGATGAGCGACTGCCTTAGCACCCAACAACCGGGCTTAAGTTTTCTGGGGGAAACCTTGTCTTTATTTTTCCATAAAAATAAAAAAATAAACTTGGTTCCTCGAATATGCTTCAGGAAAGAAAAAAATATTGCAAACTCATCATTTTCTTTTCACAAATACCTGGTTTATTTGGGTACTGAAGCCTAAAAGTTGCCCAATATTTCATTGAAGGGTGTCAAAAGAAAAAAAAAAAAAAAATATATATATATATATATATATATATATATATATATATATATATATATATATATATATAATTCTTATTTAATTCATCACATAAAATCCAAATCAAATACATCAAGGTCTGTGTTAGTAATATCAGAAACGCTCTCCTTCCACATGGGGCTGGCATCGAGTGAAATTGATGTTATTCTAATTATTCTCACTTTCTAATTGCTACCTGGTATGTTTAGGGAGTTGTACTCATAAACATCCCTCCGAGGAAGCTGAACAGAATTAATTTACAACCTCCACATGTTAAAAGTTGCATTAATGTCGGCAGCTTTCTCTTCAACAAAACACGTTGGAGGAGCAGATGCCTCACCAGAGCGTGGATCAATCTCAGCTACCTGGAGGCTGTTTTCTCCTCCGATATGAGCGCCGCACGCAGGCACATACACAACTTCCTACAGGGAAACATTTTCAAAAATCTCCATTTTTCCCTTACTGAACAGTGTGAGGGAGGGAAAAGGAGGGAAGGGGCGGAACGAGGCAAACATTTACCCTGCTTGTTCCAGGAACAACATCCAAATGTAAGCTGAGAGGGAAATGTTTTGGAATGACTCTTTCATTTCTCTTCTCTCTCCCTTTTCCTTCCTTCCCCTCCCACTGCCTCGCCACACACACTCACAGTGCATTTGGCTCTCGGTTCAAACGACAGCTAGTTTACCACACCGGGACAAGCGAGTTGCCAAGGGATGCGCTCTCTGACTCCAGAGTCCATTTTCAGATCCTCGTTGAAAGCAAATAAGGAAGAAATAAAGAAAGAACATGTCAGCATCAGAGGAAAGGATGGAAGACAAATCTGATTGAGACGGATACGAAGCCCTAGCGAGCACGCCCACATGGAGGAAAGAATGTAAAGATCCGGAAAAAAAAGCCCCAAAGCAGAGATCCTCGATCACCAAATCAATACGAGATGTACCGAAACGCGATCCAAAAAAGAAACGACAACGCTGGGAAACGTCCAGAAGCAAACAAAATGTGAGAGAAAAAGCTCTGGGATGAAAGTCTACCACACACACACACACACACACACACACACACACACACACACACACACACACACACCACAAACACCTACACACACTCTGTGAACCCATCTGTTATCCATCAGTGGTATTTGGAGCGGGGTTAGCTGAGAGGGGATCTCTATTGATCTCTGGGTTTTATTCCCGGCAAACAACCGTAAAAAGTCTGCTGTTCTATCCATCTCTGGTGCAACTAACCAGGAAACCGATAGCCGTTCATCACGACCGCCAGGGACACACTGGGTAAACTGGTAGGATTTCCCCCCCCCTATTTGTGTTTTGAGTTTCGGCCAAAAATCTGTTTTCGTTCCTGTGGTTAGAAGTTCAGGATGAAGGCTAATTATTTTAGATATTTCCTCTTAAAACAAAACGGCAAGATGGAGCTTTCCTTCATTTGGTCGTGCTGCAACCGCAAACGTCATTGGATTGAGTGGGAGTTTTTAATGCAGTAGGCCTACAAATAACAAAGCCAGTGTATATAGTTTCAAACTGGAGGAAAACTGTTTTAGAAATACAAGATTGGGAAAAATGTAGCGTTAGCACTCCTGATTCAGAAACCTTGCAGAAGCTTTTTTTTTTTTTTTTGGATGTTACATCTGGAAGTTTTATGACTCACGTCTCGACCGGCCTTGCACACCCAGAGACTCTTTATTCTCTCGGAAATCTCTCGGGGCTCAGACTGACGGGAGAGGTTTGGTCCGAGCCAGTTTGAGAGTCTCCCCACGGTTTGGTTTCTGCAGACTCACCCGTCTGGGGACTTTTCAGAGGAACGCGACTCCAAATTAGTCACGAAAAACCGGCATAGTTGCAGATTTTTTTTGTAGCGAGTAAGTCAAACATTTGAAAGCTTGGGAAGCTGGAATATAGGAACAATGCTACTTTACACTTTGGCGTTTGCAAAGTAGCCAATCCAGGAGAGCCATTCATCTTTCTTGGCGTTGATTGGTTGCAAAAGAGGAGCAAAGGACGACTGTACTTTCCATTGCGCGTATTAATGCATATTAATTCAGTAATTAATTTAGAGGAAGTTTCACATATTCAGGGATTTCAGCTATTTGTAGTTTTTGTGGTCCAAACCTCCATGAATACCAGTCGTTTATTTTAAAACACTCCGACTCTGTATATGAGGAGTAGAGACGCACGATCCATTATCAATATCTGTATCGATATCGAACAAATTCTATCTTAGGTATCGATGACGATGTGCCCGATCCATAAGGGCAGATCTAGTCAATCCAATTCTGTGCTTTGTGCTCTGAGACATAATTTATTATTCATTTCACACTATATTTAGAATTCCTAATTGCACTAATTTCTAAACTATTTGATAGAAAGTTTGTTGCAGTTTATTTGTACATTTGACCAAGACAGTCAGCCTGTTGTTTTGTTATTATTTATTTCACATTAGCCGTTTCACTCCTAACTGCACTGAACAAATTAAAGTTATTGTTTTTACATGCTTGACTAAACTATTAGTGTATTTAAGTGAGCTGAACTGGTGCAGATTTATCAAATTAATGTGCAATTCAGTACATTCATGTCTGTTTATAAAAAAAAAAAGAAACATTGCCAGTCTTTTCTATAACAGCTTTGTAACAGCAGATGCTAAACTTCGGGTATCGGAAGTGAAAAAAGTGGATCGGTGCATCCCTGGTTTTATTTTTAAGCAGCATTGTCCAAATCTAGAAGGATATTTCATTTCAATATATTCCGACTCGATATGCAAGGAATGATTCAGCTGCACTGTTAGTGGTGGAGGTAACACTTCAGACCAAAACCTGGAGCCAAAACCAATGAGTCACCGTTTAACACCACTGACCTACAACAAAGGTCAACCGGATCATCCAGTCAGGCTCACTGCAACAACATTTCGATGCTCGTCTAGATGAAACCAAAACGACTCTGAAGCCTGGACACCTGAGCTGCAGGCTACATCCCTCAGCCAAACACCCACACTGGAAACGGTTTCCTCTCTTCTTGTTTTCCGTCTCCTCTCCTCGTGGGGACGCAGCTGGCGACGTTCAAATAATTCAATCAGTAACTCGGATGCATTTAAATGCAGCCGGAACTCGCATCAAGCTTGAAACCGCAACGCTGTTGTGTCGTGGAAATGACAAAAAGGGAAGAAAAGAAAAGGAGTCACTGGAGAAGCAATTAGTCGCAATTTAAATCAAGAGTGTAGTAGCATGTGTTCTTGATATTGGGCAGAGAAGAAGAGCGGGTAAGCTGGGATTCAACAAGTTATGAAATCTAATGCTTCTGAATGTTTCTGTTATAAAATATAAATATTACTCGGTTCAACTGTAACATCTGTGGCAACTCAGAGCACAACCCAGGAGGATTTATCCACAGCGAAAGGCCAAAGGCTTGTGGAAATGGAACAAATCCTTCTGGATGGAAGAGGTGAAAACGGGACATTTCACGAGATTTAAAGAGATGAAGTGAAAACAGGGAGTCAGAGCAGCATAAATACTAAAAGAATGGACTTTCTGCTACTGCTGCTACTCTCTGGAAAACACGCTTCATAACTCCCTCCACCCTTCCCCTCTGACTCACTTCAGAGCTTCATATGTTCAAAACATAAACCTTATTGTGCTAACACACAAGGCATTCATTTGCATTTTCCAAGTGTCCATGTTGTTGTTATGTGATAAAAATAGCATTTCCAGGAATTATGCCACACCACACATTGCCTACCAAATACTAACTGTTATGTGTTGCAACATATACTTAAAAAAAAAAAACGCAGATTACAAAAGGAGTGCTGTATGTGTGAAAGCATGAAGGAGAAGGTAGATACAAGTGGAAGGTTTACGAAAGTGTGTAGCAGCACAGGAGGAAAGAGGAAGATATTTTTGGCCATAAAAAAGCAATAGCTCGTCTGCGAAGATTGTTCTTTTAATTCAGGGCTACAGCTAATTATTTTGTTGAACATATTCACAGACCAAGAAGGCTTTTTAAATTAAATCTAAAATCTGTATATATATATTTTTTTTTGCACAGTTTTGACATAATTACGTCTCTGAGTTCGTTGGTCTTTCAGCAAAACCGCCATTTTTTGAGCCTGTATACGCCAGATAACTTTTAATCGATTACTAAGTTAGTTGACAATTATTTCACTAATCAATTAATCGCGATAAATTGTTTCAGCCCCATTTTATTTTAGCAATAAAACATGTTTACATTTCACAGGACCACAGGCACAGATACTCTGCAGCGCTTCAAGCTCTGCTCTGGAAATAATCAATTACAGGAAGGCGATGAATGGGAAATGGAGGAAAAAGCATGGGTGTTACTAATAACATTATCACTGGCTCAGCGAGGCACGAGTGTGTGACAGCGATGCAGCGCAACCGGGGAAATGGGACTGAACCGCCCAAAATCCAGCCGGACAGAACGCCGACGTACGGTTCCCCGCCGATGTTCTCGGGACGGGCTGATGCTTCGAGGCAAAAAGCGACGTGTCAGTAAACTTCAAAGAATTTGTAAAAACCAGGCATCTGCCTTTCCTGAGTCAAAATACGACAATTTCACACAGACGTGTACGATAAAATATCATTTTAGATTTTTTGAAGATGTCCTTTCTGTAACAGTAACATCTTGATAGTTTCATTCAAAATATCTACAGTTCATTCAGGCTGCCACAAAGTGAGAGAGAGCAAGTCGTGCAGCAGGTAAGAAGAAGGATTTTTTGTTTGGTTTTGTTTCGATCTGAGCTTTTGGTCCCGGTCAGTAACAGACATGATGGTTTGGAAAAATGTTGGAAATCTCCACCTCCATCGCTAACGAATATACACCAAGGATGATGCTAATAACTTCAAGACGGTTTAAAATGTCAGCTGTTTTACATACGACAATGTAAATAATGAACGCTCATGACACGAAGATACTTTGAATACATACTTAACATCTTTTAACATCATCATTTGGACAGACTATTATTGGTTTATTATGATCTGGAAAAAGTTTTACTGCGACAAATACTGCAATTTATTGTCGCAGCAACAAAACTATTATGGTTGAAAATGTTACTTTCGCTGTTTGAACTACTTTCCCTACTTTTATTCTATGAGAGAAAAATAAAAAATAAAAATGAAAAACCTACGTATTATTAAGCACAATTATAAGCTTAGACAAATTATAGCAATACTTAACCTAATGGGTGTGTGGAAGAAACTGTATTTTTAGAGCAGCTTTTGTGTTTATAGGACTTTATGATATGCAGTGATATTTTCACAGAAGTGCATTTTGTGCTTCAACAAATATTGTGATTTTTAGGTCAGTTCCGGTGCTGTGGTCTCTAAAGAGAAACTGAAATTATGTAAAATCAGAACGAGCTGGTTTGCAAAAACAGAGATCAGATCTCTTTAAGATCAAGTTGACACAACTTTTTAAAACCCGACTTCAACCTATGGCCGGGTATTTATTGCATTGTTTACCGTTTATTGCGATAAATATAAGAATTCTGATTTATCGTCACGATAATTTCAACTAACGATGTTTAAGGAAAAAATAAAAACAGTCTGTGTTGCCAAGATTGTACAGTTTTACCTCTTTGTTTTTGCTACTTCTTCAAAATCTAAATAAATTTTAAAATGTGATTAAATGCAGTTCAAGTGTAATGGTGTCTTAAAGAAGACCATTACAAATGGGAATGTTTTTCAAGAGCAGTATCTGTTAGTGGGGCTGTATTTGTTGTGTCATGCAGTCACCGTCAAACCTAAACAAAAAGTAATAAACGGTTCTAATCGTCACTTTTATCGTTATCATAATGATACCACAAAAGTATCACAAGACAACTTTGAGTACCTTAATATCAGTAACTGATTTGTTCCTAGCGTCAGCAAAAAAAACAACAACACGCACAATAACAAAACCTCAAAGTAAACATGACACTTAAACTAAAGCATCGGTATGAATTTGATCTGTTTTGTCGTGTTGCCAAACTTTCCTCCGTCTCCTAAAGCTCCGGTCCATTTCATCGGCTCGGCTGTGGAACGTGCGTTCAGCAGCGACTGGGTGTTTCTTTAAAGTCACCACGCATTTACCCGAGCTTTATTTGGCTTATGAAGTGGAGTCATGTAGCCAAACAGACAGACAGCGCTGTGTGTGACCTTTGTGTGTTTGAGGCTGTTGTTTGCTTTAAAAGGGAGGGGTCTGGCCCAGTGAATGACTTAGCTAATGCTTTGGGTATTTCAACATGCCATGGCTTGCTTGTTTTCTCTCTCACACACACACCATCCAATCACTCTTATGTTTGACAGGTGTGTGTTTGACAGTGTGTGTGTGTGTGTGAGACAGAGAAAAGAGTGTAGTTTGTCCGTGTGTGACAGGTTTATTGTAGCGGGGCAGCACTGCCTTGTGCTTTCTCTTAAGGAGGCTGGTTTTTCTCCTGAAGGATTCAATTAATCTGAGCGAAGCTGTGTCCGAGCCACATCCTCCGACACACACACACACTCAAGAGGTCTGTGCTTTGAATACATATAAGCAAACACGGTCATCACATTAATTCAAACAGAAACACTAAGCGAGCACTGGGGAAGACAAACTGGTACAGAAATCAGTCGTCTGCCCCGTGAACTCCATGAATTACAACAGGCATGTGCCCTTTCTCTCCCTCTTTCTGTGTGTGTGTGAGTGAGTGAGTGTGAGTGTGTGTGGTGGGGGGAGTCGTAGGGAAATAGATTGAGAGACCAGCAGAAGGGTTACCACATTTACCTAACTGTATGAATGCTTTGCGGCCAAGATAAATCTCCTGCTTTCTTTCTAGAGTCCCAGGGGAAACCCCCCCCCCGGCCGTAACCGCACTAAGCAGAATCACATGTCCCTACACACACAGACGCACACACACACACACACACGCACACGCACACACACTTTACACTCACGGACACACAAGCAGCAAGCTCAGCTCGTAACCTTCGAAGAAGATGAAAACACAGACTTCCACCTTAGACACTGTGCCCATTTAATTCCCCTTCCACATTAATCTCCAGCTGCTTTCATTCCCCTGTGAAAGCAGCACCGCAGCCACATGCGTCTTAGACCCACTCTCTGTCTCTCTCTCTGAAAACACACCCACTGAAAGGGACTCTGCAGAGACCAAACTGAACATCTGGAGGTGAGCCACATGATTTCTGCCCAACAATCACTAACGGTGTTTTCTGTGTCCAACGACACAAACCCTTTGAAGCCCTGTTCCCCGCCTCGCCTGTGGAGGCGCTCCACTAGGAACCACAGCAGGAAGCAACGTAAAAAACATCTGAAGAAGACATGAGCACAACATCCTTCTTCAGAAAGAGTAAACGGAAATGGAGTAGCGTCAGATTTTATTAGTAGTAGTAGGATTTCCATTTATACCGTTTCCCCCGCTGGTTTAGGTTGTATTTACCCAGAATGCCCTGCGATATAGTACACTTCCTGGTTTTGGTGTGGTCTCTAGTCCTCTTGGCATTTTATATGCACTTAAACTACAGCAGAGTTCATTTCAACCAAACCAAGACCTAGATTTTTAGTCGGACCCAAGTTCGCATCTTTAGGGCAGCGTAAGAGTTTTCTATTGCGCATTCACACCTCCCAAAAAAAAAACTTTCTTCGACAACTAGTTGAAACTAGATTTCAAGTAAAGTGGACTAAACAGAGCTGGTGTGAATGCACCCCAAGTTTCTCTTGAAGCTACAGACAAGAAATAGTGAAGTAGCACTGCTTCAGACTGAAGAGATCTGAAAAGAAATGTTCTCACACTCACATAACCGGTGAAAAAGTTTTAACCTAAATATTTAATCTGAACACCCAGGAGGATAAATTCCTGCTGCTGTGAAGCACTCTGCTGCGCTGCTTCACTGGTCAGAGAAATAAAACCATCTCCAGGCTCCTCTCCTCACATTTACATTTTGTCGTGTCTTAATGTCTCTAGAGGGACGATAACAAGAGGAACAGGACAGATGGCCTCAATCTGGAGACAGAAACGCTGGTAGAAGAAGGACCAATTAAAGTCATTTCATGTTCGTAAACACAAGCTTCTCTTGATCAAGTTCAGTACAAAAAACGGAATCGGCTGTGCAAAAACAGGAATTTGTTCAAAAGTCTTCATAAGTCCCCCTTCTTTGACTCAGAACAGTAACTGGGGTTTTAGCCCAAGCAAGGCTTGACTTGTTACATTTTTGACGTCTGAATGTGGTTCATTCAGGCTGAATAAGAGCGAGAGAGAGCAAGACTTCCAGCAGAAACCAGGAAGGCTGGATTTGTCACTGCAAGGTCTGATTCGTTTCAGCTCTCAACTTCATTCCCTCATAAAAATTTTAGATTTAAAAAAGGTTCGATTTGACAGGGGATACATTGAGGATACGACACACTTCATTCGATGGCCAGGTCCTGGTCGAACCATTTCGACAGAGCTCTGTGTGAACTGTTGTGCAATTGATCAGTGGTTAGTTGCCTAAATGATTTTGTCGGAGATATTTGTAAAACCTTGTTAAGTAATAACTTCCGTCACATGAAATGAAGTGATGCTTCTCTTCACACAAATAATTATTAAGACTGCTCAGAGCAGGAGGAATAAACTTTTTGCAGAGAAGTAGCACAAGCAAAAGCTGACATGAAGCTACATGTGATTGCAGGATTAAATATGGACGCTCCATTTTGTCAACACATACGGATCGATTAACAAGTGGTTGGGCACTCAGAGCAGACTGCTGCCGCGCTTCTTTCATCCATTTTTGCTATTGATCTCGGCGCTTTCCGCCTCCTCTTTTGCAGAACCGCGAGTCTGTCACAGAAATGAGCCAAGAGTTCGACGACCAGTCAGACGGAGGTTGCATGAGAAAGACTCAGATATGAATCCCATTCAGGACAACGTGTGGATCTGGCCAGGGTCTGACCTGTGCAAATGCACAAAAATGAGAAAAACCCATTTTAAAGAACTGATCCGGGTCACACGTGCGCAGAAAAGATGAACTCGGGTGTGAACGTAGCAAAATCTTAAAAGTAAAATCCATGAGTTTCTAATCCAGCAGATCAGATATTTTATTACTCCGTTTTGCCACCTCTGGTTTCCATAACGACAAAAGATTACAGTTTATTATTATTGATGTGGTTTGAGTGATGGTCTCATTTTCATCTCCTCCATCTGTTTGTGTTGCACAAAACCAAATCAGTCCGACCTAAAACAGAAACAAGCCACTCAAAATGAGTTTCTGGTTTTACACAGTAACCTGTTTGTGTTGATCACATTAGCAGTGAACAAAACTTTAACTGCAATGATGTTTTTGTCCCCTTATTTAAATAGTTTAAAGAAAAATAGGCCAGATCAATAACTAGATTGTGTTCTTATTGGTACAAGTTGATCTGTTGTTTTCTTACATGTTCAGAGTTTGTTTTTTCCCCCCAGTTTTCCTCCAAAATGATTTATGAATGACATCATGAGTAGGATTCGCTGAAAACTAACATTCAGCTGAGCCAAGCGTTTCAATGTGTAGCTGGGATCAATTATGTCATCAGAGAAAACGTAGAAAACATTCTCGCTTTTGGTTAAACGAGAAACTTCTCGGGAGCGGGATGAAATGGAAGATGTAAACACTCTCATCGCGATCTGGGCTCTAAATTTGGAAAAGAGAGAGAAAAAAAGAGTCACACTGACTTCTGTGAAAGGCGTGTAAACGAGAACAGCAAGAGAAATCCCTCGACTGCTCCCATTGCAGAGGATCTGAGGAACAGCAGCTCATTTTGCTTTTACTGGCTAATTATTATGTAATAAGCCTGCATAGTGTGATTGCAAACCAAAAAGAGATTTCTATCTCTTTTTTTAGTTATTATAATGTGTGGGGATTTGACAGAGAGCAGCGCTATAAAGCTAAATGACCCGTGTCGTACAGCGGTCTGCTTGTGGGGGGCGAGTGAGAAGGTCACCGTGTGGACAGAACAAAAATATATCCCAGTTAAAAACAAGTGCTTCCACTACCAATCCGGGCTGGATCAATTCCATCAATCAGACCCCCCCGGTCCGCCCCCGGTCCCCCCCGGTCCGCCCCCGCCCGTGCACCGCCCTGGGCTGCGCATCGAGCTCGTTCTGCAAAAGCACAGTCTGCACACACACCACAAGCAGTTTTCAGCTCGTTTCGGAGCCACAGGAGAGGAAAAAGGAGAACGTCGCGTCATCCGAACCGAAAGAGTTTTTAACTAGACACGCCGCTTTGTGTCGTTCAGGCACATGTTGGCTTCAAGGGCAGCAAAAAAGGGAAAAAAATCCCACTCATCTAAAGCTTGCAAGAAAACCCCCGCTCTGGTACTTCTCCCTGCAACAATGCGTCCATCAATCATCGCAACACCCCTCACTGAGAGCTGATTTCATCTCTGACACCTTTTCTTGTTTGCGTGTGTGTGTGTGTGTGTGTGTGTGTGTGTGTGTGTGTGTGCGTATAGAGCGTGTGGGCTTTGTCGGCATGTCAAATTAATGCTTCATCAGAGCCGTGCCATTCGAGCCCTGACTTTACCAGAACACCCCCCGACCCTCTTGACTCTCGCTCCAAAGTCGTCCATATCTGGAAGGAAACATCCGAGGTCGGGGTTCACGATGTCTGTCGTTGAATAGCGCAAACGACTTGTCATACATTCAAAACTCTTGAACTTTAAGACCACTAATAAATATATCAGGACTTGTGAGAAAAGCATGTGGTTTTGCACCCACTGACGTCACCATGTGATTCCAGGCTGGTTTTAGTTTGGGGTCGTTTCATTGCATTAGAAAAGAGAAACTGCTATAACGTTCTGCAGAAGCTACAGAACGTCAAGGGGACAGAAGGGGATGGGTTGGTGTTGGATTCTCAGGGTATAACCTTGAGTAAAAATACCACAATATGGAGGTCTAATTCTGCATCATTTATCGCGATAAATCTCAAATTCGTCGTCTTTCAGGATGAATTCTGTCGGTACCTGTCCAGACTCTTTGTTTTACTATTTTTCTCCACTGTTCGTTAAATGAGAATATCGATGAATATCAGCAAATTTGAAAATATGATTAAATGCAGTTACCGTGTGCAGCTTAGAGACACAAATCACACTTAATACCGTATTACAAATGGGAATGTTTCCAAAGCGTTTGTTTGTGGGGCGATGTTTGCCAAAAAAAAAAACCCTGCAACTAAACATAAAAATAGTTATCATTTTTTTCATTAGTACCACAAAACATCATGATGAACTTTAAGCCCAGGTTGCACACCGAAGTACTTGTTGCTATTTAAAAGTAGAAAAGCTATAATTTCTCCTACTGCTGCTAAAACAATTTGACTATTAACAAAACCAGGTTATCCACAAACATTGTACCCATCTTCATTCCTAGATAGATGAATGTGTTTGAAATATTTCCAAACAGCTAAATCTGTCTTTCAGCCAGTTGACCAGCAGTGCACAGCACAAAGCGCTATGCTAGCGGTTCCTCTGGGACCCCATTAAACGATATTTAAGCTGTGGAAACAAGAGAAGCAGGAATCAAACCGAAACTCTGGCTTTGTTTAAAGCCTGACTGGCCAATTCAGATTTGGGGGAAATGTTTGTTTTCTT
This sequence comes from Poeciliopsis prolifica, assembly GCF_027474105.1. Lineage (NCBI taxonomy): Eukaryota > Metazoa > Chordata > Actinopteri > Cyprinodontiformes > Poeciliidae > Poeciliopsis > Poeciliopsis prolifica. The sequence continues at coordinate 9,189,152 of NW_026562385.1, read as the reverse complement.
AAAAGCTATGACACATTAAAGTAATAAAGAAAAAAAAAAGAAAAAGAAAAAAGCTAATTCCTCCCTGTTACTTCACAAAATCAAAGCTCATGTTGACGTCGATCAGCTGCCATGGCTTAAAAATCCTGGCAGGTGAAACTTTGGCCTGATCTCTGCAGTAAAAAAAAAAACCCAGCTGCAAGTAACTGAGTCAGGATTTTCATTTTCCATTGAATGTCCTTTCCATTTGCCCAACATGTATACAGTTACAGGACAGCCAGCTCACTTCCACTATGCAACACAATACTGTGTGCAAACATGCACTGCCTTTCCATGCCTTTTTTCTTTTTTAAAGCTTGTGAGACGAATACAGCGACGAAAATAAGAGGAAAATCACCAGCTATACATCAACTGTATTTGATGTACACACATACACCTGCATGATGGCAGTCCCTGGATCTCTGCTTCTCTATTTTTGCTCACATATCCCCCTGGGAGTTTAGAGCAGCAGAGAGAGAGAGAAAAGGAGAGAGAGATGTCCAACAGGGGAGGAAAAAATGATGCACAGAAACAAGAAACAGTAGCCATGTGACAAACGGTCCATCACCGGAGGCTTTTTACTCCAAATACGGAACCACCGTCGTTCTTCCCTCACACAAACACTCAAGCCATTTCAGTCCCCAGGGTAAACAGCGCTCTGTCATCCCTCTCTATAAGGTCACACAACTTCCACCATTCCCACTCTCCACGGATCACAGCGGGCGCAGGCTGCGCTTGCTCTCCCGGCACCAACAGCGGAATGATCCGCATGCAACCAGCGGCCCATCGGCACCTGAACCCGCACGGCGCTGCAACAACCCGAGCAAATAAATAAAAACACACACACACACACACACACACACACACACACACACACACACACACACACACACACAAAACACAAACACACACACACACACACACACACACACACACACACACACACACACACACACACACACACACACACACACACACACACCTATCTGTGCCCGAAAGAATGACGGACGCCTTTTGCTCGTGCTGAAAACTGCCAAGTAATTTCCCGCTGGCAGAGGCTGACGATCCTTCACATGTTTACATCTAAAACTTGCCTCGGTGCATCGAAATCCACATTTATGCTCTCGCCGCAAAAACTGTGCAGATTTTCTGCTTGTTGTTGCGCAGTCTGCAAGTCGATCTTCTCCGTGTGGAGAAAAAACCCCAAAACAAAACAAAAACTGAGCACTTACTGTGGTGTGAATGCAGGTTAATGGCCGATGGGAGAAATTTCCCGGAGTGGAGAGGCGGCGGGTGGCTCGCGCCCAGGTGGCCGGGCGAGGGAGGGATCCTCCCGGCCGCCGCGGCTGCTCCGAGTCGGTGAGGCTCCATGGCGAGCCCCGCCAACAGCGGCGGGGGGACGTGGACGGATCGAGGAGGACCGAAATCTCTGCCATCCATTATCCACAGAGAGGAAAGTTGTTGCGGAAAAACAAAAAGGCGTCCGTTCGGATAGGTCCCGGAAAATTAAAAAAAATAATAATAATAAAAGCCAATTCTGGCTATAATAGTGTCTTTAGTTTCCCAGGCGATTCGGACTCCTTCTCAGCCATACTGCTGACCTACATACATAAAATAAAAAAAAACAAAAACAAAAAAAAAACACGACAAGATAAACATCACTCGATGCAGAATCCCACAGCAGACCAAAAAAACCCCTGTGCTTTAGTTTCGGGATTTCTCTCTTTTCCAGCGACAAGGCGGCCCATACCCAGCAATGACGCAGTTTCGAAAAACACTCCAAAAACTACCTTCGCGACAAAAGCCGCGCTCGAGCGCGGACCGAGCGAGCTGCCCGCGGTTGTGGACGAGCCGCGGATTAAGACGGGAGTCAAACTTAACGTGTATAATTTAATGTTTCAATGCCTGAACATCACCTCCTCCTCCTCCTCCGGCTCCTCCAACCCCCGCCGCACGCCGAGCCATGCGAGCCGCCCCTGGAAGCGCTGCAGGAGCGGCCAGCTGCTCCGCGCTCGCCGCGACCAACGCCACCGGATCCCGCTACGGAAACGCAAAACGCTCCCCTCTCTTATTTTAGTTTTTTGAAACAAATGATCTAGTTCACATGCATCCGACTGTCCGGCCGCCTTCACGGCTGTCTTGCAGAGGGGCTGGGAGGTGGTGGTGGCGGTGGGGGGATGTAAACCAATAGTCTGTCCATAAATACTAAAGGGCGCATCAAATATAAATTTCAAACGGTTTAAAAATAAATAAGGTTGGGGGGGAAGAAAAAAAGCGCATGCATCATTAAACAGCAAGGGGGTTAGCGGTGTTTTGTTGCCCACGCATGTAAATTTAGTACCGGCGGTCCTGGGCGCTGGACGGAAACCGAACCGAACTGAACATCTGCCACCTGAAATGTGACCGAATCTTCACATTAGTAGCACTTTGTTGATTTATTTACAGTCTGGAGGCGCTGATGAGGCATGAGAATGAGTGGAATGTTTTTTTTTAATCATATAAATAAAACAGAATTATGATTGGACAATATTTCCGAAAATTTGCGTTAGTCTATAATAATAGTATTTTTTTAATGTCTTGATTCTATATATAAAAAAAAGTTAGTTCGCAAGAAGCTGCGACGTCAATCCAAACTGTGTGCTAGAATGGTGTCGTCGTTTTAATCACTAACGTGAGCAGGAGGAGGGGGGAGAAGAAGAAAAAAAGAAACTAACTGGAAGAGTTAGAATTAAAAATCTATGTCAAAACAAACCTAAATTCACCGTCCAGGGCTGCAGGGAAACGCGTTACACCAGCGACTCGTGATATCCAGGCGGGCGGGATCAGAAGCGAGCCTCGCTCGGAAGGAGAAAAAGAAAGAAAAAAGACAACAATAGCCCCTTTTTTTTGGTCCTTATGAAAACACACTAAACAAGTGTTGCCTTTAATGCCTCTGAAAATGAGTTACAGTGTTTCCAACTTGGGGGGTTTGAGCCCCTGCGGCACGACGGCGGCGGTGGCCGCGGCGGCGGCGGCGGGCGGGCGGAGGAACCTCGGCGTTTCAGCCACGTTTCAAACTTTTCTCGCTCCCATTAAAGACGCGGAGAAACTTTTTCTCGGAGGAAACGTCTTGAAAGCGACGGAGGAACGCAAACGTGTCGCGCGCAGAAAGAAACGCGAAAACCTCCGCGCCCTTTTGCTCGCCTCTTTTTCTCAACGAGCTCAATTCGGTGTTAAAACACCGACACCCGGTTTTGTTTTTTGGGTTTGTTTGTGTTGTTGGGTTTGTTTGGGTTATTTTTTTTTTCCGCTGGAAAAAGAAAAGCCGAAAAAATTATAATAATAAAAAAATAACAACACTCCCAGCGCTTACTTCTGCGGAGAGAAATGTCGCGGAAGAGAAGCTTAGTAAAATGCAAACCTTTCTCAAAATTCATCCAGGCTGCTGGAAAAACTGGAGTAGTCCATTACAGGCTGGTCCGAAGGTAAACTGGGGGGATCACTCGGGAGGAGAGAGAGAGAGAGAGAGAAAGCCCCTGACGCGTCGTCCTCCGCAATGAAACGCAGCATTGTTTGACAAGCCCCGCCCACCTCCTTCACCACCACGCAGACCGTGTACGTTTCAATAAGCCGCTCTCTGATTGGCCGAGCGGCCTGTCAACCAATGTCCCTGGTGCATTGACAGAAAAAAAAACACACAGAAAAAATGCACTCTGGCCGCTCGCCAGCACTACAAAACCAATTATGGAGCAAGGAGGCAGAGCAGTTTCAAGGTCCCCGCTCCCTTCAAGACTGAGCGATCAAAACAAGGAGAGGGTCTAGTTTTCCGAGGGGAGGGAGGTGTGTTTGGCTATGGAGGCCTTACAGTGGACCTCAGTTCTCATCAGGAGGAGATAGTGAATAATTAATGATTAACCCGAGTAATGAACGACTTTCTTTGCTTTTTCCATTTCCTTTGAGGAGGGAATCGGACATGGAGGTTTATCTTTAGCCTTTCCAGCGTTTTCTCGTAAACACTTTTAACATTCAATACTGATGACCACACCTATACAAAAAAAAAAGAAAAGAAAAAAAGTCCTGCCCCCATCTACCAACAGTGATGGTTTATGATACAGGATGTGGGGCTCTTCACCCAGGGTGCCCTTGCTTCGTGGGGTGGCACCAAGGCTCCAAAACAAACAAAGTGATCTTTCTGTAAAAAAAAAAAAAAAAAAGAAGAAGAAGAAAGAAAAATGGAGTGTGCACAGTTCATAGGTGTGTGATGCTAAAGTTCAGTGCTAATCTAAACAGCTATTTCGCTGCAATCAAGGAATTTGAAATCATTGATTACCTGCATTACAGAGTTGGTCCAGACCAAAAGCAGAACCGTTTGTTTAAATTAAACTCTGAAATCCTTTCAAACGTAGCATTTTTGACAACAGGGCAATCTGCTCACACACAATTTAGACAATTGTAAAATTCATACCATTTATTTTTCATCCAAGTTTTTTTATTTCATGGTATAAGAGGTCGCTTTTTATTCCACTCCTTCATTTTGTACCTTTATTTGATGTTCTACATCATTGGGTTTCCCGACTTACCAACCTTTGAGGTCGGTAAGTCGGGTTCTGGTGCCCATCTCACCCGGAGATGGGCACCAGAACCTCCTGACCCCATTAGGGACAAGGGGGAACAGAAAATGGATGCATGGATGGACGGTACAAAATATAGTCATCTGGGACATTACAGACAATTGGCACTCACCATTGTTCTGTTTCTGCTGTATTTTATGAGATGGGTCTAAAATGGGAACAGAACCAAAACACAGTGAAACAACCATCCAGACCTTGTCTATACTTGACTATCTGAAGTGGTCACTGGGTAACCATAGAGGACAAACAACTGTGCACGCATATATTCATACTCAAAGGTGCTTTAAAGAGAGTCATCAACCTCACAGTGATGGTTTTGGATTGTGTAAGTGGAAAACAAGCAAAGTGCTCACGCAGAGACCAACAGCCAGGATTCGAACCCAGAACCAAACATCAGGGCAACCAAATGAATAATACTTGACAGGTTAGCATGTTGGGTTAGTTTCTTACTATTTTCTCAATTATCTTTTCCTTTTCTTTTCTTTTTTTACATTTAACATGCATAAAAATAGTTTGTTTACAGATATAAAAAAACCCGGAAGTGATCCCATGTTGACAGATCTCCAATGAAACCACAGTTGTGGTTTGGTGGCGAGAACAGAGGTGGCTGCATGGGGTGAATTAGCAGAAACTACTGTTTTACCCTTTCTTTCGAAGTTGTTTACTGTGATGCTCGGTCTTTAACCTTATACCCAAAAAATAATAATAATAATAATCAGAAAAGAAGTCAACGAGACGACTTATTGTGGGAATCATGGTGATATGAAGTCGTGGAAGAAAGCCCCACTTTTGGGGTATGTAAATGCGAAAAGCCCCGCAGGGTGGAGGTGACACAAGGCTCGAGCGGGAACAAACACACGGACATTTGCATAAGAAGGGGAGTAAAAGTGCTTCTCATTTAGTAGTGTTATATTAAAATTCTTGGTGGGGCAGAAAGGGGTTGGGTGGAGGGAGAGGGGGGCAGGTAGCCGTGGGTGTCGGGCTCGCGCTGCTAAAATTCCCCCCAACATGACCTCACTGTTGAGCGCGCGGCCAGGGAAGATTTTGTTATCCATGAGTTTCCTTTGAGCTTAACCACGCTGCGTTACTTTCTTACAAAATGTTGATGAGGTTGAGAGAGAGAGAGAGAGAAAAAATGAAGCGGTTTCAAGTTGCCCGTACCTCTCTTCTGCCCGCCCCTCTTCCTCCTCCTACTCCTCGTCCTCCAGCGCGGCCGGTTTCAAGGCGACCCGCCGGGAGGCGGCTCCGGCGCGCAGCAGAGAGAGTCGCCGGACGGAGACGCCGCGCAGGACGCAGCCTTCACAGCCGCTTTCTCGCGGCAGAGGAGCACCGACAACCGTCGCCGCTCGCCCCGCTGACCCTTCCCCCGTCGCCCCGGCCGGGACCCGGGGAGGGAATCACCAGGCCGAGATCAGAGCGACGTCCCGGTCCGGCCGGAGGGGCGGTGCGGGCCGGCCTTTGTTCTCCGAGTCGCTCCGACTGGGAATTCAAACAATGCCTTCAAATTAGCGCCCCATTGTTGCTCTCTTTTCACCCCACGCGAGAGAGGGAGGCGGGTTTCATCCTCTTTCTGTTGTTGTTTTCTTTTTTTCATGTGAAATATGGCGGCGTCCACTTTGACTTTGAGGTGGGTGGCTGTAGATTTAAACCAGCGGCCTTTGCAACACTTTTGGTAAACTTCTCATTCACAACTCAGCGAAGAGCTGCAGCAGGAAAACCTCGACAGAGGACAGCGAGGAAAGGCGAACTTTCAGCTATTAGGCGCGAGGTGGAATATTTAAATTACACTTCAGCTTTTCAAATTCGGGTTTTCATCAAAATACATAGGTGTGATCAAAGAAATTGTTTTATTGCAGAAATTGTCATATTGTGCACGTGACGGTCAGCAGACTGCTGAAGCTGAAGAAATGTTGAGGGAAAGTTGAGTGGATGGAAAAACTCTGGCGCAGAACTTGTGGAATCTTGGGAGGATTCTGAAACAAAGCTATTCAATAGGCTGTATTTCCGTATTAAAGTGTAGTTATTGTTATTATTATTATTGTCATCTTCTAATAAATTGAAATTCGGGTTTACATTAGCTGTAAACTACCTAAATAAATCCCAAGAATACATGCAAACATGTCACTGTGTATAATATAAATCTTTGTTTGAGTTTCATGTTTTTAATGTTATGATTTTTAATGTTCTGTTTTATTGAGATACGTCTGTTAGATAGCCTACACATTTATTGTGTTCAGAAATATTTATATACGTATTTGCTTTAAATTCTTAGAGTCTCATAATTATTGAAGTTTTTTTTTTCAGAAAAGGCATTCAGAGAATTTAAACGTTAGTTGTTTTAAGCCTCTGTTGTCTTTTTGCTTATCTTTTTAATAATAATTCTCTCCACTGATACGTGAAATATTCCAGCAAAGCGCTCCCTTGTTCTGTTTATGCTATTTGGATGACAATAAACTGATTTGATTTGCATCTGTCAGTAAGATGATCTCATAATAATTGCAAAAAAAAAACTGCTTATCAGCCCATCGGAACACACAGGTCTGCAGAAATCATTGCCTATAAAGTCATTTCATTTGAGCTTTTGAAGTGTAATTTCACCATGTTGCTTAGGGTGCAAAGTACAAAAGCTGCGTTTTATCACTCAATACTCATACAATAAAAGTGCAGGATAAACTCAGTGACATCATGGTTTATATCCAACCAAATGTTTTTTTTTATGTAGTTAACAGTTTAACTCCGTGATCAGATACTAAAACAAACCAGTTAGCGCCTGAAAGCTGCTGAATTATACATTCCTTTAGGTGAACACCCATCAGAACAACAGGCCACTGTTTGGGTGAATTTTGTCCCAACACCTGGAGAACTGGGGATGTGATTTGGTTTTGGCAGTCAGAATCCCATTAGTCTAAACTTTTTAGAGGATACGGGAGATTATTGTCAGCTGTAGAAAACAGTTCCATGGGTGCTGAACGCCTTTCCCGTCCAAACTTTCCATCAGTCTTGGAGAAATTTCCAGCTGTCGCGTTGGTTTCCACGTGCTTTGAATACTTGTATAACAATATCAAATTGTTTCGCATCCTTCCCCTGACTAATACCTTTGGGCAATAAGCACTTTTCCACCCTTCATTTCTCTGTAAACTGCGGCTGCGCAAAAGTCAGAGAAATCTTCGTAGGACAGCCCGGATCTAATTCCCGATTAATTGAATCTAGTAAAATAAGAGCGAAATGAAAACATTCACCTGACCAAAATCACGCATCCTCTCCAGGGCGTTTTTGAGATTCAAAGTATGAGTGCAGAGCGCCTGCCTGCCCTCAGGGAGAAATTATTCGCCAAGCCACATCTCATGCAGCTGCACCAACATCAATGCATATTTGTGCTAAAAAAAACAACAACAAACAACTACACTGTCATGTTTTCAAATGCCTAAAGAAAGCAAATACGCATTTAAAAAACCCCTGAGCATTGCAGCCGATACCATGTGACTCACCAACCCTTCCCCCAATGTACACACACACACGCACACACACACACAGACGCACACACACTCACGCACGCACACACACACACATAGAGACACGGCATACCTGCCAATCATCAGACAGTGTTTTCATGATGGACCGCTTGTGAGAAGAGGGGGGGAAGCTTTCTGCTGGAGGACAAGCAGCTGGCGTCAGATAGGCATGCAACCGCACGCAGAGCATTCAGATGACAAGACTGCTGAGAAAATCTTCTCTTCACTCCCCCCAAACTCTGACCACAGCATGTTGTCACTTGTGGTTTCAGACTTGTAGGTTCTATCGGTTATTAGCTAAAAAGAGAAAAGAAAAAAAAAAAACAACTGAGAAATGCTCATGCATGCCTGGTTAAAAGGTGTGAAAAGTTTTAAATGCATTTTTGACATACAGTAGTAAGAATTATCCCCCAGTTTGCAGAATTATTCCCCCCCCCCTCCATCTTTCTGTAAACAACTATTTCACTTTTTAATAGAGCTGATCTGACCTTAAAAGCGGCAAATTTCTCTTTGCCACTCCTCAAAAATCATACAGACAAGAGAACTTACAGCTCAAGTGAGTTAGGCGCGTGTTGGCCTCCATAAGTAAGAAAATTGCAGCAAAGACTGCACGCAGAGTATAATTAGAGCAATAATTCAAAACATCTGGAACAGTGACAAACAAGGACAAAAAGCTCAAAAGGAAGGGAAGCTACTCTCCAGAGATGTTGTCACATAACCTCTTTGGATATTCCCCTGCTCAGCGGTTACCAGTAAATACATTACTATATTTACAAATGAATAAATGCTCCCAAATTAAATGTTCAGAGAGCTTCCTACATTTTTCTGTGATCACGCCACCGCCATAAAAGTCAAATTTATTTTGACCTTTCCCAGCGATGCCAATAAATTAGTCACCGCCTGCAGGCCTCCAGCACCGCCGGCTGAAGATGCGTTTACAAAAGCTGACGCAAGTTTTGCCATGCAGCTCTCTATGTCATGAAAAAAAAAACACATCCTTAGTTGGTGTGTGGGCAGGTGGAGGGGAGGTGCTGTTGACTGGTGCGGGTTCGACAGACCTTGCAGTGCACAGGATGTGCTTCTTTCTTTTCTTTTCTTTTCTATTTTTTTTTTGTGTGTGTGTGTTGCTCCTGACTCATGCAGCCTGTTTCTTTTTCCCGAGAAAAGCCGTCGAGACTCAACACAAGCAGACAGGAGCGGTGATGCAACGGAGGCATCCTGCTGGGTAACAGTTCAGCTGGGACGAGTCGGAGCCATGAAACCCCGCAAGAGGATTTTTTATGGATGTGCCGCAGCCGACCCCGGCGCTCGTTCCCTGGAAAAACCTGGTCCCAGCCGGGATCTGTGGGAAAACAAAACGGACACGCGGGCAGCATTTAATGGCTTTAAGGCAAATGTGAACCGCTGCCGCTCCGTCAAAATGAGACAGTGACCTGTAAAGGTATTTAAAGGCCTTGAACTATACCACAAAGCTCAGTTAATGTCACTGGGATTTTGTGTAATCTCAATGTAAGTAAATAATGAATTAAAATAATGAATGTTAGATTTTGTCAAATACCATCATCAAGCAAAATACACATCCAATATGTGGGCCAATGTTCCGGTTGCTATGGAAAAGTGACAGCTCTAAATAGGCCTTGATTTAAAGGAGGTCAGTGTTTCGACTGTTTTGCAGTTTTCTGGAGGTTTGTTCTGGGTTTGCGGAGCATAGGAGCTGAATGCTGTTTCTCTTGCACTTTCAAATATTTAAAGATTTACATGAACGGAAAATCTTCAAATTGGACTTTCTATGGCCGTCTTTAAGATCTTTGTTCCAGAGTTGTGGTCCAGAGTTGTGGCCATTTGTTCAATCGGTGGTCATCGTCTTGACAGGTTCTCCCATCTGGATCTCCTCCAGAGTCACCATTAGCCTCTTATCCGTTTCTCTGATTAAAGTTCTCATTTTGTGTCAGTTTTGGTGGAGAGCCACGTCTTGGTAGGTTTGCAGTTGCCGCAAACTCTCTCGTTTTCCAGATGTGAATTGGAAGATTTCAAGGATAAATATTGTTTTGTTATTAGACCCTCCTTTAAACTTCCCCACAACTTCACTGCTGAACTCTGCGCTATCTGCACTGGTCTTGATGACTAATGTTCCCCAATGTCGCCCTGAGGGATCCCAAACTTGGAAATGTGAAAATGTTCTGTGGGTGTGAATACTTTTGCAGCTCGGTGTAGTTGAAGTCACCCACTCTGAGTGTTGAGTGTCACCCTCTGCTGGATGTGGATTAGAAAACAAGATCTGCGGCATTTTAAGTGTGATGTATTGCTCTCCTTTGGCCTCCTTTTGTCAGCCCTCTATGTGCCTTTCACCCACTTTTCCTGCAGATAAAATGGATCAATACCGCCATCTGTCGGGGAAACGACGGAACTACATGCTGGGATTGTCAGGAAAGAGAGGAATGCAAGGGGTCGCAGATTGTTTTTGCAGCTTTTTAGTCCAACATGGCCGCTTTAATAGAGAAGCACAGCACACCTGCACTGCTCGCACCTGCGCACGACAACAGAGAGGGAAAATGGAGCAAAGCTGGGCTAATTTACACCAACCCGCGCACGCACTCCCTAGCCCCCAGCAGGCATTGCGGGGCAGCGGTCGGTGTTTTGCTGGCGTTGCAGTAAAAGGATATCAGAGGGAAGCAGCCTCAGCAGAAACAGTGGAGCTGTGGTGGGGCGGAGGGAAGAGGAGGGGATAAATCTTAGACATTAGCCACGCTTCTGTGTACGACGGTGCGCATTTAAATAACTTCCGTGTCCTATACTCAGCCAACTGGGACAAACCGAACAGGGGAAGCGCATGATTTGATGTCGCCCACGGAAACAGGATATGTATGCGCAGAGCAAGTCTTTCATCTGTGCGGTTTTAAGTGGATGTGTTTCAGATGTGTGAATGGGAGCAGCGAGTTCGCGTTTGTATCTAGTTACTGGACTTTAATTCGCGCACAAAGTCTTAGAAAGCAGAGCTCCATAAAAAAATCTAGACTTGCTGCCATCTAGTGGCCAAACTTGCTCATTACAGCTAGGTCGGGAGGATTTGGAGCAGAGGTATGAGGTGATGAAACTGATTGATCACAGGTTTAGTGCAGACATTGATTGCTTGGTTCAAGTTTTATTTTCTAATATTCAGTTTAATGGCTGACCAAATTAAGCCCTGAAAAATTTATATTTTAGTAAAACCTCACAAGAGCCACTTTAGTTTGAAAGTTTTTATGCAATGGAAATAATTTGCTACATTCCAGTTGCTTCACAAGGCATTTTTTGCACAATAGTGCAGCTTTTTCCTCAGTATACACTTTACCTCCAATTTAGTTCAAGATTGATAGAAGCACTTCTGTGAAGAGATTTCTTTAGCATACTGGATACAGTAACTTCATTATGGCAGATATGCTAGCAAGTCAATTTGACCAACTTGAGACTAAAGTAAAAAGGTGAAGTCAGAACTACAGACCCAGAAGAAGACATTCAGACATTATGTTGGAACACATGTGCACTTTATTGGGATTGTTTAGTCAGTGTACAGGTTGGCCCCACTGGTCTGGCACCCCATGTTACCGTCACTTTGAGACCCCTTACCCCACCACCCCAGGGATGAAACCTCCAATGGGGAAGAAGGTCACAATTGGGTTTTGCATAACAAAAAAAATTAAACAGGACCAAAATCATTTTAAGGCTGAAAAGTACAAAAACCCAGACATAAATTTACATACAAGCGATACTAACAACCATGTTTAAATATGCGCCAACCACTGGGCAGCCTTCACAGAGGCAAATACGTGTCTGAACAATGCAGTTAACATTTGGAATCATGTGTCTGAACAACGCATTTAAACATTTGGAATGACAAAATGTACATTTTTTTTCTTAAGCTCCCCAGAGACAACTGCAGAACCTTAGGGGTTTCCTTCAAACCTAGCCAAAAAACCTAAACATTACCGTCTCCTTCATCGTTCCAGTTTTTTTTAAATCCTGAGTCAAGCGCCAAAAATAACTGAAGCCATGCCAATGAGTTGTCGTCTAGGCTCTGCGCCTGAGTGTGTATGAGAAATGTGGTTGTTCTGCACAGAGCTGAAGTTGTTGGGTGTTTGGGGAACGGGGAGGAGGAACAGTCTGTTTAGAAGCATTTGCGGTGGACGATGGAGGGGCCAGACTCATCGTACTCCTGCTTGCTGATCCACATCTGCTGGAAGGTGGACAGGGAGGCCAGGATGGAGCCTCCGATCCAGACAGAGTATTTACGCTCTGGTGGGGCAATGATCTGCAGGAACACAAGGTGGCAGGTATTAAGACACCAAATTCCTACTGCATTGTGGCAGAAGACAGTCAGAACCTGTGGAAACAACTCACCTTGATCTTCATGGTGGATGGGGCCAGGGCTGTGATCTCCTTCTGCATCCTGTCAGCAATGCCAGGGTACATGGTGGTACCACCAGACAGCACGGTGTTTGCGTACAGGTCCTTACGGATGTCGACGTCGCACTTCATGATGCTGTTGTAGGTGGTCTCGTGGATTCCGCAGGACTCCATACCTGTGAGCAGAGTTGCCAGTTAGCAAGTGGTGCAAAACAAATTTGCTCTTCAATCAGAAGATGGTTTAAAGTTGGAAAACATACCAAGGAAGGAAGGCTGGAAGAGGGCCTCTGGGCAACGGAACCTCTCATTGCCGATGGTGATGACCTGTCCGTCAGGGAGTTCGTAGCTCTTCTCCAGGGATGAAGAAGAGGCAGCGGTACCCATCTCCTGCTCGAAGTCCAGGGCGACATAGCACAGCTTCTCCTTGATGTCACGCACGATTTCCCTCTCAGCTGTGGTGGTGAAGGAGTAGCCACGCTCTGTCAGGATCTTCATGAGGTAGTCTGTGAGGTCGCGGCCAGCCAAGTCCAGACGCAAGATGGCATGGGGCAGGGCGTAACCCTCATAGATGGGCACTGTGTGGGTCACACCATCACCGGAGTCCATGACGATACCAGTGGTACGACCAGAAGCGTACAGGGACAGCACGGCCTGGATGGCAACGTACATGGCGGGGGTGTTGAAGGTCTCAAACATGATCTGCAAGGACAGAAACAAACCTGTTAGCACACTCACATGACCCCTCAGGACTTTGTGGACACTGCACTCATTACATGCACTAGAGAGCTTCAGATTGAAGTTAGTAGAAAAAGTGCCAAAAATACATTCCTTCACACTTGTGCATATCAGACTTAAAGTACTGAGCCACCAGCTCTGCTAAATCTTATTCACAAGTGCAAATAAAAGCACACAGGAGACCTGCTGATGATAGATCATCTTATAGGAGAGAGATCCTAGAGGAGGAGGAAGGAGGAGGAAGTGAGAATAGAGAAGGAACCTTAAGAGGTATTAGGCAACTTTAAGTTCAACTGGGGGAGGTGGGGGGGTGAAAGCAACCATGTACCTGGGTCATCTTCTCCCTGTTGGCTTTGGGGTTCAGAGGGGCCTCTGTGAGCAGGACAGGGTGCTCCTCAGGGGCAACTCTCAGCTCGTTGTAGAAGGTGTGATGCCAGATCTTCTCCATGTCGTCCCAGTTGGTCACAATACCGTGCTCGATGGGGTACTTCAGGGTCAGAATACCTCTCTTGCTCTGGGCTTCATCACCTACATAGCTGTCCTTCTGGCCCATACCAACCATCACGCCCTGAAAAACAGCAATTTTAAATTTATATTAAATTGTATACTTTACAGAATACAATTTCTTAAACTCGTTATATTTGGTGATAACTGAAACCTAGATGTTCTACAGTGTTCATCACTAACCTGATGCCTTGGGCGACCAACGATGGATGGGAAGACAGCACGAGGGGCGTCGTCTCCGGCGAATCCGGCTTTGCACATACCGGATCCGTTGTCAACAACCAGTGCGGCAATTTCATCTTCCATGGCTGAACTGTAAAAGAGCAGCAAACAAACTGTCAATTCAGCCACTCTGAGCCAGTTGGTCTGCAGTCACAAAGTCTCACTTCCTGTTCCTGACTGCAGTGCGCCAAGGCGACCACTAGGTGGCGCTCCCCACCCACATTCCGACCAGTCAGACAAAAGGAAGTGCTGCTGCATTCTGTTGTTACCATATAAGGACATGGTTCGGTTTTGAGCCGCTTTGCGGCTACTGGCAGTGTGGCACACGGCCAGAATACGGCAAGAAAAAAAAAAAAGAAAAAAGTCGACATTACGAGACCCGGCTCAGTGAGACCACTCCCTCCGATTCACTAAAGTTACACTTCAATCCGCTTCCCCCCCACCCATTATGGCTCAATACCCCCCACCCCGGTCCAGAAACATTTGCTTCAATATCACTGCGTCATAGTTCGGACAGACTATTCAGCCAAGGTCTGGCTCAGCCATGAGCAAGTTTAAACACAAAAATAAAATAAAATGCCGCAAGGGGATTTTATGATGACTGGGAAAAAAAAACCGGTTGCATAATAAACTTCTGACTTAATTCGCCACAAGGGCACGGCTAGCGCACCATTTCCTGAAAGCCACACCTTTACTAGCTCAGAGTGATTAGTCATTCGCCATTTCCTTCCCTTCATCTTTAACTGTCAAAGCAACAATTTTAACGGTTTAACTCGTCGCTCAACTGATACCTTTCATTTTGAATTTGGACCAGCGTGTCGACTTAAAACCTTCAAGAATTGACTGAAAGTCGTAAAATTATTTAATTTTTAAAAAAAGAATTCATCAAGTTGTATTTAATGCAGCCCGAGAAGCGGCCGTTAATGATTCAAGTCTGAAGGGCGTGTTAGCATGATGTGGCTAAGCTCTTATGCTAAAGTAGGTCACACCCCGCTAGATCAGGCGCACAAAGGGAGCAGCCCTGATCCAGACAAGCCCAGATCAGAAGTGTTTAACCACCACAGAAATACATTTTATGCTGCCATTAACTACAGCACATGATGACCACCTACACAAAGCCCACCATAAGCAGTAATACAATCTCAGGAGTCATTAGAAGCCATAAGCCGGTTACAATTAAAGCATCCGCGAAGCACCAATTTTCCTCGTTTTCTAGCCATAAAAGCCTCCATGTCCGAGGTTCAGCAACAAAGGCAGTCAAAAGTGGTTTATATATTGCTAGTTGTATAATTGCAGACAGTTTTGAGAGACTAGACAAAGAACCTCGTGGTCAGTATCACATATTACCGAAAAATTTTTTTAACAAATCCCACTCAATTACACAAAATTATCCGCAATGTTTACATTTTAAAGCCTTCTAAAAATTAGAACAATGTCAAAATTCAACTTCTGTCGACTTACCTTTGGGTGTGGGGGGGCTTTTCGCTTTAAGGGAACCGGTTTCAGGCAAATGATATCCCGCACAAGCTGTGAGTGTGACGGCGCCGAGAGTGAATCCGTTAGCTGTGGGCGCTCGCTATTTATACCACACCAGCTGTCCGGCTCTCGCCATAAAAGGTAAACTTTCGGAATGGCGCTCCTGATTGGCCGAGCGTCATGCATTGAGGCACGTCGCGTGCGCGCTTTTGCCTGTGCGCGGAGGGCTGCGCTCGCGATTTGAGAGGAGAGGGAGGCGATAGTAGCAAAGGATTGGAGAAAATAAAAGGGAAGGGATTGCTGTGGTGAGGCCTAGAAGGTCTAATCCCGTGTTGTAATGTTCTATACACATTTATATGCATGTGTAGAGCTGGATATAAGTCAAATAAGTGATTCATGCACCTGTTCGTAGCAGTCAGACAAGTATTTCAGTGACAATGGAGCAAAGCATGAAAGGGCTCCTCCCCATAAAGGCAGCAAAGGCCTAAGACTTGCATCTGAAACCATGTCTCACTCCCATTTCTCTTCAAGTAATGAATTCACTTTATTTATTGAATAATCTCATATAAATACATCTTTAACTGGATTTGATGCTGATTCTGCTGTATAATTTATGTGCTCTGTGGGTCCCAAACCATACAATATTAGGTCAAACACACAGGTCACACTGCAGACACAGGGTAAGATGGGCTCAATGGGGAATGACCACTCTGTTTTTGGTGACACCCTTTAAATTTGCGAATCAATCATTTCTGGAGTGGGTTGATAGTTCACTTTAAGGATCCCTCTGCTGTGCAAACGCCACCGCCCTCTCAGTGACTGGAATGCAATAAATTGATAAAGGCGTACCATCAAAGGAAGGGAGAAACAGTTTCAATGCACTTGCAATAAAAGTAGCTCTAATGTGTATCAACTCGATCACTGGCACGTAGGAGAGCGCACAGCTCATCAGTGCTGACAGGTTTTAGTTTCATCATTCAGAACTTTTGCGTTTTTCGTGACGCGGACGTTTTAATCGCACATTGTCTGTCGATTGTCAAGCCTTTAAACAAAACAGTGTGTCAAATGACCAAGTGGCCATTTAAAGTGCCTGCACTGAGACATGTAGCAGCTCCTCTTCCTCCTGCACCACTTCCCCTTCCTCTTTTCGTTGTGATGATCACTTGAGCTTTTGGGCTGTGAGCTTCTCTTCCTGGATCTCATTCATGCAGTTTAGTTGCCTTTAAATGGACATCAGCTTTTATCTTCTCGTTTCCACACTGTTTTTAGCTCCGTGTGACACAAAAACTGCTAACTCTCCTCCAGAACTGCACGCCAGATCACCGTCAATCATCACTTTTACCACTTGAAAGGTGTTTCCAGGCTACTTATTACGCTGGTGCACACTTAAACGCTCTTTTGACACAGCAAAACAGTTTTGTCGCGTTAGAGTTTGGACTCAGGAGGGTTTTTTTATGCCGGAAAAGGATGACTGTTTTGGCGATCAAAGGTCTGCAGGTCCCACTTACTGATTTACAGGGCTGTGGTAATGCTGCGCTTCTGTGATGGGGAGGAGGCAGAATAGGTGGGTCCCATTTACAAGGCGAACAGATTGGAGAATAAAGCTGAGAGCAGGGCCTGTCCTCGCTGATGCTACAGTCACACAAGCTGGGATCGGCCGGGGAAACATGCCGCCCTGCCTCTGGATTTTTACCCGTGCATATGTCTGGACGTATGGACGAGTCAGCCAATCATTGCAAAACATGCCAGGACAAAGCCCATTCATGCAGACGCAGAGTTCCTTTCTGTCGTCAGAAATCTTAGGTATGCCGGGCTTTAAGGTGTGTTTACGTGTGGATTGATTTATGGTTGTAAGTGTGAGGTCTCTGGTTAAGTACTGTGTTGTCAACACTCTTCCCTGGGAATCTATGTTTGCCAAGTGCTTGGAATACTGTCCTGGAAAGACACCCGCTCATGTATCACAACAGTGTGTGTGTGTGTTTGTGTTTACACCCTGGCCGCCAGCTAAATGCAGACTCGCTGAACCTCACTGCCAAGGTTCTTTCTGCGTCTAAAATAAGCTTTTATAAAATAAGATTGATGAGGAACTTATCACGCTTAAAACAAATTTGTTTTTGGCAGAATTTCTAAAACGCTTCATTACTGAAATTCCCACAGCATGATGCTTCACCATGTGCAACTGTTACATTGTTTTCAGCTGAAAATAAGTTCACCTTTTAACCGGTGCAGCATAATCTCACATTTCAAAAATGTGGGGAAATCAAACCTTTCTGTTCGAGGAGGTTTATTGTCTGGGTTTTTGAGGGAAATTGTGAAAAAACAGAAAGAAAATAAAAAATTTTCCTCAAACCAATGAACTTTTCAACATAAGTTGATTTTTGTGAAAGTGATCACGGTGGCAGTACTTCCTTTTTGTGTGATATCAATGCGACTTCTACAATCTGACACTTTGTTTGCCTTTCTCCCAAAAAAAAACAACAACAAAAAAAGTGAATATACCATATTACCATATGAACACAGGGCTGATGTGTTGGATTTTCATAAGTTCAAAGCAGGAAACTTCCCTCAAACCTGACATATCTACTGTCAGGGGAATGATTCTGACATTTAAAACCACCAGATCAGTGACAAACAAGGCTGAATGCAGTAGATTCATAAGGTTAAAACGTATTTAAAGTGTTTTACGCATGTCTAACACGGGGATTCCATGATGAGACCTTAAAGCGTCATGTTCTTGTTTGTGGGGCCTTCGCATGTCAAGGCAACGCCGCAAAACCAACCAATGTTGCAGTTCACGTGGCCTTAATACATCAAGTTTTTTACTTCATGCAAAACGTCAGTACTCTGGTGGGCTAACTGCTAGCATTTTTTGAATTTTTTTTAATTATTGCACTGTATTTTTGGCAGCGTGTTTCATACTTGGGACGCACGTTCAGGATTTACTCAGACGTTTCATCGTTTCTGATCCAAAGCTGATGAGAAGCGTAGCAGCTAGCTGCTACCAGCATCCTCATAGATAAAAGTTAATGAATCATCTTTTCGTCCCAACTTATTATTCACTAAAAAGTTCAAATTGAACCACATTGGAACCACGACTCACACCGCAGTTCAAAATAATAACGTTGATAATGAGAAACTTAAAGGTTGCCTACTGAGTGGGCTAGCTTACCGGGAAATTTACGACCAATGCGAGCAACATCTTTCATTTGGATGAACTCACAGTACAGACACATATCGGGAGCGCTTTGTGTCAGATCATGACAATGAGGCACAAACTTGGAGAAGTGCCAGTGGAGTATACTAACAGGACAGCTAATGCTACCCTTAAAAGGATGTCGGTGATTTCAGCAATTTGTCACCTCATAACCTAAAGCTTTGTGGTTTTGTTGTGCAACCAGTTATTTAGCTACTAAATGGAATATTTTGTGCCCATCATGCCTCCAGTTTGCATCTGTTTTAGGTTCATTTGTACCTGCTTTGACAGAGTTACAGCATTGTTTTATAGCATTCTCTTACTCTACTGTGAGGAAATGCATGACTCTAGCAGATAATATTTACCGTAAGGAGGTCAATTAGGGGTTGTAATCTCTCGTAAGCTGCTCCGTAAGTAGATCAGTACCACAACCAGTGAAAACGCAATGTGATTCAAAGTCTCCAGAAAATGATTAAGTTAGACAGCATGTCAGATTTGAGCATGTTCAAGACAATGTATCATCGTGGAAGTGCCGAGCAAAATATGCAACGTTTTAATGCAAGGATATGAAATATGAGTAAAGGAAGAAGGACGGAGTGAAGCGTCAAATTCAAATGTAGATCCGAAAAGTCAAAAGAGCAAATTCACCCAGAGCCCTTTGAAAACACGTCCATGATTGTTTGGTTTTTGGACCAAAAAAAGCAAGGTGGGAAGATTTTCAGTTTTCCCAAACTGAAAATCTGACTTCCAGCAAATTTATTTTTGAATTCACCTTTTGAAAACTTTGAACCAGCAACTCTTCAAGTCTGAGAGGCCGCAACAAGAAGCTCATTGTATTTGTAATGTGGTCAAGTTTGTAACGCCAGCCAACTTTATTTATGTTATTGAAATAAAACAGCATGTGATTTCTGTTTTACTCCAGCCGACTGAAGTCGCCCAAAGCAATTAGACTGGGTGATCTCATGCTTTAAGAGTTGTGGCAAGTGGGTTTTTAAAACTTTTTGTTGTTGTTGTTGCAGACAGCAGCCCAGATCAATGGTAACAATGAAAGAGCATTGCAGTGATTTACACACACTCTTACAAACGGATCCCCTGCAAGCTCATTACTGCGAATTTACCAGAGACCTGAAACTGCTATGACGGGCACCTGTGACGTCAACCACTTAGTTTTTTGGGTTTTTTTTTCTTTCTCTCATTATGAGTAAACCAACCACGATTAGAAACTGACTGCTCCACAGACTTGCCCTCCCTGCGATAACACAGACGCCGTCCCACCGTGGCTTCCTGCTCCTCAGACAGGCAAAGATGGCGCAAATGTTCCTTGTTTCATTTCTCGTCTCATGAGGTCATCCTGCAACAAATGACTCCAACTAGCCTGATTTCCATTGCGTTTGTTTGTGGCGTTTGCATCTTCTTTTCTGTCACATATAACCTGGCAAATGCATTCGCAGCACTTAAACGTTCTTTTTTTTCTATTCAAATGTCAAAGTATTTCATACGACAAACCAACACAAAGTAGTTTTCATCATTTATAAGAATAGTATCGATATGCTATCTCTCTCTCTCTCTCTCTCTGTTTATATATATATATATATATATATATATATATATATATAGATCTAGCAGCCATATTTGCAGTGACATGGGGTTCTGAAGTGTACTGAACCAAAGAGGGTAGAATACAGATACATGCCACACTTTTCAGGATTTAATTTGTAATAGAACAAATAAAAAAACACCTAAAACAAAAAAGCCCACAGCATTTTTTTGAGTTTGTTTGTACAGTCCCAATAAAAACATAATATCAAATTGAAGGGGCATGAAAGCTTTGGCAAGGGACAGCATCATCTGGCTGACTGGTTGCTGCTATTTTTCAAAGAGGGGACATTGAGTTGCATGGGGGGGATGGTCCGATGGTCCGGGGGAAACTATGAAAAAGAGACCTGCTCTAGATGAAATTGGGGGTGGGGAGCGCGGACTTGACTGGGCTACCACTTCTTTTTCACACATGCAGACGCACTCTTTGCAACATCTACCACTTCCAGTCTTCCTGGTACTGGAGCGCAGCTTAATGCAGAACGCATTAGCAGCAATTAGCCCTGAGAGAGGGTGACGGCTGATGCCCAGAGACGGCTGGGAAGTAGAGTAAGACGGAGAGGCGAGAGCTAAAATCCATAAAGTGGAATCTGGGTGGCGCGTTGTGGACGAGAAAGAGGAGAAAAGAGGCAGATAGCCTTTTTTCTACCCCCTGCGCAGCTGAACGTGGGGCGTGTGCGCTCTGCGTGAAACGTCTGGACACAGCTGCATTATGATGCATGCCAGATGCTCAATTAGATCAGCTGTATCAGTAAAAGAGGTTGGGGGAACTCTGCGTTTCGGAGCAGTTTTGCGTTTAACGACAGCCAGTGGGGTTGACCAACATGTCAGGAGAGTCTCTTTTCTTCCCCATTGTGGCTGCCAGGCTTTTCTTTCCCCGTCTTTCTCCTCTCTCTGAGCCTCCTGATGAAAAGTGACCAGCCGAGCGGTTGTTTGCCATCTGTGACCGTTTCAGAGGGGGGAAAGCCCTGCTCCACGTTCGCCCCCTCCTCCCCTGCGACTCTGCCAATAGATTGTCCGTCTGCTGCGTCATTGATCCGCAGGTCACCGTGGTGACGGCCTGACTCCACGGCTCGGGCTAGTTACCAGCTGTGTTTTAATATAACCATGTGTATGGGTGCGTGTGTGTGTGTTGTGCCTGCCAGCTGGCCAGTTTGTTTGCCTGGACTGGATTAGCTTCCCATTTACAGCCCAAATTAATTCCCAGCACCCCTCACCCACCTTTTCTCTCTCTCTGTTGGCAAATAGACAGATTCACCCAAACAAACAGTTTTCTGACCACGCCCTAATCTATAAAAGTACTGTATTAAAACCTTAAAGACGATGGAGCATCTGAAGTTATAGTTTCAAAGCCATTAAACTATTCCCTCCTATTGCATTGTAATTCCCTCGAATGTCGCAGTTGTTTTTTTATTTTTTTTGGGGGGTTGCTGCGTTTTGTCTCGTTGGAGCAACAAAGAACAAGAGATTTCCTGATAGAAGAAGATTTCACTGCTAAAGTTTATTGAAGAAGCATTTTTTATTATATTTTCTTTTACTCTCACACATAAATGTTAAATTTTGAAAACCACAAGCATTTTTCATTCCTCCGGATCTGTGTTGTAAAGACCGTATGACTGGGTTCTGTATGCGTATAGTAACCAAAGCCCACTACTGTCTTTTGGAAAGTCGGGTTCACGCTGCTTGGTTGTTGGTCGTCCATCGTCAGAGGTGAACCGACCACTGATTCAGCATTCTCACAACAACAAACTCCCACAAATGTCAACCAGAATCAGGTCTTTTCTGGTAAAACTGATTTGATATAGATTTCACGTAACTGAAGTGACTGGAGGGCTGGTTAGGACTGTCTGGTTAGGTACAGCACTTGACCAGTTTAAAGCCTTAAAAAACAGAGACTTTTTGTGTGTGTGTCAATCTGAGCTGACAAAAATCACATACGGAATACCTCAGGGCTCCATTTAGGGGTCTCTCTTATTTAATACATGCAAGAGGTTGCAAAAGGTACCATAACTACTCAGGTAATACACAGTTCTACGTCACAACATCACCAGACGACTGTGAAGGCATTCCAGAGTTAAGTTGCATGGAATGAATCAGCGCATGGATTTGTCATTGCTTACTTCACCTGAATAGAAACACAATTGCAAAAAGGCTGAAACATCAACATTCTATGAATCACAGCTAAACCAATTTGTTTAGCATTGAGTAATGACAACTGGAGCGTCATTAATTGTAGTCTGTAATTTTGATTATATTTTTCCTTTTTCATACCACTCCAATGTATTCTCGTTTGTTGTTTTTTGTTGGGTTTTATTTCATAAGGCACCTTGAATTGCCTTGTAGCTGAAACGTGCTAATCATAAAGACTTGCCTTGCCTAATGCCAAGCTGTTGCACTGTAACATGTTTAAGTCCCAGGCTTTAGACATTGCTATTTTAAAAAGTGCAGCACGCATCTTTAAGCCAGTCGACTGCAGAATGCGAACAACATCTAAACTGGATAATCATCTTACAGAGTCCAGGCTGACTGTAACAAAAGTGACAAAAGCGCATAACATTATGTTGAAAAAAATTAAGTCTACTTGAACAATACTTTTGCATTTATTGGGTGTTTATTCTATATTCTGCTCAGTCCAGGAATGAGGCTTGTAGCTGCTTCTTCTGATATGCTAGGCTAACTATGATTAGCAAAACAAATTCTTGTGCATTTTTATAACTTGTGACAACAAAATAAATAACTGAAACAGGTATTGAGTGTGAAAAAGATTAATGTGTTTTTGTTTTTTTTCTTTTACTCCTGGTCAGCTATAACACGTGAGGCAGCCATATTTGATTATGAAATCAGGGTTGGCTGGAAACGTTCAACTCTCCACACGGATTTCCGGCTTCCACCAACCGTTCCCCGAATTCTCTCAAATTCAGTCTAGAAAATTTCAACTCTTGAGCAGAGACGGCAGGGCACAAGTAAACTCCATTGTTAAACCAATCACGCAGTGCTAATTGATAGCCTTTGTTATTCTTGTTTTTTTTTTTGTTTGTTTTCACCACATAAAACTTAACAAGGTGTAGAAATCAAAGACCTGTTTTTGATCATGTTTTGTGAAAACGGTGGTGATCAGAAGGCTTAGTGCTTGTGGAGCTGGCACTAAACATTTGAGAACCACCGTGTTCAATTTATATTTACTGACACAACTGCAGTGTGACTAATAAAGCCAGGCGGTGAGATTTGGATCATATAAAATATTTGGGAGGTTAATTATCTTCTGGTTCCCTGTGCTTAGTTCACATAAAAGCTCATCTCCAGCAGGGTAGTTCAGACCACAACAAGCGTTTTATTGTAAGAAACTGGGCCCAATTTAGTTGGTTCACTGGTTTCCTGCTTCCTTTTTTTTTTGACATTTTTGTCACTGCTTCGTTTTCTTTAGATGGAAGTGCAAAAGAATTTTTTTGTGTGCGTTTTGTGCTCTGCATTGCAAGGCCGTCGTAGACTCCCTGCCCTTTCAAAAATCATATGATCATCAGGGTAAAATCTGATTAAAAGCTTGAAGTGTGCAGCCCAGTTCACAGTCATTCGATCAGCCACATGCAGCAATGCCTGAGGCTGGAAAGTCTGTCATAAAATGTTGCATTTATTTCCCACCCCCCTCCCTCCCGCTGCCCCTGTTGCTCCCTAACACACACAGATACGCTTCTCTTCCTCTTCTGGTTCACCCACCTCACTTCCTCACACTGTCCCTGCTTGCCATTGGCCCACAGCCCAGGCTGGGGTGCCTTTTAAGGGTGTGATGTTTGACTCAGGTGCCGTTCAAACCCGGCACTGATGACAAAGCAGCCTCCAATCAAACCTCACGGCAGCACACATTTGTGAAATGATGTGCTGACTGGTAGAGTGAGGGAGGCCTGTTTCGCATGCGCAAGTGTGATCAGTCGGTTTTGAATGTAAAGTCAAAGGGTCTTTGCAGAAAACCTGAAAGCTGATGACACACACACACACACACACTCTTTATACCCCCCATGCATCCTGGTGGACCCAGGGAGGCTCATCCATTCTCAGCCATCTGCCTCTGACCAATGGGAGGGACCTGTGAGCTGCCCGCCTTCTATTGGCTCGTTTGGAGATTCGTGGCCTCTGACTGGCCACGGTCCTGCCCCAGCTTCTTGGTCTTCCTTATCGTGTTGCTGCCCCTCAGTTAAAGCACGCCAAGAGAGGTCAGCCACCTACACGTAATGGGTTGTTGTCTGTGGTTAAAAATGCCTTACATAACTTTCTGTTTCTCCATTCTCTGCATAGCTTCTTGTCAGCGCCTTCTGCTTTCGTCTGCACTATTTACATAGTCAAACGTCTGTACAAATACTTTCTTATTCCTCCGTATGTCAGCCAGTCAAGCGTGGAAATGTGTTATCTGCTTGGGCTGGAATATATTATTATTATTATTATTATTATTATTATTATTATTATTATTATGTATGCTGCAGTTCTTGATATGTGTTTGCAGTTCCCACCCATCTCTCCCCGGCTGTTTGAATGAGTCGCCTGCTCGGCTCCGATTGGCCGCCGGCAGCTGCCATATATGGACATAGGCCAGCAGCAGAAGCAGGAAGTGGGGCAAAGGAGGAAGTGGAGAGCCTCCTGTCAAAGAGAAGCATGTGCAGCCTGCCGAGGAATCACAAGAACAAGCGTGCCACACCTTGTTCGCCAGTCCATCTCCCAGCTTTTCTCTTCAAGTGTACAACACGCCCTGTCGGTTATCTCACCCTCTCCTGGTTCGCTCCTGATAACAGTCATTATCTCCCCCGCTATCTCCTTCTCCTGACTTAGCATCTTGACACGTTCGTGTCACAAACGCAGTCCCTTTGGAAGCTTAAAACTGGAAATCTCTTAATCGCTCGCGCCAGCAATCTTTCAGCTTAGTTCAGCATGCGAGCGGCGCTTTTACACCCGAGGGTTTGACAAAATGCAAGCCGGAGTTGCTCAGCGGCAGGACGCAACGCGGCCTGGCCACCTGCCGATTCACACACTATGGCGTTGTTCACCTGATGACTGTAATAAGAAATGAGGTTATGCAACGCCATTAAATTGTATCTGTGAACATCAGGTGGCATTAGAGTTATTTTGGTTTGATAAGCGGTCATAAACTGTGACCCTTGACCCCTAGCTCAAATAAAAGATGAGAAACACAAACAAGCCAACACGTGCGGATGGGCCCCATGCGGGGCGCAACACAGGCCTCGGCTCATAATGGGCTTCTTCAATGGAAACCTTTTGAATCAACCGGATCAATCAAGTTGATCTGTACAGCACATTTCAGAAACATGGCAGCTCACATCATGAAGACATAAAAACGAAACAAACACGTCACACAGTCAACAGTTGTGAAAACAGATGTTACGTCAATACACATCTCATATTTTGGTCAGTGTTCTTTCCGCTCACTTGGATCCCAAATGGGTAGATTCAAAATGGCGTCCGTTTTTTCCCCCACAGAGTTCATCTGCCTTTCACCTGTCCTGATGGTAAACATGGCTCCATCCTATTTGGGATTCTTTTTCCAGCCTGTTTCCCACCAGTGTGGGCCCATATTTTACATTGACCTTCCTGCCTGGGGCCCATTTGGACTGACTATACAAGAGGTACCCTGAGCAGGTCACAGCTGGGGATGAAATGTGTATTAAAAATGAGATACATCCAGGATTCAAGGTCCTATTGGTCCTATTTCTTTTTTCAGAGTTGATTTCATCATTTCATCATCTGCTGACAGTTCTATTTGGAACTCATTTTGCGTCCCGTTTCCCACCTACGATGGCATAGGCCTCGTCTTAAAGTGTCAACTTGGTAAACGTCCTGTAACAATACCAGAGTGGTACCCAATGTGGCTGTAGGCATTAAACAAATGGGTTGAATTTGTGCAGATCATCTTTTTATTCATTTTACTTTCCAGCTGCATATCCAGCTAACATAACGAGATCGCGAGGCGGTGTACGGAGTATTTTTCATATTTTCAGAGATACAACTGATACCAAACTGTTGCATGTGAAATTGAACCAAATGGACCAAACCAATGTGAAGCCACTGAAGTATCACCGACTATTAGCAGATAGAAACGGCAGTGCTAATTAATGCCGAGAGCTTTTACAGGATTAGAAAAAGTTCAGGTCTGCACAATGTAGCACTTGTTGTGAAATTCAGGAGAAATAACAAGCGACAGTTTTGATTTCGCAACTCCTTCGACTCTTTTGTCTCTCAAGGCTTGTTCATGCTGGTAGGAGTGTGCAGTAAAGTTACAGTCAGGTTAGGCATTCTGCGTTTGTGCTGGTGTGTGTGTGTGTGTGTGTGTGCTGACCTGGTGGGGTGTGTATTGTTGAGGCCACACCTTCTTGTCAACACTGACATCCATAAAAGGAGATCTTTAAGTTTGTCACATGACAATAATCCGAGGAATGCAAGACTGGTCACATGGGATACCATCTCAAGAAATCAGTTTCACCCTGAGGACAGGCGAAATTGTTGGTGTGTGTGTGTCGTGTGCGTGCGCGTGTGTAAGTGTGTGCATGTGTAAACTTGTGGTTTCGTTATGAATTTCTCAATTATTAGTTGCATTTATCTTTCTTTTAAATATTCAAGTAAATAGCAAGACTTTATCTCTTTATGTATCATGACTGTGTGTGCATGTGTGTGTTTTTATCTTATGCGTGTGTGTGTGTGTGTGTGTGTGTGTGTGTGTGTGTGTGTGCGCGCGTGTGGATTTCACTTCTCGTTCAGATATGCTTCAGTAACTGGAAACTGCAAAAGGAGGAGTTTGTTCCAATTTCCTTCTCTGTCAGAAGAAGAACAATTTGTGTGTGTGTGTGTGTGTGTGTGTGTGTGTGTGTGTGTGTGTGTGTGTGTGTGTGTGTGTGTGTGTGTGTGTGTGTGTGTGTGTGTGTGTGTGTGCGTGTCAGCAGTTCATTGTGTGCTTGCCAATAGAGTGGTTTTATATTTGACAGTGTAAAGTTTCTGAAGGACCTCATAATAATAATAATTTTTTAAAAAACTACTTTCTTTGTTTTTCAGAAAATCCTGCCCTGTTGGCAGAAGAAAAAAAATCAGCTTTCAGTGTTTGTGGATAAGCGTATGAATGTAGAATTGAAAATCAGCACTTCCTGAAGCTGCATCCTCCCTGTGGGCTGCTCTCTACTGCCCCCTATAGCTCAAAACAACTCATATAAACCACACAGTTGCCTAACGCTTCACTGAAAGGAACTTCCTCTTATTTCTCTCCCCCCCTTTTATGTGGCACCATATAAGGTTAACAGTTGACAGGTAGACACATGTCTGCTGAGCCAATGGTGCTGCAGAGGCTGAGAGAAGCTTCATGTCTCCTTATATGATTTGACAGCGAAGCGAGGCTGTCTGTCTGCGTGAGGACAGGAAGTTTTGGGCAACAGGCTGGTGAGGATGTTCAACATACAGTTTGAGGTTTTTCCAAAATGATCCAATCGCCTGCAGAAAGTTCCAGCCTTCCCCAAGCTAAGAAATCAAGACGCGTCTTAGCTGGTTTTGTGACTCATTGGGTTTTGAAGTAATGTTTCAGCTTGGCCGTCTGTTTTGATGTCGGTGAGGCTTTCAGTCTGGCTGATTCAGCGGATTTCAGCCGTGGAAGGCAGGAAACTAATAGACACGTTCTAAATTTGCCTTCTGCCGCTTCTTCCACTCAACTTTCTCCGCTGATGACCTCTGAGTTTCAACGCCACTGACTCAGACCTCTGCAGAGCAGGGTTAGGGTTACGACCCGCAGCATGTTGGCTCAGCAAGAAAAACCTTCCACCGACCTCTCTGTTTGGGAAGCGGCCTCCCACTTCCAAAACAAAGGCATTTCTATCGTTTCTGTCGTTTCTATCTCCTCGTCTCCAAGGTGTTAGCATGTCTCTCCAGTCACAGGGTTGCAGCAACCCTTCACTCTTTGCTTTCCTTCCTTTATTCCCCCTGCTTGCTTTTGCTTGGACAAAGCTGTTGCCTCGCCGCTCCACGGTTCACCCCAACAGAGTGCACGCCCCCCACCACACACACACACACACACATATTCACTTGGTGTCAGTGAGTCAAACAGGTGAGGTGACAGACGGAGATGAATCTGAAAGCTAAAAAGGTCTCTGAGAGGCTATTTGTGACTGTGCATGCTTGAGCGACCCGGTGTGTGCGTTCTGCAGCTGAAGGGATTCCCATAGCGGCGGGTAAAAATATAGGTCATGTTGTGAAAACACGCACGGCGTCTGCTTGAATACGATTCAATTTTCGACACGTTTGAAAGGCAAGGTAACGCGCTTCGTTTGGTTTTTACACTTTTCAGATGTGGTGTGCGTTTGTGTTCAGCCCGTCCGAGTCAAGCCTCAGTGAAACGGCTTTTCGGTGCCTTCCAGTCGCCTCTGTATGCTCAAATTTGTGGCTTACTTTTGGAGGTAACCAAGCCATTTCATTCCAATGTTTTGTACCTGTGGCACATCTGAAAACTGCAGGACAGCGGCCCTCCAGGACTGGAGTTTGACACCTGTGCATTAGCGGTTATGAATTGATGAACGCTAAGTTTAAAGCGTCTCGTTGCCAC
Organism: Poeciliopsis prolifica; assembly: GCF_027474105.1. Lineage (NCBI taxonomy): Eukaryota > Metazoa > Chordata > Actinopteri > Cyprinodontiformes > Poeciliidae > Poeciliopsis > Poeciliopsis prolifica. Next base: position 9,160,322 of record NW_026562385.1, on the reverse strand, counting down.
GAGTTGTTCCGAAAAAAAAAAAACGAGCAAGTACCGCAAAGTGTTTGTTCATGAGTTTGTTTATATTCTGCAGCTTTATAAGATAAAGTAAAAATGTTTGTAAAGTATGTATTCATTGACAAAACATGATGTCTTCGTTCAGACTACATAGAGCTTTTTATTTATGATTAATCTAGTGGTAGAAACTTGTTAAGTTGTCTGCAATGCACTGTAACATGTTGTATTTTTACTAATTGTACCTGGATAAAAACTAGCCTTTATGGCTAACTCTGCATTATCTCTTTTGAAGTAAATAAACAAAACAAAAAGAAAGAAAAGAAAAGGTAAAGAAATACAAATCAGACAGTGTCTAATACTTGTTTTTCTTTTAGTATGTGGTGTGCACCAGAAAGTTGACTTTTTCCCTTCAATGTCCCGGAATGCAGCTCTGAGAGATTGCATGCAGATGACCTGCAGCGCTGCCATTGGCTACAGCGGGCAGGTAATTCGCATTCTGGTTGCCCTTTTAAGGCAACCGCTGCAAAGTCCTTCTTCTCATTCCTGTTTTTTTTTTTTTTTGTATTCTTTCTTTCTGTTTTTATTTTCTAGGTCGCTCCCAGTTTCACACGCACTCCCACTTTTGTGTAGCAAAGCGCCTGCGGGACAAAAGGCGAGGGGAGGATAAAGCGCAAGAAGTGAGAGGAGATTTACAGGAGGAGCAACGCCTTCCTTGGCTCGTCATCTGATTGTAAGCTGATAACCTGGAACTCAGTGCTGAGCTGTTACATAAGAGAGACAGGCGACACCCTCAGAGACAGTGTGTGTGTGTGTGTGTGTGTGAAAGTGTGTAAGAAGCCCACTTTCCCCCCTCTCATTGTCAGCCTGGTTTGAGGCACAGATAACTGGGTTAGTCACACTGACATATTTTCAGTCAAAAGAGACTGGCTGCAGCTGTGGTTCATTTCTCTGTGTGTGTGTGTGTGTGTGTGTGTGTGTGTGTGTGTGTGTGTGTGTGTGTGTGTGTGTGTGTGTGTGTGTGTGTGTGTGTGTGTGTGTGTGTGTGTGTGTGTGTGTGTGTGTGTGTGTGTGTGTGTGTGTGTGTGTGTGTGTGTGTGTGTTTGCTTTTCATGTGAAAGACTAACAATCTGGCTTGAGGGAAATGCAATCAGTTCTTGTCCCGTGATCCCATCCCGCCTGTAATTTAGGAACTCTCAGCTCACTTCCCAATATTTCACCAGTGAAGCATTTGAGAAAAAGAAAGAAAAAAAAAACCTCTGGGAAAGTTGATGCATCATTTATTTGTATATTTTTTTTGCATATTTGCTGTCTATACTCATGTGGTGCATCGACAACCCGGTACAGTTCTGCAGAAATGTACCGTGTCTTTCACGATGCGTTTAGATACATTTGTTGTAAATGTCAGCTTCCATGAAGTCGGAGACAAGAACAGAACACAAACAAAACAACAACAAAAAACATCAGACATTAAAGTGGTTTATTCAGCTTGTTGTTTATATCTTAACTCCCTGAAAAATCTGGATATGTCAGCCATACAGTTATAAAAATGTAAAATGTTTTCCTTATCAAATCAGGAAACAAATTGGATGGGGAAAAAATTGCAACTAAAAAACCATCTGAAATCAGATACATGAATATTTTTGTGTTTTGTCTCAAAGCTACGCGCTTCTGAGTATTTTTACTTGGATCTGATACGACAGATCAGCAACAAATTAGTGCAATTAGTGCAAATTGGAAGGATAAATATCCCAAAAAGTGCAGCGTTCGTTTGTGTCCAGCCTCCTTCACTCCGATACCCTGAAACAAAAAAATCTAGTCCTCTCAGAAGAAACCCGTAAAAGGAGTCCTGGGGGTGGAGCTGAAACGTTTGGCGTTGGGCTGGCGAAAGGTGAGAAACGTTTGTGTGGAGCTGCGAAAGCTATTTTGTATTTCTTACATTTATCGGGAACAGAAAGCTGGCCTTTTTTTTTTCTTTATGGTCACATTCAAAGAGGTTTTTTCCAGTTAACCCGTCAGCGTGTCACATGTTCGGCCCAGTAACCTTTAAACCGAGATTCTCAAGGCAGAACCTCAACAACAGCGCCGTGATTACGAGTGTGACTTTGACACGCTTCCCCTCGGCCTGCAGAGCAGACAGAGCCTGTGTTTACGAGACGGTGACAAACTGGGAGCTGTGAAATATTTTGTCTGCATTTGCATTTCTTAATGTTTGGTCTGCTGGGATGAAACCAGTGTTCCCAGTGGTTAATTCCTGTGAATGTGGCAGCTGTGTCATCTGTTTAAGGTTTCAAGATGGCCATCTGTGCCAGATGTTAATGCCCCCTCTGCTCGGTGTGAAATGAGTGTCTGAGGTGTGTGTGTGTGTGTGTGTGTGTGTGTGTGTGTGTGTGTGTGTGTGTGTGTGAGCAGATGGTTTGTGTTCATCAAACATACACACACACACACACACACACACACACACACACACACACACACACACACACACACACACACAAACAGTCTCTCCCATTATCCCAGTTCCCCCAACTATCAATTATTCACACCAGGACACTGACACACATGAAATATAAAAGATGTTCATAAGATAAAAATGATGTATTTACAGTAAAAAACAGGTTATATAGTTTTTTCTTGTATATCTCTATATTGAATTTGTTTTGAAGTTTTATAAGTGTACTGCTTTAGCTCACAAAGGTTGAGTGTCGTCAATTTTGAGCTGAAACACCTGCACCAAAATGATTCCTTTTAGCATTTTTTAAAGTTTTGTTCTGGAAAATGCTGCATATTGTGGGTTTTCCTTAAAAAAAAAAAAGTTATTTTTTTTTGGGACGGGGGACAAAAGAGGCACAAAAACATAGAAAAAACATGAAAAACTTTATATGTACTGATAGGTCTGAAGCTGCTGAATAGATTTAATGCAACGAAAGTAAGAAAAAAAATGTATTGCATTTTTATAGTAGATTTATAAAGTGTACCATTTTGGGACATGAAGCTGACCACTGTACAGTCAACCTAAAGGTACCTGAGTGGTTGAAATATCTACTAATCTTGAAGGTGCCATTTTTTAAAATCATGAAATTGTAGCAAAATGTGGTTGTGTTTTGTGAACAATTGCTGTGAATGGCAGAAATGCTTTTTATCAAATTGAGTCTTTGTGCAAAAATGACTCTTTTTCTTCCTATGTAATGAAAGACCAGCAGACAACAGCTGCTGCTTGGTATATGTGTGTGTGTGTGTGTGTGTGTGTGTGTGTGTGTGTGTGTGTGTGTGTGTGTGTGTGTGTGTGTGTGGGAGGGGGGGGTGTTTGTCCAGAGTGGGGGGCCTCCATCTCTTTGTTGTAAGAGGGCATATCATTAGCATCCCAAACCACTCATTGGCCATCAAGAGAAGGCGATGAAAAGCTGAGGCTAGACGGATGCAGAGAGTCACCCCCACCATGATGGAGGTGGGGGTGGGTGGAGGTGGGGGGCAGGTGGGACCCGCGGGGATCCAGGAGGAAAGTGGTGGCAGCGACCAGCAGCACCTGCCAGGAGCTTCATCCACAGCTCTGTTTACATGTTTGTTTGTCCATTCAGGGATTCCACTGACTTGCTGTCAGACCAGACCATGAGTTCATTTGATAGCTGTAGTTCGCCGCTGCCGCCAGTGGATGGCGCAGAAGAGCTCCTTTAGAGACGAACCAGCAGAGGGGGAAAAGTGAAGCTTGAGGAACAGCAATGTGGAGTAATAAGTTAAATGGGGTCGTTTTCTCAATTTTTAGTTGATTGTTTGCCCCTTTATTTATTTATTTTTTGTCTTGAAGAGAAACTTACAGGGATTTTATTTGTTTGGAAATGAGCAAACGTGCTCCCTCTCTCTTATTAGAGTCCATCATTAGCAAACACAACAATAAATGTCACATGCATCAGATTCTGAATCCTCAGTTTTTTGCTTTTTTGCTGTGTGCTGCAATGTTTGCAGGTTTATTTTGGGCCTTTGTGAAGAACTGAAAGCTGCTGTGCTGCTTTCTTGGAAAGAAATTCCAGAGATTCAGGGTCAAGGTTCAAATAAACCAGTGAGCACATCACATTGGAGGAGCGCTAGTCCTCATCTTTAATGGTGCATATGATAGATTGAGGGTTATTGTAGGTTTATTTCACAGGGAATTGACATAGAGACAGAAAGAGAAGGGAAAAAGGTACAATGTTAAAAAGGAGAGAGGTGAGAAAAGACTGAAAAACTAGGAGTCTTCTACACCTTACGGGAAGAAAGAAAGAGCAAACAGCAGAGAAACCACAACATATACATACATATCTATATGTTCATATTTTGCTTCCAGGAAGACAATTTATTTTCCTTTCAAATGATGCCAAATAAAATTTCTTTCTATTTTCTTCTTCTTCACTTATTTTCAGAGAAAATAAGTGAACAACCTTAAATATATTAATGATTAAGCTCGAGTTGTGTTTGTAGGTACAAACCTCACAAATATTAACATCCCTGGTACAAGAATAGAGCAAAAAAAATCAACAACAAAACAACAACCTGAAAGTAAATGGTTATTATGGAGACCATCCTGCTCATTGTGTGTGAATAGGACGATCTAAACATGGGCTCCTTGTCATTTTTACCTCTGTTTCACTGAGAAGCAGCTCCTGGAACGAGCTCAGCAGTGCTCAGCTCCACCAGGTGGCTGCTAACTGCTGCTGGCTAGTCTGAAGGAGTGGAGTGGGGGCGCTGCAGGGGAAGTGTTGCTCTGTGAGTTGGAAGCTTGGAAACTGGAAAACTGCGCCGCAGGTGGTGCCAGGTCCACAATTAAAGAGTTTTTATGGAGATTAAAGGATATCTCAAACATGTGTCAAAGAGGAACTCCAAGTGTGTTTTTTTTTTACGTTGGAATAATATCATAGCATGATGTAAAGCTCAAAAAAGTTGATTTTACACGACAGTGTCCCTATAAGATACAGCTTGAGGTTTTAACCCGACCAAAAGTGTCAAATATGAAAGTACTAAATTCTGCCTCTTTAAGATTCATTGTCCAGATCAAAAACTTTCCCAACGTCCTGTTCGCTGCGTGACATCTAACGGCGTGTCTTCCAGCTGAAGAGAAGGATTGTAAGCAACACAAATGTGGCCAAGAAGGTGGAACAATGAGCGCAAGGTGTTGGGCGGGAGGAGAGCAGCTGACCAGAGCAACACTGCTTATTTGTGAGGCCAGGATGTGAAGTCACAGGCCCTCGCTGAGAGGCAGGAAGAGGTATTTTTAGTGGCATCCTGATCAAATTCCTCTGCAGTCAGGGCTCCGGGCGCCGACCCAAGGCCCCCGATCGATTCAGGTAGGTGAGG